>NC_082601.1:23653738-23994558 GCF_030936135.1 Gavia stellata | reverse complement strand
TTTTCAGGTGTAGCATCTGGGTTTTTTCCATAGTCTTCAGGTTGAGTCACAGGCTGCTCAGGTGACCTGCCTGAGGTTGTACGAGTACTAGCTGCTGGATAAGATTGAACCTAGAGCCTGCTGCTTTTAGATGCTAAGGCAGGCTTACAGATCCATAAGCTTCCTTTAAACACAGGCTAAGTGTAATAACTGAATGTAAACAGTAAATGCTAGAAAGACTTTACATTCTTTCAATATGACAGTTCTTCCATTAGTCACATTTCTAACCTGAATTTTACTTTGTTACATAATTTTTTTTAAAAAATGTAATAGTACTTTATTAAAAGAATAAATTTGTCAAAATCTTTTCACAAGATTTTTCTATTTTGAAAATAATTTATTCAGGCTGTCAAACTGTATAATTACTGTAGATTTACAGTGTTAAACCATTTTTTGTAAAGACATCTGAGTAATTGTTTAACTTCTAAAATGTTCAGCTTTATTTTAGTGTTTTTACAATATTTAGTACTTTAACTATAAAGGTGGTTTACATAGCTTGATACAGTAATTTATTATAAAAATTCTGCTAAAGATACTTTACATCTATGTGGTATTTTTCCTATCAAGGTAATTTTCAGATTACATGATTCTGTGCCTCAAATGCAGCCACCTCAAAATTGAATCATAGATTCATAGAATAGTTTGGGTTGGAAGGGGCCTTCAGAGGTCATGTAGTCCAACACCCCCTGCAATGAGCAGGGACACCTTCAACTATATCAGGTTGCTCAGAGCCCTGTCCAACCTGACCTTGAATGTTTCCAGGGATGGGGCATCTACCACCTCTCTGGGCAACCTGTTTTCAGTGTAACACTCATCGAAGCTGTTACAATGAATAGCAATACAATGCAGTATCTTAAATCAGAATTTAAAGTTTTGGGAAAGCTTGTCCTTAGGCAAGCTCTGTATTCTCTATTCATGAACTAATTTAAACCCTGATCTGCAAGCTGCCAGAAGCTTCTTGCTATTCCAATTCTCAATGTATGTCAGGCAAAGACAACCTGTTTGTTTCACTGTCAACTACAGTGGTTCAATACTGGGCAACTATGAAGTCTAAACCCAGTTCTCATTTTCAGAAACTTTATCAGTTAAGGGGGCACTTCTGTGCTGTGGGAATCTTAATGGCCATAAACAGTCGGGACTGATTTTTATCTTGCCCACAGAACAGCACCTTCTGAAGCACATTCATAGTGCTTGTGTAGGTTTCAGTTGAATACAAACTCGGCATGTATAATTCCACCAAATGAATCTTAAATTGCTTCTCCCCAAGTGTGGTATGCCTGCTGAAAAAGTAACCGCATGTATTTCCTTGTGTACTTTAACACCATTTCAGGTTATGACCGATTCTTCACACAAGGTGCTCTTATTGGGGATATTGCTTTACGTTTGTTAATGTGTTTTTGAATTCAGAATTTTAACAAAAACAAGTCAGATGCTTGATGTAGTGAGTGCATTTCATATATGATCTAAAGATAACTGAGTCATAGTATTTTTTTTACCAAAAATCAAAATTACTACAATGTCACCTTATGACTTGCTTTTCCAAGGAGTGAGTTAATAAAACGTTATTTCCACTTGTTTGCAGAGTAGAATTGTCATAGATGATACATACCATAGCAAGCCAAGGTGTGAACTTTCAGGGTTAGTGACAGAACCAAATCTGTCAGGTCGTTCACACACTTTAACCTTCTCTTCAAATGAGGTGAGTTTCAAAGTGTGTATATGTGTCTTTTTGATGTTGTTGTTCACACTACAGCATGTTTAATAGAAACAGATTTGTGTAATGTGAAACTCGATGGCTGTTTCCATATTTGAATGTTGAAGAGCATTGTAAAGAATCGTAAGTTTTTACTGAACTAAGGGCACGGACTAGTAGATGCCATATCACCATTTGTGTTCTGATCCTAGTTATATCATAAAAATAAGAATAAACTCTCTCTGATCAAATTGCAGTTTTTAATTTTAAATATAACACCTTTCTGTTCCACTAATTTAAAGCAACTTCCTGGGTGAATGAAAACTGCAGCGTTTTTGACCTTGCCTTCACATTTGTGCAGGTTTGTTTTACCATAAAATTTCATCTAAATAAAAACAAACAAAAGAAAAAAGAAAAGAAAGGCAAAAAAAAAGCTGAATATAGCAGTTCTGATATATAGGTAGAAAGTAGATACCTGAAAGTCAGTATTCATTCCCCTGGAGAATGAACTTCTTTGGCTACAGCTGAAACCTAAAGTCTACACTTTGGTAACTTTCTGAGATACTGTTTCATTTGGTGTTTGACTGATGGGACTCTTTATAAATTAAATCCTTTATAGACTAGGAGGATTCATTAAAAGCTGAACACAGTCATCTTCCAGAAATGAGTTAGAGGGCTTCCAAACTGGTAGCGATAATGTTGGAAGAAAAGAATTAAATGGTGGTTAATGAGTATGGGGGTTTGTGGTTAGCTGTCTTAAACCAAGCTTTGGTGAAAATCTTAAAATATTCCAGTAACATGTAGAAAGTCGAACAATCTTACAAAAAATAATATAACTAGTTTACAGCTTTCAGTAGTGGATTAATTTCTTGCAGTTTTTTTATCAGAGATGACAGTCATAGATGTAATGAAAACCAGAGGAACTCTAGCTAATATCTATCATTGCAAGTACTCCCTGCAGTTTTTTTAATGGAATAGTTCATGAATGGAATATGTTTTTCTAAAACTTTCAAGCAGTATAAATCATAAGATCTTAACAAAGCTAAATATCTTCTTGAATATTGTTCTTTGATCAGTGTTACAACTTCCAGTAAACTTCTGGTTCTAAAACTCAGATGAAAGTTGTCTATTACTAATTGTGCATGTGTAAAGTAATGATTTAAGCCTTTTTTTTTTGTTATAGATGAGTCTGATTCTAGTGTTCTCTCTAGTTCATATGTTGATTATGTGTATGACCTGTTAAAAGTGGTTTGTACCTTTTCAGTAATTACATTGATTATTGGGGCCTGTTCTGAGGATAATGATAAATAAACTGTGAGCTGGTTTCTTGTTTGGAAAGCAGTATGTGTGAAGAAAAATAGGTAGTTCTGTTCTTGGGGGCTTTAATTAGTAGTACAATACATGGAGGTGTAGGAAAAAATACGTAACAGATCTTACAGCAATTTTGGATATTTCAAATCCTTAACTTAAGCCCTTCACAAGTAGAATTTCTACCTGGTGGTTGTTGTTCGGATGGGTTCATAAATATCCAGCAGGGATTGTTCTAGCCAATGAAACAAGCCCTGCTTTCAAAGGAATGGGCTACTGCATGCTGCCCTGCAAATCCTGGAATTGTTAGTAGACAGGAGATGGAAACACCTCTTAGACAGGAGCAGCACTGAAGAGTCTGCCTCTGCTGGGCAGGCGCTCACAGGCGGTTTGGGGAAGTGACTGCATGGTGAGAGTTGGGCTGTTAGCAGCCAGCTAGTTACAGCAAAGGCACCTCCACTCACAGCTGGTTAGGAAGCTGGTAATCCCTCCTACCCTTCTAAAGTTTTTAATCTGATAAATGGTGTGATCGCAGTGGTGTTTTCTGGGGTTTTGTACTTTTATCTTTAGCACCTTCAGTATTTCTGTACTTGCTTTCTGAATCACCTGCGTTTTTATGCAGGAGCAGATGGTTTTCTCATGCTCCATACCTTCTAAGTAGTTTTAGTTCTGCTTTCTGAATTTGCAGCTGGTCTTGTATGTGTGTGTGAGTGTGTGGTGACTGTTTTGGGGACTGTAACTTTGATGTACAGACAGCTTGGGACAGTCCCTCTGCCTCTGGAAGGATGGTAAACAATGGGGAAAAAATGATGTAGAGGTGTTATTTAATGACCAATAAGCATTATTCAAAAATCGGTGTTCTTCATCTTACTCTCCTAGTCTTCTACACTTCCCTATTGATACTCGGAACAATAGCTAAAGCTGTGCTTTTCACTTGTGCAGTAGTGAAAACTTCAAATTATACGGGATTAAATATCTTCCTGATCACCTTCACTTCTGTGAGGAGATGGTGTCAAAGTGTTTTAATGCAGATTCAGCTTTTGGTATAACTTCTTTGGGGTTTAGCTTTATGACTTTACCAATATGAAGTAGGAGGAGTTTGTTAGCAACTGATGATGCTGAAAGCCTAGTTTGGAATCAGTAGCACAGTCTGGAGGACTCCTCCATGTTACAGTCTGTTAGCTGCTCTAATCTGTGCTGCTTGGAGGAACTGGTACAGAGAGCCCCCGAGATTCTGTCGAGGGATTGCATTCCCCTGGTGAAATGAATTAATCTGGACCTCTTTGTTTGACAGAAGTACACCTTCTTCAAGGGCTTATATTCTGAAATTACAGAAGCAAACTTGTTGCATGGCTAGCACAGATTAATAAAACTAGTGAGTGAGTTCCAACTGGAATAAAACATTTTACACATTTCTCGGTGTAAAGGAGAGATAGAGATATAGATAGATACACATATATACACACCCACCCACCCCCACCTAAAGAATAAAAGTGTGTGTGTGTATATATATATATAAAAAAATATATGTGGCGATATGTATTATAGTATTTCTTGCTGCTGACAGACCACACGTGACTCTGAGATACAGGTCAAACTTGAAATTTAAGAAGTTTCCCCTTTTTCGTGTTTATTATTCATGAACACTTGCTAGTATGAGACAAAATAAAATATAAATTTTGTATTACAGTATCAGGTTGAGGAGTACTGTTATCTAAAATGATTTAAAATAAATGGGCATTTTGAAATTCCTTTACTGATTTATACAATGAATCTTCTTTCTCTGTACAAAGCATCTCAAGCTTGATAGCTTGGATAGGAAACTCACTGTGCCCCAGTTGTCTTGATACAGATGCTGTATAGAGCACTTCAGGCAAAACCTCTTCTAGAGCCCTTTGCTGTTACTTTGTGAAAATTGCTATTCTTTTGCACATCAGGAAGGAGGATGTGTTTGCACTTGTTATAGCTAGCTACATAAGCATTTTAATTTGGATCAGAAGTTCATTTTTGAAGTAAACGTCCTGATTGTACCCACTTGCCTTAGTTTGATTCATCTTGGAAATCAAATCAGATGTGCTCCAACAGTGTTCCTGGTGCATTCCAGCTGCTAGTGGCCATTGAGTCTGCATGAACAGACTAGAGCTATTAGGAAGTGAAAATCCTTTGAAATGCTTGTAGTATGGATTTTAGGGCCTCAGCACAAACTGTTCTGCTCTACAGACTTGTTTCTATTTATCTGCACTACATTCTAATGTAACCACTGTCCTTTCTTTCAAAGACCAGGGAAAGCAAAACAGTTTCTAATTATCTGTAGTCCTCTGATACATTGGGAATTTAAAATTGTATTTGTTTCTCCTGAGACGTGTGTTCCATGTTGCGCTCTCAGATCCAGTTTACTGCATGATCGGATCATGTGACAGGCCTGCTTCTCACTAGCTTTCACTTGCAATTGCCAGAATTATTTTGTTACATTCAATCAACTCTCCCAAATTTTCCAACCAGGGAGCTGGATTTTGAGAGATCCCTCTGGTTGAGAGCTGTAGTTGTTCACCTGAAACTTACAGAGTCGCGTCTCAAATCCATCACTAGAAAGATGTTTATTTCCACGTTTTGTGTTTACAAATGACGTGTAAGGCTCACTGGAAAAAGTGGGCATACTTTCCACCGTTTTGCAAATACCTTTGATAAGGAGTGGCAGCTGCCTAGTGGAGCAGTCCGCAAGTCTAATGCAGCCTGTACTCAATCATGAGCTAGTGAGAGATCATTTTGGACAGTTAATAAAACTTCAGGTAACTCTGATGTTACTGATTCAAGTATCGCACTAGAATTTCTTCTGTACAGACATTGAGCTCTGTTTTATGTAGCTTTTCTTTTGTGATGAAGTAATAGAGTGCTTCAGGACGAACAGCAGTACCTTTTTCCCCCTCAGAAGCCAACTGAAATTGAAGCAGGGAGCTTCAAAAGCTCTGTGAGCTGGCAAAGTGTATTTTCAGTGGAAGGCTACAAGCTCTTATGTTTCTGAAATGATGTTCTACTAGGCAGACCCTTTAAAATGTTGACGTGATGGCATTAGATGAAAGAATACACAGTCCTCTCTTTTTAGCAATGCACCAAATTTATTAAAACCGTACCTGGAACTGTCATCAGATTTACTGACTACTAGAATTGCTTTTATTCTGGATTTCCTTCACTTAACAATAATCAATAATAGAGTTGAAATGCTACTTGATTCTTCCTGATGCTGTGAAAGGCAGTATCTAATATTAAGATTGAGTTACCTTAGCTGACTGATTGAGGAATTCTTGTTCATTGTTATGATAGATCAAATTTAAGCGAATACTTTGCTATATAATTTCTTAGAGAAAACCATTTATGTTCTCTATTTCTGACTTGGTTTGTCTTGAATGTTGTAGTGTCTCTTGTTTTAGCAAACTCCTAGGCAAAGTGACTATAAATTGTGATCTCAAAAACTTAAGTCCTTTTGGAGCTAGAGTATGTTTTAAAATGCATTTTGTTAATGAAACTGAATTGGCAACTGGAATTCAACATATAGTCAAGTAAAACATGGCTTACGGTAACTTTTCTCAATTGGTTAGGCATTAGATGATGAATTTACAACAACAGGAAAGCAAAATCAATGGCACAGTAGACCTATTTCTGAATGGACCACCCAGCAAGTATGCCACTGGTTAATGGGAATGAACATGGAGCAGTATATTACAGAGTTCACAGCTATGAACATAGATGGACAGCAGTTAATGCAGCTCGACAGTGAGAAGTTAAAGGTATGTGAATATCCCAGGATAGATTTGTAACTGTATAAATTTCACTACTTATTCAGACATATTTTTAACCTTCAAAGTCTATTTTCCTGTTTTCGTGCCTTTTTCAGGGATAGAGTTTTCTTTGGAAATACTTGGAGACTATAGAGTTAAGATGAGAATTTAGTAATTGATTGTACAATTAAAGACAAGCTGTTTTCAATCAGAAAAATACCAAGTATTTCTTACTTGTTTGCATCTTGAAGAAATCAAACTAAGCATAATTCCCCAAAGGGGCTTGATAATATATCATCAATCTCAGCATAAGGTCATATCAAAACAAGATCCAGCCAATTCAAATGCATAGCATTGCAGGATCCAATTGTAGAAATTGTTCTTCCACATCTCCTCTTCAGATGGGAAGGCTAAAATCTTATCTGGTGACCTTTTAAATGTTTTTGATTTTTACTCCTGCTGAAAAAAAAATCTATTCTAAATCTTTCTTTTGAGCATTTTCTTGTCATTTTACCTCTGGAAGCTGCATGGTATGTATCCCTTATAGTGCTAGTAGAAAAATCGAGTTTTTCTCATTAGATTATCAGACTGCATTTTGGACAGGCAAGATATGTGACTAAAATGAGGTTAATTGGTCTCTTCTGGCATAAAGCAAATTATTGTTAATGATCAATAGTAGGATTTGAGTGTTTTAGGGAGGAAAAAAATGTATCTAACTTCAGTCTTCAAAATATACTTGCATTTTAGAATAGACATGCAACACTAAATGTCCAGTTTTTTGTTAAATAAATATATCCTTGGACACAGAGAAAATACTTGTTACTGGTCTGTCAAATGACTGTCTGTACTTGGGGAACTTTGGATGTTGATGCTTAAAGCTTAATTTACACCTAATGCCATTCGGAGTTCCATAGTGTGAGCAAGTGTTGTCTGTAACTTGGAATCGGGTACTGCCACCTGCTGATCAAAAATCAAAGTGTACCGTTTACTTACTGAATACACTTTTTAATAATACACTTTAAAATCCTTAATATTAAAAATTAAGGAGTAGTTACTGAATATAAATTCCTCTTGTATAAAAAGAGCTAGAAAAGTATTTTGAGACTACTGCTTATTATGCTATTTGCTGGAAATTCTGAGGTGTCTACATGTTTATAAAATGCAATGAGAAACCGTTATTTCACAACCAGACAATAGCAGGCCCTTGTTTCCTTACTTACCTTGTTACCCAGATGATAATTTAAAATGCTTTGAGGACTTAGGTCCTTATTTTTCAAATAAACAGACTATCTTGCAGCAAAGTGAGTAACACTTTCTTAAACTGTTCATGCAGAAGCGCTGTTGGCACTGCTGTTGGGAAAATTAATGATGATGTATTTTTCTTTTCCCCTCCTCCCCCCCCCGCCCCCCAAAGGCTTTGGGAGTTTCCAGTCAAAATGACCGATCAACAATAAAGAAAAAAATTAAGGATATTAGAAAAACACAAGAAAAACTGGAAAAGCAGAAGGAAAAGGTTCAAAAGAAGGAGAAAGAAGTTCGCAAGACTGGCAAAGTGGTAGCCACTCTTGAATCAAGCTGCTAAAATGACCCTGTTTTTATTTTAGCGCAGACTTGCTTCATCTTGAGGAAGTTCAGCAGATTTGTATATAATTGTACAATTGAGGGAGGAGGGAAAGTGCAACAGTTTAACATGGTAGGTGTTTTTTTTACTTTTTAATTACAGCCCCTCCCCATTACAGCCCAAGAAAATGAAATAATGTTTTCAGTATTTTTATTCCTAGTTGACTCTGCCTGTACTAATAGACAATAATATAACTTTCTGCCTTAAGTAATATTTGTGCTTCTAAGACCTCATATGCCCTCTTCATTGAAATTGATGTTTGTGAAAAGTAGCATACTGTATTAAAAATCATTCCAATATTAGTCAACTAGCATTTGATAGAGTTGAATCTGATAGAGGGCCAATAGAAAAATCCTGCCAACAAATTCAGTCTGTGACAGTCTGTTTATCTGTTGCCACTAAAGATGTATAGTAAAAATTAAGTTTAGGAAAACAGTAATGTCAAATTAATTTAAAAAGAAAGCATGTATTTCAAATTTATGGATTATTTTGTTTAAATTCTTGTATTTCTGGGATTTTCATTCAAAGTTCACTGTAGTAGCACATTGTTTTTGAATTCTATGTGTTGCAATTTACTGAGAAAATAACAAGAAATATTAAGTAGTTTTCACAAACTACATATACTAAGCATATTAAGTTTTCTGTACACTACCCATATGGTGTTGGGACAAGGTTTAAACCTATAAATAAGATCTTTTTTAACCTATTTTTCCTAAATAATACATAGTTTTATAGATTTATGCTATGAATAAGATCAATTTGCAATACATGTATTTCTCTTTTCTACCTGCTACAAGATTTTTGCGGACCAAATTTATATATTTGCTAATTTTAAACTATACTGTTTTTCAAACTTAAAATACTGGGGGAAGAATTGTAGGAAAAATTATCACTGAAGCACTGGGTTTCTGCATTGTATTTAAATGTTCGATTGTAGACTACAGATTATTTCTTTTTAAAGGAGGATTTGATTCTCAGAATAGTTTAGAACGTGAATTGGTGTTTTGTATATTTTCTAGAGACACTACAACAGTGCTTCCTTTAATTAGATTGTTCTAGAAACATAAACTAGTTTAAATTGCAATTCCACCATAGAATGGACTAGAACAAAACTTAGATAATTTGTTTATGTGGACCAAGTTCTCCTTTAAATCTATGGACTGTTTTTCATTTTAATTAAATGAATGAACTTCACTGTTGGTGTTTCACACTTACTGGTTTTTTTGTATAAATGTCTTATGAATTTCAGCAAAAGGACTGTGTGGAAATGCTCCTGCACACTATGCATTTCCAAAATAAAGTTTGAAAATCTTGGTAATAATTACTTTTAAAAAGAGGTTCAATTTTCAGCTTTGTGCATTAAGAAACAATTCTTTGGTTAAGATTTAACTTATTTGTTTCCAGTAGCTTTGAGTTTGTACTCCAAACTTACAGGCCTTGAGCCAGAGAGGAATGCTGCCCTACTGATAAAAGAGAAGGGAATTAGAAGTACAGAATGATCAAATGCTTAGGATCACACACGTAAAACCACCCTTCAATTAATTCAGTCAAGGAAGTTTATTTCTCAGTTAAGTGCTTTCAGCTAGAACAGAGAATATTGATACAACCATGTATTACCTTTTTCCTTTAAGCTTACTGAATGGAACATTGCATCCTGTGAGAGTTTGTTTCTCAGGAAGGAGACTAATGGAAATAATGGTTTCAAAGGTTTGCCTGTGTGCAGAGCTGTTTCAGTTAAACGGGGGCCATAGCAGGGATGATAAACTTGCCTGGCACCTGGGCATAAGAACATTGATTATCACAGACCACAGCATTTAACATCTGTCAGATGCTAAACGAGAAGGCTGGCTCCATGGAACTAGCTTAATACCAAACCACAAAATCACCCAACTGAAAGTTTAATTTTTAAAATAGTTTTAATGAGTAAATGTAGTGATTCTTTCAAAAAAATTAAGTTAACACAAACCAAGATTAATTTTACAGTGCAAGACTGAGCTCATTTGCATACAAAACTATTAATCCCAGCATTTTGATAGCTGAGCTAATATACTCATTTTCTACAGTGATTCACTTCAACTTAACCAGTGTGCTAGCAATTACTTCAGTACAGTAACGAAAACATTAAGCACAAAAATCAAAAGTAATCAAAGATCAAACTTATAAGTAGGGTTAAACATTGTAAACCAAAATACTACACTTGTGTTTTCACCACAATCATTTGGGGTGGTGGGTGAGGGGATAGATACAAATATAATTACATGGTAAGTTGTTCTAATAATCAGAATTCAATCAGCAGCTAGCTGAGAGCATGAAAGAGGTTTTATTTCAATAATACCATATGAAATACTTTAATAGACTTTCTAGAAAACAGTTAGCTTTTTCTTCGGAAACGTCTCTTGTAGTTCTCAGATCCTACTAAAATCAGTTCAATTGAGTTAGTTAAATACTTAAAAACTTAGCATAAAAGCTAGAATGTTCAGTGTCAGAGTTGAGTTTTTAAAATCCCTTGCTGTACCTTTCAGCTTTAGTTTAGCAAAAGCAATAGCTGCAAGTGTTCCCTCTAACTTTTGTACAGGCCCCATTTTACAATATGTGGAATTTCTCACATACATCTTCTTGCAGGATTGAAGAACAGCTATAGATTCTCCTCACTTGTAGCCATGCAGATTAAAAGGTATGCCAGTCACCACCTCACATCCTTGTAAAGAAGAAAAATAGGGACCTCTTGAAGTGCCCACAAGCTTGAGTGGAGCAGGTAACTGTAGTTCTGGTGGCAATTAAGCTAGATTAATCCTCCCTCAGAGTGTTGGTTTAACTGCATATACACCCCATTCTGTAAATCACTCCCTTTAAAGTGACCTACATTAGCTTGACCAGAGTATAAAACCATTTTATTGTTTTGCAGAACTAGGGTAGGGAGGTAGCAGGTGATAATCTTTAATCTGGCTCAGCTACAACTAGAATAGCAAGACTTCCATTTGTAACGTATCAGCTATTCCCTCCACTTCTGGTATCTCTCCTTCTGCTCTATGCAGAGCTAATAAACTAGCAAAATTCAGGTTTATTCTTTCTGAGAGGGATTATGCTTGTCTGCTGCAGAACAAAAATCACAGAATTACATGCAATGAATTAACTGAGAAAAGGATTAGTTCTCAGTGTCTTTAACTGCATCACTCCTAAAATGTTCAGGAATGACAGGGATTGAGGTGCAACATAGATGTGTACAATTTGAACAAAGCTGGCACAACAGGCATTAAAAGAAGCAGAATCTTTTAATAAGAGAAGGACTTTGTACCTGAAATGTAATACTTATTCCCGTCTCTATCTTGCCCAGTATGTTTTGACAGTTTGCCTTTGACTGATAAACACATTCTGCTTACCTTATTTATGTTACAGTGTGACTTCCAGTTACTACATAAATGAGGCCAGAAGCGCATCACAAATACAAAGATATTTTCAAAAAATGTTAATTCCACTTTTTCTTAAATACTCCTGAGAAGGTAGTTGCTATTGTCAAAGTAACAGAGATGCCCTATTAAGGGCAAATTTTAAAAAATCTGTTTATTAAAATAGTTTCCATTTACAGCTGTAACGTGACATACCAGAGTCTGAGATCTTACTAGGGCTACAACATTGATACTACATTTTGGTATTACCTACAGAAATATAAGCAAATGCAAACCAGCATATCTTTACAGCCAGCTCTATTTGCTAATTCACAATGATCATGGCAAGGTAAGTTTTTCACATGTATTAAATATTCACATTACAACCAAAGAAGTATGACTGATACCACATACCTGAGATACATTATACCAGTGGTAGCAGCTAGAACTGATTTTTTTTTTTTAATCCCTACAGACCTAAGTGTGATTTCTACAGCTGCAAAAACCCTTGATGTAGGCAAGGTGTGTAGGCAACCTATCTAACTTCACAAAATTAGGCTTCAGCATGCTTAAGATAAAAGAATGGAAAGTGCCATACAGGTGCAAAGGTATAGCAATGAACTCCTCCATATTTCTTACATGAGTTTTTCATTGATCTGTAATATGGTATAATGGAAAAATGCTCTGGTGAGCTTTTTCAATAGTTCTTCTATTAGAACAATTTTGTAACTATATGAATTAATGCATTTCTCACCAGATGTGATATAGATTGCATTGGTCCCTTTAAAACCCGAAATCACTGCTCCCTGGACTTAGCTACTGAAAGTAGTCATAAATAGATAGTGGAACAAATTAAGTGTGACCTTCTCGCTTAAAAGTATGTACAGGTTTGGGAGTTTTCTTGGGTTTTGGTTTGTAATGTTTTTTTTTTTTTAATTCCAGAAAATAATAATTACATTAAACCTTCTGTTACTCCACTTAAAATTACTTCCACTTATCAAATGTGGCTCGGCATCTTGGTGTAAATCAGGTCTTTAAAATTCCCTTTTCAGACATGCCTACTTCTTATGAACTGTTGAGGGAAAAAGACCTATATACTGCGAAAAGTGGTCATGTCCTTTGGCTCACTGCTTGGCACGCACCAATCATCTGCTTCATGGTTTGCTTTATAATGTTTCCAGGCTGCTTTATTATATACAGGGAGTCTTTCAATTGATTCTGTTGATAAGGCCTGTAAGTAGAGAAGACTGTAGCTGATGATTCTTTTAAATCAAAGTTATAGTAACAGAACAAGGAGTTCTATTAGCAGTTAGATTATAGTTGCTGATAAATGTAAAATGGTAAAGTGTTACATCATACCTTTATGTAAATAACTGCATCTGTACCATAGCCTTCTAAGGCATACAGTTTCAGGTCTCCTTGGAAGTACTGTGCATACAGACGTGATATGGGTAAGCCATAACCAAATCCAGCCTGATCCACGAGAAAAAGGGTATTTTCATTAATTGCATCAATCAGTGGTGTTTTCTGTTTTAACTTAATAGGTAAATAGACAAACTAAGCATGATGTTTGACAGCAAGAGGAGGAGTTCAAATGTTAACTGTTATGCCCTCCAGAACTATTATACACCCCAGAAACAGAAGAATGCATGCATGATTGTGATTATGAGAAAACTTTTACTCCTTTGTCAGACAGGGCTGCTAGGTAACACTTCTTGTATTATGGTAGCTTTTTCAAGAAGAGATGACACCATTAGAGAAAACTGTACTGAGTCTGTCTTATGCCTCATGGAGCTGCTAATCTTAAGAACACAGAGTACTCTAAGTCAGATACATTTCATCATCAGTATATATAAGAAAGGTCCAAGAAGCAATGTCTATGAATTTGTAGTTTATACTAAAATTCTATCAAGCCCTGTCTGTACTAGGACATAGCCCTGAAGTGTTAGGTATAATTTTTTTTTAATCTACTAAATTTTAGAGGTAATCTCTCAATGAACATATACAACACTTCTCTGTAGACATCTAGTGTTTAATGAGTTGCACAGTCATGTAGATGCAGATCACAATGTACATTTAAAAAACACATTTTGAGTGATACAATGTGAGAGAGTAAATTCAGGAAGGCTGTTCAGAGCTTCTTACTGAGAGCTAAGGCTTTATTTCTTGTGTATCTATTACGTTCACACAAGACCAAAGTAGATTCCTCATATGCCCTGTCACATCTGCATATCTTCATCCTTGCTGGACAATGGTACAACTGACTACACAGTACAAATGAAACTATGGACTTGATCTGAAATCATTGCTATAATTATTTTTCCTTTCATTCAGTGGCCACAAGAATAATTCAGTGTGCCATCCTTACTGCAGTACGTGCAGCATAGCTAAGTGTTCTGCTTGAGGTAGCTGATCTTTTATTTGGTAGAGAAAAACAGAACCTTGAAAAAGTTTAACTAATTTTTAGTATTTTAGGATTTTATGCAATTTTCCAGTTATTTTCAGAAAAAACATGTGAATTAAGCTGTAACATTCAAATGGTAATACTCACTGTATCTATAAAAGTAGTACTTCATAGATTTAGCTAAATGGTTTCTTTTGTGACAATTAAAGATACCCAAGTATAAAAGATTTGCATACCAAAGGTGTAGCTCGTGACGTCTCAACACGTGGACGTGGCGCTGTTGAATACATGTAGTTGAATAGTCTGTCAATTTTCCTCATAGGAACACCTCCACCACGATCACTCATCTGGAACAAGAAGAAACATGTAGCATTATGTCCCTGAATACATTTTTGTAAAAGACAGCTTCTCTCAAACAGTGATCCAGAGAAAGTTCAGGTAAAACATAATATAAAGTAGTCTCTTTTAAATTCTCATCTCTCAGCTACAGCAATGACCAGAGAGAGATGAATCCTTCTCTTTCATCCCTTATCCAAGCCATTTAAATAAAATACTACCATAAGAAGCATTCATAATCTCTTGGAAGCAAGAAAATTCTACTTGAATTGTGCATTGCTTTTATCTTGTTCATAACTCAATTTTGTCTGAAGTCGGTATCTATACCTTTTAGCAAATGCCAGGTGCTGTGTATTTTTATCTTTATTCCTTAGGAATACTGCCAGTAGAATACAATCTATTAAAGCCTGTTACTGAAGGAGTAAGTCAGAAGAGTTGTTTTACTATGGTTTAGTTAGACCTATGAAAAAGCCAGTGCTTGTAGTTGGTCTTTGAAATCCAATGTGGATGTTGTACAGAAAAAGAAGAAATTACTCTACAAACTGTACTTCAGGGAGGTTTGATTTGCATGAAATTTAGGCTGGATATTAGGAAAAATTTCTTTACTGAGAGAGTGGTGAAGCACTGGAACAGGCTGCCTAGGGAGGTGGTGGAGTCACCATCACTGGAGGTGTTCAAGGAACGTGTGGATGTGGCATTGTGGGACATGGTTTAGTGGGCATGGTGGTGGTGGGTTGAGGGTTGGACTTGATGATCTTACAGGTCTTTTCCAACCTTAGTGATTCTGTGAAATAATAGACAATGTTTATTTCCCTGTGTGGCTCTGTCATTTTCATATTCAAAATGCTGATATTATAATTTTATAAAGATGCTACTTCATTTTCAGTCATGGCTGCTTATAAGCTAGGCAAGACATGAGCGTGACAAAAGCACAGAATTCTATTGCAGACCCTTCAGTGTGACTGTGCACCCTCTTCATGAATTTCCTACTGATGCAGTATGTACAATTCCGTAATGGTCTTTTTACATACTACATCACATACAATCTATTGTTGGAACCAGATCACCAGCCAAAGTTAGTAATACACTGCCTATGACAGGGGAAAAAAACTAATCAAAAATAACCTTCAAAATAATCAAAAAACTGAGTACCTTCACAGTTAAATCCTCACTTCCCAACGTGACGTGTACATGAATTGGAGGATAAATGCATCGATCAGCATTATGTTCCATGGTGGCTCTCATTGCATTCTGCAATTTGCAAGTACAACTTAAATCCTGTTCTTACCACTTTGTCTATTATCTTAAAACATCAATTTAGGAAAATTATTTTTATCACATATTTCAGAATCAGGACAAATGTTTTAGCTTTTTTTTTTACTATTTCTAGTTTATTCAGTATTGGTATTTATATAGTTTATTAGAACACACAGACTTCAAACATTTAATTTTTTTAGAACAAACATCTGAATATTTTAATGTACAGTTTTATTTGTAGAATTCTTTATAATGCATAGTACATGCAATGTGACACAAAGATGAAAAAAAGTCTAGGATTGAACTGCTTGAGGAAAGCTCTATAGGACCTGTTACACATTATAGCAGATTTGAACATGTCCCAAAAATTGTATCTCTTATTCTCACTTGCTTTATTAATTAATGTCTTTATACATTTTAAGATTTTTTTGACAAAGCTGTCTACTCAGAAGGTGTCGATGTTATTCAGTGGCTAGGCAGAGGAGATAATACATCTTCCAAAGCTCTTCATTTTCTATGCCGTTATTGTTTGTCTAAATAGTACAATTTAGGTACCTTCCTGCAGTCAAATAGCAAGAGATTTGCACTTGCAAAAACATGCTGCTATCTAGAATTGGTTCAAAAAGTCAAACATACAATCTCATTAAACAAAGATGTATAAAAGAATTGTATAATGGAAGTGCACAGACCTTGAAAAGTTCAAAAACCATGTGATAGAGATGTGATGGCACATACACCACTTGCATGGGCTGTCCTGGTGATTTAGCTGGAGAAAAGAGAGTCTAAATAATTAAATAGCAAACTAGGTATCTTTTTGTTCATTCCTGCAGTAATTCTAATTAAATAGCAAACTAGGTATCTTTTTGTTCATTCCTGCAGTAATTCAAAATGTGTATTTGTATTGTTGAGAGAATTTACAAGAGAAGGAAAATTTGAACAGAAATCTTTTCAAAAGTTGTATGTTAATCAAAAGTCATAGTCAAGATTTTCAAATGTCCTTGCTGCTTTAGAAATTAATCTTAAAATCCACTGTGGCATCACTGATTAGGGCATATAATCGTTGCTTTCTAATACGTATGAGGAGGTTATCATGAAGATATAGTCAGGCTCTTCAGGTGGTGGGAGAACAAGAAACAGTGAGTGTAAGATTAAATAACTGAGGTTCAGACTGGATATAGAGAAAAACTTCTTCACCATGACAGTTAAGCATTGAAACAGGTTGCCCAGAGATGTTATGTAGTCATCATCCTTGGAGGATTTGTAAGACCAAACTGGATAAAGCCCTGAGCAACCTGGTCTGACCTTGCAGATGTCCCTACTTTGGGCAGGAGGTTAGGCTAGAAACCTCCTGAGGTCCCTCCCGACTTGAATTATCTTATGATCATATAATGCACCAAATAGTAATTACAGCACAGCCTATTCTTGGATTCATTTAGAAATTAGCTGATTTCTAACAAGAAACCTTAACAAAAATTATATAGACAATTCTGTCTATAGAACTGGTATAGTTTTTAAACTTTTTTTAATGAATAAATTCTAGAAAATACATCATGGGAACACGGTCATTATATCAAAAATTAAGGAAAGGTTGCTCAGAAAATTCTGCTAGCTCTTAAGGTTCTTTCAGTTCAACAAATTAGTAATTTCTCACCAGACTGTGTTAGTGACCAGTGCTTTATGAACATAAATGGTGAACACTAGTGATGTCAAAAGATCTAGAACAAATTAGATGCCCAGCAAAAATAAAAGGGGGGGGGGGGGGGGGGGGGGGAATCACACTTTGAAATATGTCAGGTTCCTGTCTTCAAGTTAACTGCTTCCCTCCATGCCTCCACCCCCAGATCCCATACCTAAGGTTTAAATAATGGTCTCCACTCTCAGTTGTGGGCAAGGAATGTGCATTTGGCCTGGATCAGGTTTAACTCACCTTCACAATTCACTGAGCAAAAGGTCACTCCTTTTATAAAAAACTGAACTATTTGTTCTGGCTTCTGGAGTACGTACACCATTAAATGACCCCTCACTACAGAGAATTAGCTAGCGTGACTGATAGTTTCCTACAAATGTTTTTAGTATCATGTTCCAAAGATGGAGAGAGGTAAACCCTTTAACCTATATACAGAATGACAGGTTTTGTACAGTAGGAAGAAGAGATCTGGAATGTGCAGTTAAGGCCACACTTACTTTGCCTTTAGCTTCATAGGCCAAGTTACTGTGGTTGCACTTTGGCTTTTGCAATTACTTGTAGAAGCAATTTTGATTGCTTGTTTCTGTAGGTCTGTCCAAACTTGGCATTTAGTATCTTGAAAAGTACTCTAGTGAGCAGTGTCAGAAAGGCTCTTTAGCATTCAGCAGGACTATGAGGACAAGAGCTGACTTCTGAGTTCATAGCAACACAGCTGTAAACTGTTTTTTCAAGTCACAGCCAATGGATTCAAGTAACTTTTACCACGACTTGAGTGTACTATATCTAATGACAACTACAAGAACATGATAGCTGAATAAGCAAGAGAAATTAGCATGGAATGTTTAGTATAAATCTTAAAAGTGTCACAAGAAATACAGGAGGATGAGATTCAATAGACAGTGTAGGGTGAAGACATACCAGAAACCTTAGGGAGGGAAGGAGGCTGCTAAAATCTGTTATATTAACAGCTGTAGCATCAAAAACTTTTCTACTGATTTCAGTTTTCTAAGTAAAGGGAGGAATAGGGAAAGCCTTCTGCTAGATTTAAAAAAAAAAAAAAAAACCACAAAACTATTTATGACAGTAGATATAGAGAACACATTAACTATATGAAAAGTGGAAGGAGAACATTTCACCACCAGCTACTTTAGAAGAAGCCATCACTACGTTCAAGAGAGTGTCTCATCCCATATTCACTTACCATTCAACTCTTCAAGGATGAGTTCTGGAGAGCTCATGTAATATAAATCACAAAGTCTCTTGGCACTTTCATAGCCATCTATAATAAAAACACAGAAAGTTACAGCTCCCCCTCCGCTTTTTTTTTTCCCCTCCTTCACAGTTTGCCAAAAAGAAAAACTGAAAGCACTGTGCACTGTCAGGGAGATTTTGTATTTTCTCACAAAAACTGGGTTTATAGGGAAAAGTGACAAAACTGTATTACTCTTTAAATGAAACTTCTGCTCCAGGTAGGAAAGAACTAAACAGCATATGAATATCAAGATGTGTATTGGCTCTCGGTATAGACATTCATGTAAGTTTTCAGGATTCTTGTTCTTAACTGCTGAATTTACCTTTAATAACTTCAACAACATTGCAGCTAGGATCAATGCTTCCAATGTGTTTTGGATGAGCTGGATTAATTTTCCCTCCAAACAATAAAGCTGCCAAAAAAGAAAATATTATTTAATACCCAATATAATTTTAGTTTGTGTCTTCAGTTTTGCTAAATAGAAATTTATAGGCAATCTATAATTCCAGTCTTCACCATGCTTAAAAGCCTACTATTAATAAATATTTTAAGAATTGTATTAAGAATTCATTTATAAATAGCAAGGCAAATAGTGTACTCCTGAGAAGCATTTAAGGACATATAAAGCACTTAAAAATGCAAGGAAAATATACTGACATAGTACAGGTATCATTTCCCCTCCTTTCAACAGTGGCACTTACAGTGTTGATTAAGGAGCATTCTAATTGAAATGCGACTCATGTAGAAACGGTCTAAAAAATACTGCACATTCTGTGAGGTCACTGGATCAATGCCAAAGCTTTCCTTGTATTCTGTTACTCCTTGAGCCATCGTAGGAATTACATCATTGTGTCGATTCCGGATTTTTATCACAGTATCTGTAAAACTAAAATTAATACATTGTTAGTATTTCACTTTCAAATGAATTTAACACTCTGGCAAACAGAGTACATGCCTACAAAAATGAAGACCGTTATGCACAGAAATATCACAGGTCTGCCTATGGCAATAAGAAGACAGGTCAGTCTTTACACTGTATTTCAAGCGACTAGCATTGAAACAATCAGTAATCAAACATTATTAATTAGTTATAAAATTATTATTTATTTATTACCTTGATTATTGCCAAGAAAAAGATAGAACTGTGCCAACCATTTTCATGCAGATCATCCCATGCCTGTCAAATGGCAGTTATGGTCAGCCAAGGATGAGAAAACTTAACTCTACAGGTGAAAAGTTCCGTACGTCAGTTACAACATTACAAGTAAGGAACTGGTAAACATTTGGTCAAGTTTAACATATTCGTAGTGCTTCAGTGTAACAAAAAAAGCCCTGACCAGAATGATACGGCATAAAAGTGCTTTGTTTCATGTTTTAACGTACCCTCCTTTTAGGGACAGGGGCTGACATCATTACTGCAATTCTTACGTAAAGATTGGAGATAGGTGAAATTTTTCTTAAGCTATCATTTTCTTGCCAGTCCTTCTACATAATATTAACATATGTGACAGCAAATCCTTACCTATGAACAGCCCCTGAATCTTCTGAGCTTTTGTCCTTAAAGTCAAGGATCTCCTGTAGACTTTGGACATACCTTTAAATGAAAGAAACATTACAAACACCAATTCTAATATGCCTCCCCAGATCCCTATGTTTAGCAATTTATGGTCTTCCAAGGTTGCTTGTTTCCAAATCATTGTATTTGATATACCCCATTGACCTATCCCCTGTGAATTTTCTTAGATCCTTTTGAATCTATACATGTTTTCTTCCAAAATTTCCAGAGCAACGAATTCCACAATTTAATTAGAATGCATAAAAGATCTTCCTTGTGTTTTAAAATCAGTAGGTGATCACTTATTTGCAGCCCCAGTGAGTTCCTGTTACTAGAAAATCTTCCCAGCTTGTTCATGATTTAAGTATTTCTGCCATCTCTTTCCTTAGATGTGTATTTTCCAAGCTGAAGAATTCTCTTTGGTTTCTCCTCACGTAGAAATTGTTCCAACCCCCTGATTATCTCTCTTGGTCTTTTCTGTTCAGGATAGAGCGACTAAAACTGCATGCAATTCAGAGGAATAATGGGCTAACACAGTGGTATAATTATATTCCTCCCCATTTGTTACTTAGTTCCTAACACTATTTGCCTTCTTGCTCATCAACTCCCATACTCGGAAAAATAGCGCCACTGGCATGGAAATTTCTTTTTCCATTGTAAGCAAGCAAGCATACAGGGAGAGGAGGTTCCTCTCTGTGCTCTACTTTGCATTTGTCCAAGTGGAATTCATTTCCTATTTGATCAATGCCATTTAGTATCATGAGAATTTAAGCATTCGTGTTTCATTGAGAGCCTTCATCTTCACTGATAGCTCTTTTTATATTCAGTCATCTAATCAATCCCACTTATTCACTAGCAGATCTTCTGTCCTCTTAACTTTAAAAGCCTTTCCAGGTAGCCATGTGCCTCTAGCAGTTGCTAAGCAATCTCTTTGTTTTGCTTTCATCTTACAAAAGTTTATGCTTATGTGTAACTTCCTTACTTGAAAGCAAATTTTACTTTTCAAAGGATGTCTTTTTTATTTTAATAGCCTCGTATTCTTTCTGTTGTTTTACGTATTTTGGCTTTGGGAGCTTCCTATTGCTCGCTCTTTGTATTTTCTACCCCTTTACTCTCAGTCTGCAATAACCTGTCTTTTAAATGGTTTCTACTATCTTTCGCAAGCATTTTGTACATTAGCTTGCTTCTGTTAGTTTCTTCAACTAGCTTCTTCATTTTAGGTAAGTCCCCTATTAAACATTGTTCTGGTGGATTTTTGTTTTTTCTGAATTCTCGTACATGACTATCTGCAAAACTTAATGATTTTTAATTCCCTTGTGGGTTCTCTAATTGCTCCTAAAGGTTTTTTTCCAAGTCTGTAAATCTAGTTTCTGATTTATGTCACATTGGGATACTCAGTCTAAATAAGTGATATTCATGTAACAAGCACATGAAACGTTCTTTCTATAGAACAGAGTAAGTTCCTCCAACTTGTGTATATGCAGAAGGTCACCCTTAAAGGTATGAAATGATGCTCCTCCTACCAGCTCTGCACCAGCTGAACTGAAGGTGTTCTTAGGAGGTTGTCTGGAAGCAGGCTTATTTCCTTCATTATGTTTGCCAATCTCACAGGCAATTCTTGTCGCAGAAACATAAATGAAGTCTTTTCACAAGCGTTTTCAGATCCTAAGACCAAAATAAATATGACAACATCAGAATAAAGTCAGTACTTATGGTAGAGAACTACACAAACTCTTACTTTCTTGCATAAGAGGTCTGTGGTTTGGTTTTAAAGTTGGCTCGGCCAGTCTGGTAAGCCAGTGTTTCTTTCATGGCAGCAGCCCATTTATATTTCAAAATATAAACTCATATTGAAACCTACCACCCCTGTTGCATAACAATAATCTTTAATATATAAAGAGTAACTACTGCAACAGTTGCAGACCCATACTATTGAACTTTAAATATCTCTTTTATCCATGTATATTGTTCATTTTATTTGCAGCAAATATTGACTGCAACTAGCACTGGTTAAACAGTATGTCATTCTGAGCATCTCAGAGAGGCAAATGAAACCAGCATAGGAAACTATTTATGGCAAGGATGCTTGAGAAAGTATCACAGTCCCATACACCGTGCTTGATCACCAATTTTACTGAATTATGATAACTCATATTAGAACACTTTCAGAAAATAAATTCTGTTTCAGCTAGATCTGTTGTAGTTTAAATTCACTGTCTTACAGGAACAGAAGACAGATGAATGAATTCATGTGAATACTGAGAGAGAAGTGAAAGTAGGACAGCTACTGTGCTCAGTCATTACAATAGTAGTTCTCCCATACATTCACTTTTTAATTTTTTTCCATTTTTAAAAGCCAGAAGCTAAATTACTGTACCTGTTGATAACTGACCTGTCCTTTTATAAGGACAGGTATCATCTGTGTGGGTGGCAATTAAATGTGGTTATTAAGATCAAGATCTAAATTTACTCCCACAATGCTTGTTTTACTAGGTGAGAAAGGAGGGTGCAGAGTGGGGAAGAGGCTAAAAAATGCTGTACTTTATTCTCAGTCAGACTTCTTTCTAGACTTCAAGAGTGACATGTAAAGAGCATCTGAATTTACTAACATGTTCATCTGCTGCAGTGAAGTACATACCTCAGGCTTGGTGTTTCACAACAGGTAACTCCTAAAAATTAACTCTGGTGTTTCTGTTCAGTTCACTCCTTCCATTTGGCAAGGGGGAGTTGGGGAGGAAGATGAAAGGAAGGGACATGGAAAAAGAGGAAACTGGGAGTGTCTTAAACAGGAAAAATCTTCACCAGATTGAAATGGAGTAGTTTAGTTTAATACATTCAGACTCAGATACATCATAAACTACATTGATGAGAGAATGTCAGTTAACTTAATAAAAAAGTGAATAGCTTACAAGAAATTCCTCCCCAGTGACACCAGTATTATGTGTTGTCTACATATGACCCCTGCCCAGAAACCTCTCATTCTCCTCCCTAGTCAGATTGTATTTCAGGCATGACTGTTACTGGCCTTTCCCTTTTCTCAGGTAAAATTCCATGAACAAGGCATTTCAAATGCCTCATATACTCAGCAAATGACATTCCACAAATTAGTTTTGTATCTGGAGGCTGTATCTTTGCAATCCTGGGTCAAATATGGAAGACGGCTTAGGGTAAGCAAGACTTAAGTGAATGGGCAAATGTCTTTGTTTCCCTGTGCTGCTATGGTCTATCTAGGCAAAGAGTGGATAAGACTCCTACAGAAAATACTGTGCGCTTATAACCCAAGATATGACTGATGTATATGATCCAGATGTAAATTTTCTTACAGAATATTTCATTTGCTAGATCGAAACCTGGAGGAACTAGAAGCAGACTTTTTTTTTTTTTTAAATTTAGGATTGCCAGATTTTATGATTTCTTCTTTGACTGCTCTCACTCTAGTGAAAAGACCCCCAAAAAAATCCCCAGTGAAAACACCATCAGATTATAATGGCTACAGAATGCCTTACAGACAAATACTGTCTCAGTGTTGCACTGCACTCTTTTTTTGCCTTTGTTACTAGTTTTTACAATCTTTTATTAAATCCTTAAGCAAAAGAGAGAAAAAAAAAAAAAAAAAAAGGAGTTTTCAAGATTATCTTTACCTTATGGTCAGCTGCTAACAGCAAAAAAGCAGCCTAACTTTTGACATGAGGAAATGCTGTGCCTTGAAAATAAACACTGATTTTAAGGTAAGCGCTATTTTATTGGTATTTTAGTGCTAAAATAATACAGGTCAAAGCAAACTCTGAATTGCAAGATGGTTGAACTTGATGATCTTACAGGTCTTTTCCAACCTTAGTGATTCTTTGCTTAAAAGTATGGTAGCAAGAGAATATGTGGTGGGGTTCCTGTACAAATCTGGAGTTTTAAATACTGGATACATTTTATTGCAATGTATAGAACATTGAATAGATGGATGAAGTAACAGTGGATAGTTAAGAAAAACTTTCCTTTGTAAGTGTTCCTACTTACACAAAGTCTGGGGTTCTAAGATTGGTTCTCAGTTATGTTTTACTTACAGAAACATAAAAAGCAATACCCCTATTACCTAGTTAAATGTTTATATACAACCTTTAGGTAAACATTGATGCACATGAGAGAGCCTTGGGTACAGAAACATTATTTATTATAGTATGGCTCCATCCCCAGGCTTTGAAAAGGTTTCTCCGTGTGACTTACAAGACCTTTCTCTGTGTAGTCTTTTCTCTGAAGCAGAACAGAACAATTCCTCTGACCCCTTTTGTTTCCAAGCAGTCAATCAAACCTGGGAGCACTACCAGTGATTTTAGTGCAGAGTGTAAGACTCGGTATCCTGTTACCGATTTTTTAAGGCTACATTCGCAGTCCTCCACGACGGCTCTTGGCGTTTGCGTCCTGCTCCTTCTCTCACTCATCTTCTAAAACAACCACATTTGGGAGAGGTGTTTTTGTAGGACACAGACGCGTGACCGAGGAGGAGCGATGATTGTTTCAGCTCCTCGGCGCCAGCCGAGGTTAAACGTTTCTTGTGTTTGGTATACCTTAAAAGGTTGCATGCTGCTAGCTTGCAAAAGGCTTAAGAACTCTCACCTTTCTCCGTCACTGTGTCAACAGTACCAATTGTCATAACTATCCCCACCCTCTCCCCAACACTGCAGGTTTTGCAGAAAAGAACAAACTACTGTTGTGATGCCAAAACCTGGAGTTTTCAGCTTAATTTCAACCTTGCCACAGTTCCAGCCTCCGGGGAAGGAGCCAGCTGGGCTCCCTTCTCCCGGCAGGAAGCAGAGCCGTTTTCTGCCAGAAAGGAGAGTATTGAGAAGAGGTAAGCTACAGCAGGGGAACACGGCAGCGCTAACGCGGGGCGGAGGGAGGAGAGAGGAACTCGTGCCCGCGCCCGCGCCGGAGCCGCCCCGCCCCGCTCCTCACAGGCACCTGCGGGCGGAGCGGCGGCGGGGTCGGCGGGCCGGGGGGCGGCGGGGACTCACCGAAGTCCAGGAACTGCTTCATGGAGAGCGGCGAGGGGGAGAAGCGCGAGTAGAAGTCCACCTGCTGCGGGATGCTGCCCGGGGAGGCGCCGCGCAGCAGGGCGCGCAGCAGCCTCATGGCGCGGCTCTCGTCTCCCCTCAGCTCGGCTCAGCCCGGCCCGGCCGCCATTTCTCGCCACGCCAGCTCCCCCGGCCCCTGCCCAGGCCGCGGCCTCCTCCGCCGCGCGGCCGGGAGGAGGTGCCCGAAGGGGTGGGTGTCTCCTCCCGGCCCAGCCCCACGCAGCGGCGACGGGGCGGAGGAGAGGGCGGCTCCGAGGGAGCGGGGCGGGGGGGCACCCGGAGCAGCCCGGCCCCCGCGGGCAGGGTCGCAGCCGCTGGGGCCGCTGCTCCGCTGTCTCGGCCGTCCGCAGGGAGAAGGCGGCGCTCGCTTCCCCGAGGAGCCCAGCCTCGGACAGGTACGGTGGTGTTACTCACGGGGGCGGGTGCCGCCGCCTTCCCGGCGAAGGGCTGAGGGGCGCTCACCCGCCCCCGGGGCGGGAAGCCGTGAGGGGACTGGAGGCAGCGGCTCTGCGGCGGATGGGCGGAGGGCGTGTGCGCTCCCGTGGCGAGGCCAAAAGGTGCCCGCGCATCAGCGTCGGCACTCTGCCGTGGCAGGGTTATCCGAGAGGTTGGCCCCTTCGGTAAACGGCGCGCTCGGGGCGGGAGGGAGGGCGGTGCCGCGCTCAGCCGTGCCGCCGCTTCCCCCGCCGCGGTCTGGGTCCGGCGGGCGGAGGCCCGTGGGGGGCGGGGGGCGCCTCGGTCGCAGCGGGGGGGACTCGGCTCCCGGCGTCGGTTACCCGCGGGGCTGCAACGGGAGGCGGCAGAAACCCGCAACAGCACCGGCTGCATTCATACGGCTGCCGGCGTGAGGGCAGAGCCTCACCCGAGGGCTCTAGACCCTGTTTCAACAGCCGTGTGTCTTCTTACTGCTGCGCCTTCTGCCCGCTTAGCTGCGTGATGGTATGGGAAGGGGCACTACGGCCCCTTCCAGGCCTTCGCGCC
The DNA here is from genome assembly GCF_030936135.1 of Gavia stellata. Lineage (NCBI taxonomy): Eukaryota > Metazoa > Chordata > Aves > Gaviiformes > Gaviidae > Gavia > Gavia stellata. Next base: position 23,968,197 of record NC_082601.1, on the reverse strand, counting down.
TTGCACGGTGTCACAGCGTGCAAAAGAGGGGTAACGAACGGAGGGGTAACTTTCGTTTCAGCTGTCAGGAAAAAGAGAAACAAAAAGAATGGAGAGGAAAAATAGGGCTTCTCTCTTTACAGATGCGCTCCCCAGCGGTCAACAATGAACACAATACATGTCTTTATCGGTTAAAAAGTGCTTGGACCGTGTGTCACACTAAATCAGTTTACTGGCTATTAGGATACTAATGCAACATGTGAGGTACCAAACAGCGGTATTAAATAGTTTTTTTGTCCTATTCAGGTAGACATATCCAGAACATTAACAAAAAAGGCAGTTAAGAGTGATTATAAGCATTTTTGATAAACTTACTGCAGTGTAGATATTAAATCCTGTAATTCAAAATTTTGCACAATACAGTACAATAGTGCATCTGGCCCTATATCATTTGCTTCTTTTATTGTGGATACTTGTATTTGCCCTATAAATTTATCTCATGAAATCAACTCTTAAATATTGCTAGGTTTCCTTTAAACATGCCTTGTACCTGTGACTTGTCCATGACCTGATAGCGGGGATGGATATCCAATGGCCTCCACTAGAGCAGGAATCATTTTGCTATTTCTATTACATTAATCTCTTCAGTGCTTTGTTGGACTGCTTGGAGCCTCCCGTTAGAGAGCTGAAGATACCATAATGAATTAAGGGCTATAAGGCCTTTTTTTTTTTTTTAATGTTGCATTCAAATACAGAAAACATTGATTCAGTTTGCCTCCAGAGGCAATTTTCTGAGCAGTAACTGGACCAATAATAGGTAAGAATGAAGCAGTAGTTCAGGATTAAACTGCTTCATCTGCTTTGTAATCAGACTGTACCCCCATCTTGTGCCAAAAACCAAATGGCTTGTTCTGTTCTGGCCAGGGAGTGGTGGCTAATGGGGCAAACTAACAGCTTGTCTGTCTCTGCAAGTCTTCTACAAATACAGGTTATTGACCATTTTTGCTTTATTGCTGCTTGCAGGCCACCCCCAGAAGCACCAAATAGTAGCTCATGCTACTCAAGTTTGCAATAGTTTGGGACTCCCACTTGTGAATTGCTGTGCTTAAAACCATTTTATAATGGCCTCTGAGTTGTGAGCCAGCACTAGTTTAAAGCAGTGCCTACAAGCAGTAAGTTGGGTATTTATAAGTTGTTGCAGTTTCTTATGATGGCTCTGGATCGGCTTCATCTTTTATGCCTCTATGTTACTGTCCTGATTCCTCATGTTTCAACTTACAGGCATGCCTTAAAAACTGGCCTACTGCCTAAAGCTCTCCTTGGACAGCAGTCCCCAGCCAGAAGATGTGGCAAAGGCTGTCAGAGGCTAAATAAATCATTGCACTTTGTAGGTGAGAGCACATTCTCAATAATGTAATGTAAACAGTGAGCACTATTCTCAGGGAAAATCATGCGGGATGAGCAGTCACAGGGGTAACTGTGGATAAAGAATTGTGGATAATTCTTTAAATGCTGTGTTCAGAGCAGAACAAACCCTCTCTGTTTACCTAAAGGTGTTTTCTTGGTCTTGTTTACTGATCAGTAAATATGTTCTGTTAAAATATTGGAGAGTATTTTGAATTCTCTTTCTCTCTTCTCTCCCCCTCCTCTTTTTTAAAACCTGTTTCTGTCATTGATCATCTTCTGGGGGCTTACTCTGATCCAGTGTGACACAAGCTGGAGTTCTGATGTGCCCATTTCTGTAAATTCTTACGCAAACCAAAAAGGAGAAATGTATTATTTTTGTCATTTGGCATTCTCCTATTCATATTCCTGCTTATTGGTGTTCCTGAACTTATAATACATCGGGATCCATAATTTTAATGGGACAGTACAAATCAGACTTCAAGGTAATTGAAAACACAGCATTTAGTTTTAACCTAAGCAATTGTATTTTAATTTTTTTTTTTCAATTTAAAGTTTAATAAGATAATTGGAAGCATAGCATTCTTGCAGGGTGTTCCATAGAAAGACTTCTTAGTTTGTTAAGGCGATGGTATAAATAACCCCTTACTGGAAGTGTTTATATGCTTTGCTATGATGCCTGCACAGTCATCTGGTCTGTCTATCCATCTCTCTTTTCAGCTTGTGTACTTACTCTGCACAAAGGCTTGTCATTGTTCTTAGGGGTTTTTTTGGGTAAGTAAGTTCAGCTGCTTTTGCTATGCTAGAAAATTCTTAGGGTTACATTGGTTTGATGTGGCTTTGGTCTCTTTTTTGCAGGAGTAGAAATAAAAAGATACAGAAATGGCAAAAAAGTTGTTCAAAAATATGGAGCGGCTTCTCTGTTGAGTTATCAAATTGTAGTAGATTCAAGAAGAACATAAAGATGCGTTTATTTATTTTTATCCAGTGTATAATTAAACTTTGGAGTTTGTGAATTTTTGCCGTGTACAACTGTGACGCAAAATCAGAAGACAGTTGCAGAAATTTTATGATTATCACGGACAGCTTTTCCTTCCATAAGAGAATTATACTACATAGCTACTGAAGTCGAGCACTAACTTTTTGTGGGAACAGGAACAGCAAAGTATCGCCATCATGCTGCTTAACTATTGGCGCTTGTTGGAGGTGGGATGCTGATTGGGGTGGATCTGTGGTCTAGTCCAGGATGGCTATTCTTAGTTGTTCCTCCTTGCTAAGCCAGAATCAATCACAGGCTGTTTCATAAGCTGGCTGGCAATGATCACAAGCTTCTCGGCTCGTGACATTAACTGTCGGTCCTCTTCAAGAAACTAAGCAATATCCTACAAACATTTCTTTTAATTAACTTAGCTATTGCATTATTTCATACATTCCAGCGAAGGTATCTGACTTTTCTGTCCCTTCCTCCCCTATCCTCTGAAGACACTGAGACTGAGAGATAAGAGGAAATAAATACCACTGTGTATCAACGGTGAGGGGCGTATACGTCTGAGCACAAGTCTTATGAGGAGCGGCTGAGGGAGCTGGGGTTGTTTAGCCTGGAGAAGAGGAGGCTGAGGGGAGACCTCATCGCTCTCTACAACTACCTGAAAGGGGGTTGCAGAGAGGTGGGTGTTGGTCTCTTCTCCCAAGTGACTAGCGACAGGGCAAGAGGAAATGGCCTCAAGTTGCACCAGGGGAGGTTCAGGCTAGATATTAGGAAACAGTTCTTTACTGAGAGAGTAGTGAAACATTGGAATAGACTGCCCAGGGAGGTGGTGGAGTCACCATCCCTGGAGGTATTCAAGGAGCATGTGGATGTGGCATTGTGGGATGTAGCTTGATGGGCATGGTGCTGTGTGGTGTTGGGTGGGTTGGCTTTTGGTGTGTTGGTTTTTTTGTTTTTGTGGTGGTTTTTTGTTTTTTTTTTTTTTTAAGGTTGGACTTGATGATCTTACAGGTCTTTTCCAACCTTAGTGATTCTGTGATTCTGTTGTTCTGCGATAATTAGTTAGGTAAGCAGCAGCAAGGACACCTGTGCTTGTTAAAAACTCAGTTCTCTGCTTCCATCTTCTAGGATCTCTTGAGGCAGGTACAGCCCTGAAAAGGTGCTGCTTGCAAACAACCATTTTGCAGAGCTAGAAAACGAAGGAGGAAAGAGGTCTGTCTACAAGTATGGAAAACATAAACTGCAGGTCCCCTACCCCTATTGTACAGTGACATTATCACACCCTGGCTAGGGATTAAGGCTAATTTCTGTGGCAGTCGCTCAGGGTAAGGAGTTGCTGTGTTTTTCTCACAAGGATCATTGTTAGGACTCCAGCAAGGCTTATGAGGTTATAAAGGTGTATAGTATTAATTTATGAATCCATGGCCTGGGAAGACAAATGGACATTTAAAGAAAAATGTCTGAGGAGCGGGATAAAAACTGAAGCAACTGCTTACACAGCCACCATAGGGAAATACACTGCTCGCATTCCTGTTGTCACACATGGGTGTGTTGTTTGGCAAGGCAGCTGAAGCGTGTCCACGCGTCTCTTCTGGCTCCGAGCACTGGCTACAGTCGCCTGGTTGTTTCATCACAGTTTGCTCTCCTGGGTTTTGCAAAACAACTGCTGAGACTCTCACCTACTTGGTGCTGGGAGAAGTTACTTCAGTTGTTTGTACATGAGTAGCATTCTGTCTGTTTATTTTAGTTAAGACATGCTGCTGCAGTGACAGTTAGCATTGTAACATCGGTGCTCTGAATGGCAATTGGCGTTTTAGTGCTGCTTTCAAAAGCTTCCCTTCACCTGACATTTGCATCCGAGCACCCTGTGCTGTCTCTTCTTCCACATAAATTCTGCACAGGTGGTTATTGAAACTATGCTGTGATGGTTCCTTATATTGAAAGCTTCTCTCATAAGGTATGTCTCCTGTGCTGTGACAGTTTTAAAACATATGTGAAGGTATTGCAGTTTACTAGCATTCTATTTATGTACCTTAGGCTATATAGTATGTGTGTATTATATATATACACACATACTACACCCAAACACACTCTCTATATATCAAATATAGTATATTAGGGTTTATATATATGCGTATATACATATACAACATACAGTGTTATGTATAGTACAGTACTACTGTGTATATAGTATATACTACATCTAGTACTAACGTGTATAGTATATATGAGCATATATAAAACATAGTTACTATATTTATTTGTACTATACTTCCTATGATCAGCTACTTAACTGTTCTCTCAGTCCATATTTTGTCTTATTGAGGACAAACGTTCATGGGTGTAGCTCTGTAACTGAGAGTAATTGTTTAATAAAAGCAGGCTGAGTCCACACCTTTGACGTGCTCTGAAAGATGTAGCAGCACCTTCTGGTTCTAATCCTAGAAGTTTCTCAGCTGCAACAACAAACACAGGTCTAGCATGTATCCATGCATAACCCTTATCTTCAGGCTTTGATGCATAAAAAGCTCTTTCCTTTCAGCAGAGGCAAGCAAGGCTTAACATCTTAGAAATGGAGATAAACCACAGGTTTTCTCTGGGGTTTGGCTTGTGTTTTTTTTTTTTTCTCCATCTTTTTGGCTTTTCTGGGTTTTTTTGTGGAGTTGAAGCTGTACCCTGCAATCATGTAACTGACCGTCAGTATCAAACTTCCACTGCTAAATACAGATAGTTATGTGAAGTCCTTGACTAATTTTGGGGGAGGTACGATCTCCCCTAGTTGCAGAAACACCTGTCTGGCCAGGGGAGCTTTTAGAAGACCGCTTGCATTGAAGGTACCCTGCGCAGCATGAGGCAAGTGTGGAGGGAGAGGGTAGCTCTGCCCCAGGGGAGCTGACGCTTGGTGCTTCGCCAGCGCCTGCTCTGCCAGGCTCCCAGCCTGACTCTTACCAGTGCTGGAAACTGCAGCAGACAGCCTGCAAGCGTGAGATTGCATGTTATCTCCTGCAGCTGCCTTATCTGCCCCTTGGCATGGGGGAGAGCACTGAGAGTTACAGCAATATTGAGAATGAGACAACTTGTTAAAGCTGGCAACTTTCAGCTTACTCTTCCAGTGAACTTAGCTACAGCTAAACTCAGTTAATTATAATAAGAAATCACTATTACCAAAACAATGTTTAATTTAAAAAAAATTTATTTCACACTTTTATACAAATATCCACAGGTAATTTCTAATCATGGAATGACGTGGCATTGCTAGCTGGTATAAAAAAGGTCTGAGATAAAAGTATATCAGTGACATGGCTGACTTCTCAAGAACTTTCAGTTTAACACTGCCAAGACATTAATGTTCTTAGGCAAGGGCCACAATCTGCTTTTAAATCCAAGGCTATTTATCGAGCTTCTTAGTCTCTGATTAGCCTGGCTTCTGATGCTGCTGAGCCTTTCGGCAAATAAGCTAGAATTTTAAAAGCTAAAAAACTGGGTAACAGCTAAATACCTGTGTAAGTGTTCATAAAATGAGGGTCTCAACATACTGACTGAGATTATTTAGTGGGAGGATGAACAGTCTATAATGCACTTTCTATAATGATAACTTTTTAGGTGACCACACCTTCCAAAAAGGTATGTTCAAAGTTAGTAGTAAAGTAAGACACTTGACAACTGCCCTCCTAGCAGGTTTTTACCCTATGAGGAGAAAAAGTACCAAGAGGTTTTTGCATAGTTCAAATTACTAGCAATTAACGTGCATACTTTTTGAGCAGAATGGAATAACAATTGTGAACTAAATCTTTGTTCTTAAATAGTACCAACGCTTTAGAACATGGGCAGAAAAAGTAAACTCTTTAAATAGTTTTATCAGTTATGTTACAATAACTGGATTACAGATAAACACAACATTGTGGTTCTACTTTTATCAACATTCAGGTATTCAAGACAGTTCAGTAGTCTCAACGTGGATCAGCTCAGATCCCCACAGTAAAGGTAAGTTAGGCATTTATAGCCTCCTTCAAGTGCTATATAACAGTTGCAGTAGTCAACGCCTTTTGCCAAACAGGAAGTCCTTATGAAGCTGGAAAGCGGTTTCCAGAGAACCTCTCACTTCTTGCAGTAAGTAAAAACAACTGTATCCAAAAACTCTACTTCTGCTTGGTGTCCAAATCCTTAAATAGTCTGAAGTAATATACAAATCATGTTACGAGACCTGAAAATTCCTATTACATAAAGTCACAAGCATCAGGAAAAGCAGCCCCCATACACATCATTGGAATAAATATTTACATTTTTAGAAAGCATTGGCACCTTCAGTGGTTTATTAAAATGCAGTGAATGCCTCATGTCTCATAATCTGAAGTTCAAAAACACAGTGGATTTGAAAGTTCAGTTAAGTCTTTGGCCTAACAGTTAGTCAAAGACAATGATTTATAACAAAAATAAATATAAAAATGACTAAAATTATATATATACAAAAAGTACATCTAATATTCAAAAGCCTCTCTTTTAAAAAAAACCTGTGTATATTTGTTGTGAGCAAGAATTACACAATCTGATCTTAAAAAAAAATGAGCAACATGACCTATTGCACATGAAATTTAAGGTGATGCATTTTGTTAAGGCCCAACTACTGCAGCAAGCAAAGTTTATGACTAAAGTAGATTTGCAGGTCTTCAGATTATATTTGAACAAAGTGTGTTAAGGCCACTATGTATTTGTAATGGACTATGCATTGAGTGAAGGATGGAGAACCTGTCTTGCCCTTGGAATCATGCATAACCTGGAAGGAAAAGGTCTGCTGTAGTGGTTTTGCGTATTTTGCAGAAAAGACCCCAAATCAACACAGTATCTTCTAAAGCGCGAGTTAGATTTGAAGGGGAAAAGAGGCAGTCTGGAAATTAAATAATGCAGATAAAGTCTGTTGAAGCAATTTTAACTGTGCAAACAAAAGCCTCAATATAAGTAGTAATATCTACAATCAAATGGTGAATGTCCGTAGTGTTCATAGGTTTAACTCCATCAGTATTCCATTAATGAAAACATTAACCTCTATCTGAACTTTGTAGATGAAAATAATTTTTCCTTAAGAATAACTTTCATTTTCATTCCATTTTGTGAACCACTGTTTTGTCTCAAGGTCTTTGCATTTCTCATCTTTGATCTGTCGCTCTTCTTTTCGAATTCTTACAGCATGATATCGGGGGACACTGTCTTCGTACCTAGAACGCTGGAAGAACCCGCACTGGGGCAGAGAAGAGAAAGAACAGTTTAGGTTTAAGTTGCTGCCAAAGTACTACAATTATAGAGGCAATGAATGCTTTCTTTGCACAGACATACAGGTAACAAAATTGAAAACAAAGAATATGTAGGCCAAAATTGTAGTGTATATAGCTATAAAAATGTGAGCCAGCAGGTCTACGTTAGTTGTTCCAGCAGCAGTTGAAGACAAATGGCATAGTTTGACAACCCGGTAATCTAAGACCTTAAAAATATTCCGTCCACTAACTTTGTAAATTTGTTTTACAAGTCTTTTAAGTCTTCTTATAAAGCTATTCATTCATATACTGACAGAATTTAATGCTACACAAAGAAGCAAATACAGTTCAGGAAAGCCTGCTTCTTCTGAATCAAAGGTAGGTACGTACTTCAGTATCTTCCTGTACGGTGACATGATTTGCCTTTAAAAACCTACAGAAGGGTTTGCAGGGCCTTCAAGAAAAGTTACATTAGGGCCTTGTTTTTCATTTTTCAAAGCACCATCTCAACTATAGTCACCTGCACTAACTACACATATGCAGTATGAGAACACGTGTCTTGCTTAGTTTGCCACAGGATAAAAAACAGACATAACTTCAAAGTTTTGTAATGTGCCACGACACAAGTCTCCCCGATGAAATCTAGTACAGATTATTTGTGCCCTGCAATTTTTTATTCAAAGCCACCGTAAAAACTGATTTTAACTATTGAGGAATGGACTGAACTCCATTTTGTTTTGAAAATTAATTTATGGCCACAATGTTACAAAGATGATGATTGGTAGACACTCAACTTTACATGCTTATGGGTCACTGATGTAAAGATTAAGGTTAAGAGACATTGTGCCATCCAGCTGTCATTAGGTACTGCTAGAAAAAAAAAGACTAAAGTGGCAAGGTTTTGTTCATAGTATTTGGGGTGGTGAGGTTTTGGTTTTGTTTGGGTTTTGGTTTTTTGTTTTTTTTTAAAGAATATTAGAACTTAGATGGAACTGAATTTAAAAAAAAATACATCCAGGTATAGACCAAATCTTAGGCCATCTCTTAACTAAGATTTCATTAAACATTGTTTTGACATATTTTAGTTAAGAATTCCTCCCCACCCCCTGATCCCAAGCATCGCTTATTAATATAATGTACATGCATGTAATATCTTAAGTTGAATAAAGGTTGCTACAAGCATAAATCATCATGCATCTATCTAGTAGCTTCAGCAGAGGAAAGTGTGTTCCTGGAAAAGTATACCTTAGAATTGAAGGAAAACAGATGTTTCCAGAGCAATTAAATTCTCATTATGAAAACCCCTTTCATTATAAGCAACATATATCTTCTAGCATGCACTGAAGGTTAGTAAAGCAAGTTTATCTATTGTCCATTAAATCTTAACTCTGCAGTGTTGGCTACCATCTCTCAAGCTTAAAAACTTACGTGTACTGTTAAAACATACATTAAAAAAAAGACTAACAGATCAAGATGTTTTCTAAAGAAAAACAAAAAGCTTTTTAGACCAAGGTAAACACCTGTGTTTGTTCACGTGCACCAAAAGCTGAAAATATAACAACAGAATGAGCAAGCAAGTATGATAGTTTGAAATCCAAAAGTTAATAGAACATATGCAATAAAAGCTTCATAGTTAGCCACCGCAACCATAGCATGTGCCACAGCTAAAAATTAAAAAATATCATCAATTACCAATTACAGAAGTAGATCAATACTATGCATCAGAAGTAAGCCTCTCTTTATCAGATGGCTGAGCATGGATCTCAGCCTTGTGATATGTGGCATCGTAATGATCTTTCTTATTTCTCTTGAAGAAACCACACTACAAGGAAGCAAGGTATTTAGTCAATTTTTGTGGACTAGAAGTCAAACCTACTAAACCTGACTTAAATTAATGGTGAACTATCTTCCCATTATCCCCTCACAGGCCTTAAAAAAAAAAAAAAAGAAAATCACAAGCACTCAGCTGTTTCTAGATCTGGTAACTTCTTGGACTAACTCAATCTGTAAAATAATAGACTAACCTGAGGTAAAGAATATTATTATTTTAGAGGCATTTTGATAAATTTGTAATGCATCTGTTTTGGTTTGTTTGGGGTGGTTTTTCTTTTTTAGAAAAGCTACTATAAAGTATGTCCATAGCAACTAAAGCTGGCTGTGAAGAGCAGAAAGACATCTATACAGAAACCTGTTTGTGGACTAGCGCACAGGATAGACAAAACCATAGAGCAGAACAAAAATTAGTACTGCTTTGACCTGTACAACACAAGTATTTCTCTTAAAACAATCATGTAACTGTCTTTGAAGTACCATGTTTGTCCTTCGTAAGATGGCACAGTGTTTGTCATCAAAAGAATCATTGTACACTGTGTGTGCATGTGTGAAAATCTGTGTATTTTCATGTGCAGTGAAACACTAGTAGTTATAACCTAACAGCCCACCGAAAGTGTTAATTCATCAGGATGGTTTGGAGCAGGGGATGGGCATTTACTAGAAAATAAGGAAGTCAGAACTGTCCTGTGAGAGGGTAACCTGCAGCAAATAGTAGCTCCTCAGCAAAGCCAATTGCTGCGGTTTCTCTAGAAGAAAGTAAGTGACAGATAGAATATTCTTCTTCATCTCTTCTTTCTTAATAACCTTCTGCTATCCCATAACAGCAAATACTAACTGCCTATGCCTGTGAAAACTAAAAATAAAAGGACTGCCCTGTTATACTTGGAACCACAATTAGTTGTAAAAATGCCAAAGGTAGTTAGAAAAATAGGTACTTGATTCTGTCTTTTGCAAATTGTTAACCTTTTGTTATACATACTTAGTTACTCCTTTAGGGTTTCTATGATAAAATGCCCATACTACAAAAATTCACCAACACACTTGGCTATGTATTATTTCTGTACCTCTTGGTTATTTTCACCTACTATCAGTTTAATGGTATTTCTAATGTCATGAGAACAAAGCCCTGCTAAAACATTTGTAGATAGTTCACGTGAAGTTTTACACCTAACTGCAGAAGCCCCAGTTAGCTATATCCATCCATATCAAAGTAACTATGGTCTCTGAACATTTGTCTCAAGTTTTGCCCAAAGCTCAAAATACCATTTTCATTCCAAATGTTGCAAAACTGAGAAACTGATAGAGGTAGTATATGGTTTGGGCAGTTTTGCTCTGAGTCCCAAATACAAACCAAAATACGTAATCATTTGCTTAATTAGTTTGCTGTCTTGTCAGTTGTAGACCAGGAAATGTAAAATAACCAGATGAATAAAAACTCACCTTCCATAGTAAGAATACCAACAGTGCAAGCATCAGTATTCCAGCAAAAATAGCCACTGAGATGATCCACCAAGGTACTCCTGTATAAAGTGCTACTGGTTTTGCAGGAAAGACAGTAACACGCACCTAAAGGAGAGAAAACATGTGAAGATGGAAGGAGCATTTCAGAAGCATCCATGTTTAATAAAAAGCTGCAATTTATACCGTCTTCTCTCTCTCATCTACAAAATGTTTTGAAGAAAAAGTTACTACTGGTATCATTTCAATACGGTAGTGATTTTTTCCAACCCAATTAAAAGGTAAAAATTATCAATAATTCAAAACTCAGTTAAAAAGCTAAACTTTTAGGTGCTTTTGTTCTAAAATAGGGGTTTTTTTTCCCCAGTCTTTGAGATAAGCTGGAAACATCACAACCATAACATATGGTTAGCATTAACTGTTGAACCTACCTGAGCAACTTCATTTGTGAGTTTAACATTCTTAGCTGCAGCAGGAACACTGATAGAAGCCCTAACGAGAATGTCCAGGTAGTTCATTTTGGAGTATTCCTGTTCCAAAATAAAATACAGACATTAGACACAGAACAGGAAAGAACTCTGACCTTCCAAAAATGTCAGGTAAGAGGACTTACTTCTAAGAAAGTACTGTTCCACAGTCTGGAACGCAGCACAATAGATGCCTTGCTGTCTAAACCCTTCAGGGGACATTTTATGTCCACACAGCGTGCATTCACATTGCAGTCCTGCAATTACAAATTTCTGCGTGTCAATAAAAACACATCCTCACAAATTGTTTAACACATATCCCCCCCCGATTAAAAACCTGATTATATGCATCATATTTATATGCAAGAACCAAAATCTGTTTGTACTGACAGCACCTTCATTGTATTTTCCTATTGCTATTACCTGTTTATTTTAATGTAGATAACTATGCAGAAATTCTTCCCTATTTCTCTCTCATCAGTAGATAATCTAAATGGTTAAATTTTAAAAGCCTCTATACTTGGATTTAAGATAAAAACAAAGCAAAGAGATACCTTCTTTCACCCTGCCAAACTCAGAAAAGCCCTCTTACAAGTGCAGGAGGAGGTATCTGATAAGACTATAGTTGGTGCAGTATGCTTACCAAGGTCTTGTATTTTCTTTCTGAGAATAAAGAAAATGTCTTGCTGTCTGTAATCTGCTTCTCTGCAACCTCACGTTTTCTTCTTGAGTTATGGGATTCCTTAAAAAAAAAAAAAAAGTTTTAGTAGTTTATCATAAGCATCTCTTAATTCTGACCCCATACAAGCAGAGAAATAAGCATTCAGTGAGTGTTTACTTGTTCCAAGATCAGCACATAAGTGACATCATTATAGAGCCCTACTTCTCTACATTTAATGCTAATAGTAGAGTCAGGACAATTTACTAGAATTTAAGATTACCTAAAGAAAGGTCAACTTGACTACTTTCTTCAATAGGTCAAGGGGGTTTTAGATTTGTAAAGCTTTCAATGCTATTTCCATTTTTGTTCTATTAATGTTACTATGCTAAAAGAATAAGATTGTGCTAAGGTCAGTAGGCGCTTTTTTTATTTTTTAACTGTATCGTAATTACTGGAAGTTTTATTAACTAATGTAGTGATCTGACAAGACTAGGTTTATGTGCATGCAGTTTTAATGGTGAAAATTAAAACTCCTCCCAAATGATCTTACAATTATATGAAGAAAAAAAAAAAAAGAAAATGAAGGCTTGGGCTTTAGGGAAAAAATCTTGCTAGATAGGCACAATGAAGGGCTATGAAACTTGCTTGAGAAATTCTTCTTATTGTATTTGTTGTAAATAAGTAAATTAAAGTGCAAGCCCTTTCTCTTTAAAAAAGTACGTGGAGTTCCCCCAGGCTGGGGAGATGTTTACTGTTGTTTATTGTTTTCTGTGTAAGAACTCAATCAGATTTCAATAATGCTGATGAAATTTGTTAAAGCAATAAGCAATTTCATCCTGTAAGAGCATGTGACAACATATGACAACAGTGCCCATTGCAAAAACAGTCACCACATAGCATCTATCCTTTAGGATATTCTCATTAGCTGTTATGAAGTCTGCTAATAAGCTTAACCCTTGATACACTGTTCATGTATTGTGCTTGTGAGCTGCTTAAGACAAAAAATAGCCTTCTGGAGGCAAGCTTTTCATGCCCTACTATCACATGCTGCGGTACTTTCATGTTGTATTAATTCATGAACAGAAGACAGGGTAACATACCGCAACATGCAAACTGTTGATTTCATTCTCGGGTTGACAGGAGACTTTTTCCAAGCCTTTAGAATCTATTTTCATCAAATAAAGCAGCCATTTGCCATTACTAATTTCTTTTGGCCACTGGATGTCCAGAGAAGCAGTACCGAATGTTTTCAGTGGTCTGCCCAAGTTAGTTACCTGTTAAAGGAAACATTCTTTAAACTGTGAAATACTTTTTAAAAGGTATTTTCTTCTCGGAAGTGTTACTGACTTGGGCGAGTTTTAAGCATGCAGCTAACAGGAAATTTAAAAGCAGATGAAAGACAGTCAAAACGAAGTATAAAGACAAAGCATATACTGAAACTAGCACACTTGGATAGCAAGTAAATACAGAGTTTAAACATACAAGAATTAAAATTCCCTAACATGAACCTTTAAGCTGTTGATTTTTAGAAATCTATCTTCATGTGAAACAACAACTCCTCCAATTTCGAGTTAACAAATCAGTTATGTAAGTGAGGCAAATTTCAAGTTTATGAGGAACTCTGACACAGAAAGATAACCAGCTCTTGCTCTCCTAAGTCTGGAAGTTGTTTCCCAACCTATTTTTTGCTTTCTTAGTGTTACTGTTCATGATGGTAAGTTCTAAAACAGGTATTCTAACTGCTTCTACTTCATGCATGCAGGTACAGAAGGAAATAAAGGATTGACAGAGATGAACTTCAATCCTCACAAACTGCTATGTACAGAGACAGCGGGGCTTGCATTAATGATGTAGAAAACGCAACTCTCTTGCTGATAAACAGAGTTTTTACAGAACCAAAATCATCTCTCTCGGACTTCTCCTTGATTTATTAATTAGGCAGAAGACCAAAAGACTGAAATAGACCCACACGTTCAAAGTGCCTCACGCAGTGTCTTCTTGTGCCTGCTCAATGCTGCATGCAGTAAGTACACATAACTGGCTGCCTGTGTGCATCAGGTAACACCTGGGTGTGCCACAGTTAGGGTTCTGGGTTTAAATTTTGTTTCGTACCTGCATGGGGTTGTATGCCGTACAACTGAATGTGCATGAACTGCTCCACAAAACAAGTGTACAGCCAGACTTGGGGCACTTCCTCAAAATATGATCATAAAACGTCAAGGCCTAAAGAAGCTCTAGTCTGCAGTCAGACTGCATGTTCTGAGCAGGAAGTCAGGATTTTGGGACAAGAAAAGCCAATTTTAAATCCAGCAACTTTTCCAAGTATTCATACACATAAAGAAAGAAGCTGTTCATTTGATTAAAAGCAGCTGTTGGCATTAATCTAAATTACTCACTCTGAATTCATACTCTATGAGGTTTCCAATATGATCTTCAGATTTCATAGCACTCTCACCAATGATGTTACCTCCAAAATATACCTGAGAAGGCTTAGCAACTCTGTTCAGGTGGGGGTGGGGAAGGAGAATAATCAGATTTTAATGAAGTCTGCAGCAAAACTGTCATCCCCAACCCCCCCCCATTTGTTATGCTATCAACACTTACCCAGTGAGTGATAGAAGCAATTCAAGAACCACTTTAGCACTAGCTGTAATTGGAGTCGAATTAACTTGAGTGCTTGTTCTACAATGAAAATGTTGGTTTTTACAAATTTAGTGGTTTTCACTTTACTATTAAATTGCTTTTGTGAACTGAACAAATTAAGTCAAAATGTTTGCAACTGTATATAAAAACATAGTGCATGCACACAAAAAAAACTTACGTTTCCAACTTCAGATTAATGTCCAAGTCTGTTGTATCAACATTAACTTTAGTGGTACTCAAGATCAGATAAAAGGTTACCTAGACAAGAAAGAACATCCATGAAATATGTAAACATTTTACAAAATATATTAATATATGCAGTATTATAGAAATAGACCATCAAGTTCTAGGGTTAAAAAGACAGATACAAATTTCCAGTTACGACACACAGAAACTTTGGATGACTGCAGTAAGGAATCAGATTTTACAACTTGAGTAAAATAGGTGCAACTTACGTTGGAATTTCTTTTGAAAGGATTTCCAAGTTCACACTCTGCTTGAGAACCATTTTGGTTAGCACCACATGTTAACTGTTTTTCCTGATTGAACAGAATACATTTAAAAGTAAAAATATGCTGAAAATATTTTAAAATTTTAATATCTTTTCTCTTAAATATACTTACAGGGTAACCCCTCATCTCCCTGAATGCAGAATATGTCAGACTGTCTGGAAAAGTTGCAATTAGTTTAGCTTCGTATGCATCTTCGCCATCTTTCTGTGGATTTTTTGCATCAGATGGATTGTTTGTCACTGTTATTTCCAGGGCAATATCTTTCTGATCTTTCAGAACAAGCACTGGCGTGCCATTTTCACTACAGAAACAGAGTATGCAGGGTTGTGTGCATTAGGAAAACAAATGTGTATGAAAGCTCGCTTCTTACTATGGTTTACCCAAATATAATTCCCTCTATTAGGGAAGAATTACTCTAAGACCATAAACACAGGAATGGTCATAGGTTTTTTTCCCAGACCAGTTATTTCGTCTCTGAAAGTGGCCAGCAGTTAACAGGATAGAACAGACTGATACACCCCTCGAGTAATCAAGAGTTTATAGTTCTGAACCAGCGCTCGCAACTGGCTCATGTTTAGTAATGATGAATTTTCTCTGAATAAATCTACTGAC
This sequence comes from Gavia stellata, assembly GCF_030936135.1. Lineage (NCBI taxonomy): Eukaryota > Metazoa > Chordata > Aves > Gaviiformes > Gaviidae > Gavia > Gavia stellata. Next base: position 23,952,391 of record NC_082601.1, on the reverse strand, counting down.
CTACTTTTTTCTTGTAAAGTATACATGGTTTTGGCTTCCGAGTGAGGTTGTGGCACTCACTGCTAAAGGTGACCGATTGTTGACAGTAAGTAAACATACATCCTTTTGTTTGTTTTACACCTCCTTTCTAATTTCACTGGCCCTCCAGGGAGAAGGGATGCAGCAGGGTGTTAGGTGTGTGTTACGGTGAAATGATTTCTCTGTTCACTTCTCTGTAACTGCTTGTCTAGGCTACTAGACTTAGGCTACTAGACTATAGTATATCATGTTGTCATACGTGTAATCAAATTTCATCTCAAAAAGAGCTAACTATCACACCCAATAAACTACTGCAAGGCTGGTTTAGAATCTCATTTCCCCAGGGGTTAGAAACTTTTTTTCTAACTTTTAGCCCACACCTGTGGCCACTTGGTATCGATTTGACTCTGTACCACGGCTGCTCTTCTAAAGCTTATCCCCACTCCCCCACCTTCCACGTCAGATCCGTACTACTACGCAGAGCTGTGTTTGCCAGACTAACAGAACAAAGCTGCTCTATCTCCCAAAACCCTCTCCTAAAAGTTCTTTTAAGCACTTGTTAATAATTTGAATTTTAGCAATGCGTTAATCAAGGCTTACATTGGTAAATAAGTAAACCTGTCTTCGTTTCCTTCTCTAGTGCAAAACCGGTACTGAAGTTTCAGATTGCTGTGACATTTATTGTCTTCTCCACATCCTTCTTTTAAGAACTCCACCTAAATAAAACCAAAGCACTTTTACTGCATGCCACAAGATACTAGCTTAGAACACTGCCTAAAGCATCTACAGGGAACTCAGAGGCACTTTCCTGGATAGGGTAAGATTCTAACCTGACTCTTCTTTCTTGCCTCTCAGGAGAGTTCTTCTTTGTGAGACATAGTCCTTGATGCTGATGATTTAGAACTTCAAATGTGACTAAAAGGCAGACTTAGATAATTCTAAGTGAGAGGTACACTTCTAATGAGGGAAAACATCCTTAAGTCTGATTCTTCAATGAGTGTTGAGGAAATGAGATCTTTTACCTGAGATATTCCCTCTCTTTTGCGTCAGTGCTGCAGAACTCTACTGCTGTTACAGCATCCTAACCACAGAAGAATTAGACTGTACATTATTTTGTGATGTGCTCACAGCAGGAAACAATGGATTTCCATTTTTAATCAAAAGTACATTTCCTCCCATATTTGCTGGGGAGAGAAAAAAACCTAGCAGCTGTACCAGCTTCACTTTTGTTGCAAAAGAAACACAGGATCTAGTTTGTAACATTTTGTAACAAGCTCGTAACAAAATACAAAACATAAGGTGGTAGTTACAAGTCCAGTGCCACCCCAGTTATTTCCTTTGGTCATAATTTAGCTTTCTTTAGTCTTTAAAATTCTGTGATTTATCAAAGTGCAGATTTATGGGAAAATGTGATATCAAAGGCTTACTTTTGTGGTCTTTGTTTCAGATTCATTTGAATTTAGGATTGGTATAAGATCCGGAAGTGCTCTCTCTTTTCTTGTGGACGGTGAGCTAGACTCCAGGCCAGCAATTTTAACGCTGACTGATATTGGAATGGGGCGTAGCTTATCTTTGATTTTTTCCTGTTAAAATATTTTAAATGGCATAGTTAGTGTACAGTGCAGAGAAGAAAAAACAACACAAAGACTAGCTTTTGATACACATTTTAGAACAAGCAGTAAAGCAAAATCTTTTCTGCTACATTTTGCAGTATTAAAATTATTCATTACATAGAAACTCAGCATTTTCTAAAAATGTGCAAGAACACGAGCCTAGCCTTACTGTCTGTTTTTTGGGGTTTTTTTTCTGGCTTCCCGATCTGATGATTTCTCTCACCTTTAAGAATTCCTAGGAACAACAGATGGTAACTCAGGCAAGGGAAATTCACACTACAACAGTGAAATAACACACTTTTCTCCCTATTGCGTAAGTTCAGGCTCTTCAATTTGCTGTGGTCAAAAGCAACCTTGGAGGCTGGCTCATTACTGCTGAGCCGCAGATAAAGAATTTGTTCAGCTCCTGGAGCAACGCCACCTTTAAGCACCAATGTAGCAGCCAAGTCAGAGAGCACATACCAAGCTTTATTGTCCTTCCCAGTCATACCCTCTGAAACCCGTGGGTTAAAATTCTTTTCCTAGCCAGTCACACCGTTAAATTCTATAACAATTACTTCTGTTGGAAACAGCTCTCCATTTTTGGCATTTATTCCCTCTCTACTGTTCTAAATTAGTTCAGCTCTATCGACCTCCAGAGCACACTGCAGTGACCACAACTTTTATTCATACTTTGTAAGAAAGGCAACCGGAGGAAGCAGCATGTGTGCAGGGAATAGTAAGGTACTGCTTAACTATGGTTGTTTTCTAGTTTTGAAGCTTTATATTGCATGTGACTTTTAAGTTATATACAAAGGTACCATGAGGCTGAAAAAAAGAGCATGCTTTTGTTTTAAATGGATATAAATGAAACTGAAATAAAATAACTCTGCCTTACCTGCAGTACAAGCTTGGTTGTCACACACTCTTTTGAGTTTTGCCCCCTTAGGGTTGTACTTGCAGTAAACTGATCAGACAGGTGGTCTTTAAACCGTACCCTAGACGGCAGGCCTAACTGCCTCCTCTCGTTTTCTGCTTCAAATGTATAGTTGATCTCTATATGAAGAAATAAAGTAGGTCACTATAAAAAAAAGAACCCTTGCCTTATTAAAAGGAACTTTAATTTCTCCAGGTATGATCTTACAATATTATTTTCTAGAAGACTGTTTCAGCCAGTGCTGGGCTTCACAAACTGCTTTCAGTTATTTCCAAAAGTTTCTCTGTCAAGTTTTGTCCCCCTCCAGTTGAGGGCCAGGTGCCCTGTGTGTGTATCTAAAGGAAACTTCTAAACCAAATCCTTTTCTTCCAAAAGTACCCCATTACTTTACCGGCATGAAGAGCTGGCTGGAGGAGCTGTTATTGCTGCTGTGGAGCCAGCAGAGGGCTGCGATACAAAACCTTGTAAATACTCTGACTCGCTGTCCTTGATTTCTGTTTTGTCCCAAATAGCACCGAAGTAGCCAGCAGGATTTTGAGGTCAAGGTACACTGTTAATTTTAGCACTGAAAGCAAAGGTGTGGCTAGGGCTTTCTAGTTGTATGCTGAGGGGTGTTTTGATAGATCTGAATTCTGTGCATCTTTTAATCATCTCTGTATTCACTGAGCTAATTCAGTGTTGCAAAGATGGGAACAGCACCCCGTGTGCCAGGCCTCGGGAGCATGCAGACGGGCACACGTGAGCCGCCTCTCAGAGCTGGAAGCATTTGACCTGTTGAAGGACCAGGACCTTATTCAGGCACATCCTATGGATTTTACAAGTAACTGAGAAACTCAAGACAACACAGGAGGAGAAGGATGTTTGGGCTTAAAATTATTCTCATTTCCTCTCAAAATCCTACACAGTTTTCTGAGGTGTAGTTAACAGCAGCATTGTAACAAGAGAAAAAACTGGAGACATGAGAAATTAATGCTTTACATGTTTAACTATATTTACGGCATGGTCTTCCAGGTTCCTACTAATACAAAGATTTTTTTTATTTCACTTACTGATTTCCACAAAACCATTTTCATGAATACACAACACTGTTTTATAGGGTAAGTCTCCAGTAAGAAATAATGCTTGCTAATAATATATAAAATAGGCTTTTAAAACTATTTTCTAAAGCAGCAGTAACCTAGAAAGGCAAAATGGTTTTGGTCTGTATGGCAGCCATTTGCTCACTGACAGTTACATTACCTAGAAAGCTTCAGTTCAGTCTGTCATCCAGAGAACTTCCTAACACACTAGCATGACTAAATACACGTTACCCTAAATACAGATAGTGCGATAGCTGATTGACCTTAGTATTGAGTCACACTTCAAATTTGACAGTCACAGTCTGAGATGAGTCACTATAATTTGAGTACTATTCTTCCATGATATGCTCTAAAGAAAAAACAAACCACATGACAAACAGATTAGAAATATTTATCTTCAAAACTTACTTATTCTTGGACTTAAATCACTGGGGTTTGCAGTATACTGAAAACATGCTTTCACATCCATCCTGTAAAAAGCACCAAGAAATTAATATTAACTTCAACAAGGCATGGTCCAACAGACTGAAAAGTTTTAATATAGTCCATTGACTGATATTATCAGTCTTATGACTGGTTTTCATGCTAGAACAGTAATTTGCTGCTTACTAAACTGAATTACAAAGTAAGAAAAAATGGGTAATATGCAATTAGAAAAAATATTTTCTGGCATTTGCTCTTATATCTCTACTTGTGAGAAAGCTGTTCAAGTTAAGATGCTTCTAAGTATTAAAAGTCTTAAGTGGCAAAGTGACATTCATTTTCAAAAAAGGACATGAACAGAACACATTCCACACCTTGTCTCTAGCACAGTAGTCATAGCAAATTCTGGAAGTCAGAGTGATCACACGTAGATACATTTGCTTAACCTGCATGACTGTCATATCCCTTCATTTTATCACCACTGACTGAATGAATTTTGACTACAGAAAACTCAATACACCAAGGCTTCCAACATAATATTTTTTTTAAAACGTACCATATTTCACTAGGGTCCTCAGGGTTCTTTTTCTTTAGATCAATTTTGTCAGGCTGTACTGTAATGCTTCTTCTAATGCTTATCACAGGCCGAGATCTTCATTTGGGGGAAAAATGAGGAATGGAGAGAAGAGGTAAAAAAACAAAAGGAAAAGTTTCTGTTAAGATTAATGAAGTAATTCATGTGAATCCAAGATGCCCTCCATGCCTGCACTGATATGCAACAAAGACACCCCAAGAAACACAACAGTTTGGCCTTGATAATGGTTAGAAAGAAAAGAAAACTACTTAAAGCAAGTGATGGTTCCCACCCCAATAGTAACTCAGCCCCTGTGAACAACTGTAGTACTGAAGTTCATACAGATTAATGTTCACAACAGCTTTAATGAGGAGCCTGGGTGGCTGTGGGAAACAGTGTTTTCATTTCCCGACTCCTCTGCATGCAGGCTGTAACCATAATTCAGCCTGACAACTTTTCCTTTCTCTTCCTTTTTGGAAGGGACAAGAAAAGACAGTTCACATGAACAAATGAATGAGCTGATCCTGCTCTTTTTGAAGCATCTAAGGGTTGTTTAAAATGGCCAGTAAGCCACCTCCTCCTCTTCTAGCAAATTTCTTTTAACTGGGCCACCCCGTTCACTGTTCATCACCATAAAGGCTTTCATTCTCACCTTTGTAGAAGTTTTTGTACCGCCCTTATCAGCAAATGATTAAAGCTCCTTATGAGTAAGCAGAACACTTAATAATCTAACCAACTTCCCTTCCACCTACTCTGTTCTCTTCCACAAGCAATATAAGTTGCTTTTGTTGGGTGCTGTTTCAGTGTATGTAGCAACATTCCAATTATGTACACAGATACCATACACCTTAGAGATGGGATCATCAAAACATTGTAGGAGAGGTCATTCTGCCTGAAAGGTACAGTTGTTTTCATCCCAAAAATTGAGATAATCAGTTTTGGAGTTTCTGCTCCTCCTCCTTTGGGACCTAACAGCAACCACCAAAGATCTGAACTCGATGCAGCATTCACAGCTCTGATGAGGAGACAGTCCTCTTCCTGCTTGTGACTAGTGATTCGACTTAACAGTACATTAAACTGGAAAAAAGCAGAGGTCTCCAAAAGACTGTGACCTCATCCCTAATTAAGGCATGTGCTACAGAAATCCAAAAGGATCCTATCTGTAGGGCTTCCTCACGATTGTTTCATGGACCCCACTGCAACCTCAGCAAGGCCATATGCCTCACTGCTTTTGGATCCTCAGCTACAAAAGAAACGTTTGGTTTTATCTTCAGTAAAGCAGGATTAAATTTATGTAACAGCAGCAAACAAAAGCTCTAGCAAACGTGTCAGTTAACTTCTCCTTTCTTAAGTCAAAAGAATTACTTACCACCCTTAATTCCGTCCAAGGACACGGTCATCCAAAGTAAGTTACCACAGAGCAAAGCTAGGGTACAGATACACTATACACATCAGCACTCCACAGTAGCTGCCCACATTCACCCTCTTACCCTGTATTGATTGTGAGGCAGCTTCTCAATGAGAAGAGGGGGGTAAAGTAACAAACCAATTTGTGGAATTTTTTCCCCACAGAATTTCCAACTTCTAGAAGGAAAAATACACTCCAGGCCAAACAGCTTTTTCTTACTTCTAAGCAGTTTGTTTTTAAAAAACTAAAACCGAAACCTTGGTGCAATTAGTTACAATTCTGTATATAATACCTGAACACAGATACAGAATCTGAAAGGGAACCAACAGCAATATCAGGGTAGGAATTTTTATCCAGGTCCATGTTCCCAGCAATGGAGTAACCAAAGAAATTGGTGCCTGTTTTTTCACCATCAAGAATCTAAAGAGCAAACAGATTGAGGGAATTCAGACATTTAAAAGCTATAAAAAGTGAAATAATAAGTGAACATCATTGTCTTACGGCCAGGAAAAAAAAAAAAAGGGAGAAAAGAGATACAAGGAAATAGGACCTCTGTGTTCAGGTAAATGACACTGAAGTGCCAAGATGATTTGCTTTTCTTCCAAGAAGTTACTTTGCAATAGCAGTGAGTACCAGAAATTACTGTTTTGCATAGAAATGTTGCCTAGGTTATCTTTATTTAGTATTTATGTAGTATAGGCATTTGACACTGAAGAAGTATTCTAGAAAGTATTCTAACATTATTCTAGAAAGTGTAATCAAGTTCCATTCTGACCTTGCAAACTGAACACAGTGGTCCTCAAGAAAAAAAGAAAAAGGCATAAACATTTTTTATTAAAAAAGGAAGTAGTAGTAGTAAAAGAGAAAATGAAGAAACTAATGATTTTTCAAATCCCCAAATTTCTTTCAAAAAACCAAAAACTTACACATCTACCTGCCTTTTTCCTTCTCTACATATTATTGGTGCCAAAGGACTTCCCCCGTAAGAAAAATGTGTATTAAAATCAAGAATTCCTAATCTTTCTGGACAGCAGTGCAATCTTTGAAGGGTTCTGTGGCTTTTCTGCATGCCCACCACCCCACTAATAGTAATGGCAAAGGAGAAGATGGATAGCCCTGTCATTCCTTTAATTTTGTGCAAGACTAATTATATATAGTAAAGGTTACTTCATTACCTGTGCTGGTTTTGTATTTATTCCATTCTTGGATCCATGATAAATGTATACTTTGCCAAAACCATCATACGGAGCCCCTACTGCAATATCTGTTGAAAATAAGTTGTAACATCTAAAATCATTCTTACTCTTTCTGCACCTTACAATCATGGTAAGGGTAAGATGTTCCAAGTCTGGCATTAGCAAAAAAGTCACATACATTTTTATTGTAATTGTTTTCCACTCACCTGGATATCCGTCCTGATTAATGTCTCCAACATTTTCAACTGCAAGACCAAACATGGAGTCAGTGGTTCCATTTAAGCGAATAGGTTTTACTCCTTCCCATTTGCCTTGCTGGTTAATGTAGATGTACACAGCACCACCAATATCTCCACTTCTGTCAAAATATTGCGGGGCTCCAACAACAATATCTTGCCATCTTAGAATCAAAGAAAAAAAAGCAATGCTTTTACAGAAGAACTGTGAAAAATAACTTCATCAGACTGTGGTCTCAAGGTCAGCTAGCCAAAGAGCTGGTAAACAAAGACTAAAAAGTACATTAAACTGGTTGAGCAACAACAGCTCTACTGATGCTACAGGCAGATTATATTCCCTCTGTGACATATAAGGATCTTCTAGGGCCTGCTTTGGGTACGAGATCTGTTTCTTCTTTCCTTGTGTACACTAATTGGTGAAATTTAAATAGAACTCTTTCCTATAATTAGAAACGTAGACTGTGTCCTGACTGGTTCTCCAAGATGCCCGCCATTTCCTTCAGCAAAACATGGAAGATGGGATTTGGCATTCCTTGTATTTCTAATGTGAAAAACCAAAGCAGAAATAAACCAGATTGCCCTTCTTCATTATCCAGGCAGCAGGGGTTAACCAAGGCCATACCCGTCATTGTTGAGATCCACAACAGCAACATCATAGCCAAAAGAAGAGGCCAGCCCTTCTCCTTCAAACATGTGCTCGAGTGAAAGCGCTCTCTGATTTTTCTCTTTTTTCAGTAAAACAACTGCTCCGCTGTGGTTGGCTCTTGGAGCACCAGACACAAAAGTCATCTCATCTTGGGAGACAATTCCTTTACCAGAGTCCAAAGAGAAACCTTTAACAGAGAAGGAAATAAAATATAAACAAACAAACAACTTGTATTCTTAATAGGAAAAATACATTCCCCTACTATATTAAAGTGGTATATTGAATAGAAGTTTTGTCTAAAACAGAGTATGATATACTGGGAATTCTCCATTTCTGTTTGGACTGGTGGATGCATGTTTACAAGTCTACACTCCTCCATACATTACATTTAAGCGTTTCCCCCACAAAATGTATTATTTCATTGCTCACTCAAATCTACTTTTCACGGACACCAAATACAAGATCATTTTTAAACATACCAGCTTAGAAATGACTACACCTTACCACTTGAATATAGCTTGAGTATTTCACCTCTGGCAAAATTATTATAAAACTTCCTAAGTACAAGTCAGTATCATTCTATTGCAAACATGCAAAATGTACCACACAAGCACAGTATTTTACATGAATGATGTACACAGTATTTGAGAATCACCTTACACAGTAATGGTGAAATTGGCAATTTTGATTTAATGCAGCCCTAAAGGACATGTTCAAATTAATTTAGTCTTAGGTATTCTTTATAAAAGTCAACACATTTTAAAATATATGAAAAACTGAGTTAAAACAATATACTGCATATACCGACATATACAATAAAGGCGAAAGCAGAAAATTAATCCACATCGCAAGGAAGAAAGATACTAGCCAGCAGACAGAAATCTCCCTTCTGAAACACTTCACCACTACTATGAAAATTCTCAATTACAGCAATTCACAATGAGATAGTTTCAGAAAAATTCAGGGAGTCCCATCTGGGGGAGGGATGAGAGGGTTTGGAGAAATGCATGACAAGTGTTTCTCTGAAGCCATGTTATTTTGCAAGCTCCTCTTCATCTGAATCCCTGTTTTTACATGCTTTCACTTGCAATGTATTTGAGATGAGGGGGGATGGAGAGGAGAGGATCATGTCAAAGGTCTGGAGATTATGTCTGACCAGATGCTGCCACCTCAAGTGGTCACAAACCTAAGTAGCTATTCATCATTATATCCATCGATTTGTCCACCTGTATGCCGGGAGGCAATGTTTTGTATACAAACTGATCTGGATGAGTATCAGATACAGCTGTCAAAAATAGAAGACCTGTAAACAGGAGTGAAAGATTGAAGAGAAAAAAATAGTAGTTAAGCAAAGCAGCCATAACCATGTTTATTTACTGTCTAAACAGAGGGAACAGCAATGCCAGTGAACAGCAGGCTTGCCTGGAATTGGGTTTGTTTGTGACAAATCAAAGGCAGCATTTACATTTAGGAGATAAATGCATTTGTTATGAAACTGCAAAAAGTCAGTATTACTCTGTTCACAGCAAAAGACACCTCCACAGCACTCCTCACCTTACCAATTCTTACTTCACCAGAAGAGGCTATCAGCTTGTCTTTTAATGTAAGCTCTTACGATTTTGTTTGTTTTTTGGTTTTTTTACACCCAGTAATTACTGCTGGTATTTATCGGAAGTCTATATTCTATTTCTTCTAACAGATACGTAGCTCTAAGTTGGTTCTTTTCTTGACTTGCTTTTACTTTTTATATTAGCAATGCCTTTCCCATCTGTTCAGCTTTCCACCACTCCCACAGAAATTCCAGTTTCAAGTTACCAAAATTTTATTTGTTGCATATGCCAAAAGCAGTGGATCAATACACCACAGAAATCTGCACTATAACAGAAAGGTTCTTTACACTTGAAGCCTTTCCAAAAATGCAGTGTAGCCTCTTCTCTGCACCAACATATCTCACTGGTCTATAGCTAACATCCAGTGATCTAAGGATGTATTTCTGCTTTCATGTGTGCACAACGTGCAAGAGACTCACCTCCTGCAACACACACACACAATATTATGGTATTTTAAAGGCCTGTAAAAAGGCCACTGGAGTTTTAAAACTTGAAGAGCCACTGGAGTTTTAAAACTTGAAGAATAAAAAAAATTGCACTTGCCTACCAGGAAGGAGAAACTGCAGTCTTAACAGTTACATCCAGAAACTCAAATTTTGATAAACCTTCTGATACCACATGGCAGAGACCTTATGACTAAGGACTACAGATCCATACACCATACTTAACCATTAAAGCGATTATAATCATGGCTCTTAAATCTCTCATTACATTAGCAGCTCTTCTAAGTACCTCAGCAGAGTATCATCTTACGTGGAGGGAGATGTGAATTATTCAAAATGGTTAACATGTTACAGGGTCCACAAATGGAAGGATTTTCTGCTCCCATTTCGTATCATTGCATCAGGCTGGTATCACAAATGTTTAAGAAGCCCAAAGAGATTTACCATATGTACTTTATCCTACCTAAGTAACTGTTAGCTGGAACAGGAACTAGATTCTTATCTTGGCGGCTCTCATCACCAACTTCGTAAGGCCCATCATCAAAGATACCCAGATCATAAAATGTCTGATTCTTTTGCTCTGCACGAACCACCCCTGAAGAAATGAAATGATAAAATAAAAGCAAATGAATGGTAAGGGACAAAAATAACAGATAAATGGTTCCCAACTAATAGTAATTACAATGAATGAGATAGTGACTGCTGTTCAAATGGGACAAACACAGAATAGTGCACTGGGTGAAAGCGTTTTTGAAAGGCAATGAATTTCTAATTTCAGTCTGTGTGCCAGAATCTCACGCTGCTCTACAGAGAGGCCATGCAATGATCTGGAGAACATGGGACACTAAGAAAATTCTCAACAAAAACACGGGAGCAACTTGGTCAGGAACCACCCTCACCCCACAGTTCTTAACCTCATAAAAGCCTCTCTTAAAAGGGAGGTAAGTACACAGGAATACAAAAAAAAAAAAAAAAAAAAAAAAATTACTGTTCAGCTATGACAAACACCACTGATATATTTAGAAAACATTATTTCAGGGGAAAAGAGCTATTGTTCAATAAAATGTCTGCTTCCCTTTTATCAACAGGCATATTTAACATTTTGGCAAGCACAAACACATTTTTCCATGATACAAAAGAGTACTCTTATGACTGATACACTGTCATAGCACTTCTCTGCAATTAAAGTAAAACAGTGTCTGAACTCAATATGCTGTTTCAGCTTGGTCGGATTTTGTTGACAGATACATGGACGATTAAGTTTTCACTACAGTACACCTTGTGCCAGAGCTTAACTCCAAGATTTTGCATGGTTCGTATAGCAGGCACAGGTGTACGAGGGGAAAAAATTCAATGGTTCAAGGATCAGATGTTCTAAAGAGGGAACTATTTACAGCTGTTGGTGTAATGAAGTGCAACAGGAAAAAATCACTTTGAGAAAAAGAGACAGAGCTGGCCATTTAGATGCTTCTCAATATAAACTAACAGAGAAAATCTATGGGGTTTTTCCCTTAAGTTTTGGAATATCTCCTAGATGATATAGAGTACTTGGCTTTTAGTCAGACAGATTATCCATGGAATTTTACATGGATATGGATTTAGATATGAATACATGCAGTACTGCTCTGTTCAGTTATCTTCCTGCAATCCTCCAGTATTTAATTTGGGAAGTACTACTTTCCACAGACTTCACAAAGAATAAAGTGGATAAACAAAGATCTCAGTGCAGCTATTTAACATTTGCTCAAATGCAGGAAAATAGCTTGGTCAAATAACTTTAAAATAATTCAGTAATTTGCACTCAATTCCACCATAAGATTAAGATTAATAAGGGAAAAAATTGCTGTACATATGTGCAAAGTTCCATTACCCATTCATAAGTACTCCCTCAAAGATATTTAAAGGAATTTCAGTGAATACTTTGATACAAGAGCATAGCATTTTGTGAAAACAGGGTAAAATAATTAGATCCCTATTATCCCCTCCCCCCTCCAAAAAAAAAGTAATTAAAACTTAGGATGCAACCCTTGTGAGCAATCTCAGAGGAAATGGGAAGGGTAGGCAGGAAGGAAGCCAGGTCGTACCTTTCCAATTGTAAGTGCCTGGGGCACCAAACACAATATAATGATAGTCTCTAGTAAAAGTAGCAGCAACACCTTGCTGACAGGAACCAAACTTCTCATGGCCTCTTAAACGACCATCACAAAAACTCCATACTCCATTATCCATATCATCCTTAATAGTGAGATCCTGGCTCAGCACGTAGCACCTTCCAATGATATCCCGGGTTTCCTGCACTGTGTTTACATACTGCCTTTTCTCATAGCGATGTGCGCATGTCTGCAAGATAGAACAAATAATAAGTGATGCCTTCTGTATGTTTTTATGCAAGTCATCAAAGGCTGGTCTCCTTTAGCAATACTTCACGCTAGCAATGCTGTAGGTCACCTTGTAGACACATCCATGTTGCTATGCAGAGAGAGTCCACTGTTCCCTTTGGGCAATGTATGGGAAAAGTTGGGCATCTGTGGATACAAGTCAGAGCACCCAGCATCATGGTCAAGGCCATATGGTTAAATCCCTGTTCTCTGTGGGTTTTTAGCTCTAAAGCCTTCCCTGATACCTAATCCCTCTCTTACACGAAGTGAGGAGAGAACCACCCTATCTCTCGTAAAGAAGGAAGTGGCTCTGTTTCCCCACATCTGTAAGAGTTAAATGACTTACATGCTTGTGCAGGACATGAGAAACTGGTTCAACTACCATCTACCTGAGACTATTCAGAATTCAGCCCTCCCAGAAAAGGGCCATAAAGCAGAGGCTGAAAGCTTTTCCAGTGAAGGGGAGGGAAGGGAAGTTGTTCCTGCTTCCCATGTTGGATGTTCCACTTACAGGGTAACTGTCACTGGGACAGAGCAGCAGCACTGAGCACAGCCTGTTCCTTAACCTTTTAGACTCTTCACGTGGGAACAGAATTCTATTCAGATATTGAACACAAAGGATGAAGAGCCACTGGGTTAAGTGGTGTAACCAACAAACCATTGTAAAAAGTGGTGGAACAATCAAACCCCTTTGCCAGCAGTGTTTTTTGCAGAACCAGATGTAGTAGGTGTGTGAAGAGCACAAGCAAGCCAGGTTTCTCAGCTGACATACCTTTTCTGTGGTCCCTATCAAGGCTTAAATATTAAGCAAACACCCAGCTGTTCCACACTTAGAGCACTGCAGTACTGCCCTACTGCACAGTGACCTTCAGGCTGCCCACACCTCATCTAGTAAGTGCATTTCCCACTTATCACTTAGAAAGAAAAGTTCCTTCTCAGAAAAGATGAGACAGCATTAGTTGATGATTAATTATTCAATGAGCAGGACTCCTTCCGTCTGCTCTTCCCCCGCTTCGGGTTCTGAGGCAGACTGAAGCAAGTTATTACTACCTCTATATCCTTAAACTACTCCAGATTCACACCCTGAAGTCACCTGCCTCCAGTTTTGGAAGCAGTGACATTAACATGCCAGAATATAATTAGGGGGGGAAGCTTCACTGCACATCCATTTTATGATGTAGCTGGTATCCTGCAGCACCATTTTTTTTATTTAACTGAGAAAGAGCTAAAAAAGTAACATTCTCTGGTAACTCCTGAAAGCTTTTTCTCTCTGTATTGTATAAAACAAAAAGTATCTCTGTATTGTATAAAATAAAGAATAGCTAGTAGTCTTACTGCAGTGCAATGGCCACATTAATTCATAGGAGCAACTCAGACAAAGTCCCTGAATGAAAGGTGAAGTGAGGCTGATCATCTTGGAAAACAGGCTGATGATAGCCTGCTATTTTTACAACCTTTTCACACTATTTTTCCCTATTTCTGTAGCCAGTGGTATTTAAAAGAAACAATGTGTATATCACAAAAAAATAAGTGGACACCCTGAAAATTAACTGTCCACCCCAGATTGTTACAAAGGTTATAAAGAAAGGCTAACTCACAGTTAGAAAACTAATTTAAAGCTTTTACAATCTCAAGTGTCTTGCTTTTCTAAGGAGATGTTTAAGTCCTAACTTACAAGAAATCATAGGAGTAAACATAAGCAAGTTACCTTGCAGAAAGCTGCACAGAAAGGCATACCATTCAGAACATTTACCGTAGACCCAAAATGTTTTTGTGAGTTAGTCCTTTAGACTTACCACCACATTTCCTCCTGGCCCCTGACTTTGGACAGTTACACCCATCCATTGGTCTTCTTTACTCTCCGTCTTCGGGTCAGCTGCAGAGTATCATAATACAGCTTCAAATATTAACAGTTAACTAACTTTTTTTCTTCTTTTAAGTCCCTGTCAGGACAGGCACTTCATACAGTACATGAGACAGTCTGCAGGTGGCAGTGTCTGTACATTTTATCACTGACAACATCCATTTTATTAAACACTTCCAGCATATTACTTTATGTCACATCAATTTACGAAAGAGTAAGAACATCCAAATCTACCAAGATTTAAGCATCTCATGCTATCTTAGCAATTAAGCTACAACTTATTCTATTGCAAAAAAAGTTACGTATAAATCCATAGAAGCAACTGTCTGATACACTGGCTTGGGAAAGGACCACATCAAATAAGAAAAATCAGACAACTGTTTCAATCCAAAACAAAAGCACTGAAGAACTTACTCTCCTCATCAAATATGACACGTGTGCAGCGTGTATTTGGAGATGCGATGTCACAGCTATATAACCCTCCTGTTCTGTTGGCTTGTTGGGATGGAAAGGCCTTTTCCCGAGGAGCTCCAACCAGCAATCTACAGGGAAAAAGAAATAATTTCAAGGGATCTGTAGAAGGAATATTAGAAAAGAGGAAGGCAACAGAATCAGGAAGCGCCTTCACCATGTTGCTAGAAGTTTGACGTGCAAAGATTTGAAGATGCATGAAAAGCTACATCACAACACCGTTCCTTAAAAAAAATAAGGGGGGGGGGGGTCGCTGTAAAGCAGTAACAGTTCTGTAATTATTAGACCTGCAAACCGGTAAATGTATTGTTATTACTGCTGCTATTGTTGCAATGTTCACTGAGAGTGGTTGATTTTTTTTTTTTAAAAAAGTAGGTTTCTAGCAGTTTTGCAAAAAACATCCTTCTATCAGGGAGTCAAGTGGGGTATTTTTTGCCTTACTAGAAATTGTTGGTAAGGGTGGGAAAAGTATTATTACTAAAATGACCACAAACCCCCAAAACAGTGAGTACAAGTGCTTTCAGGTTGTCTTCTAGTTTTATGCCAGTCCTGTGCCACTGAATTTATGGGCACCTTAATATCTCCGACCCATGAAGCAAAGCAAGATCCCTCCTGGCCCAAGCAAGTGTTCACCAAACTATTCCAGCGCAAACATGCACTCCCCCTCTCCACTCCTTTGGGCAGATACTCCATTTTGAAGCTGAAAATGTTTTTCTCCAACAAATCTCTCATCAAGAACAGGCCATTCCCACAAAGGACTTATTTCTCCTATAAAAAGGCCACTCTAATGAGCCCTTCTTAGAGACTGTTCTGGTAACCAAATGTGAAGGTTCTTACTTTAAAAACTGAATAAAGCAAATTTTTTTCCTGTATCAACTGGCCCCCATGAGTATTATCACAAAATCACCAGCAGACTATTTACTTGCAAAATAAGGGGGTTCAGCCAAAAAAATTCTTACATTGTCTATGTTTCTTTGAAGTGTCATACACACACACAAAGCACAGCTGCCTCTCAAGCGGCCAACTGAAACTAGTAACAACCAGTATGCAATAGTTTGTGGAAAAAACAAGAAACATCATGCTGAGCTGAAAACACAAGGATGAGAGAACAGCGCGTGGATAGGTGCAACACAGCAGGTACAATGGATGGATGAATGGACGGATGGATGGATGCTGAACCAAGAGATCCCTGATATTACAGTGTCACGGAGGGCAAAGCTGTGACTATAGTTGGATCCACAAGGCTCAAAGAGGAACACAGAGCCTCTTAAAGGCTTCAGCTTCGGAGTTTTGCTCGAGAGAAAAGCTTTTCTGCATGCTTCATAGCGACAGTGGGACAAAGCACACTGCTGTCCCTCAGAATGTTTTCCTTACTAAAAAAACTCACTTTTATTCATATCTAACAGTTAACACTGGATCAGTTAAGATCAATATGTAATTTTTGTTATTAAGAAAATGTTTATTCAATGTCACTAAAGTAATGACACAAAATAAAACTATGTATTATGAAAAAACACACTTTTTTAAAAACAGAAAATTACATCTGTGTTGTTAAACAGCCAAGTTTTCACCACTTTTATAGAAAAAATACTCCCATGATCCATAATTTGCCCTCAGGAAGGTAATCTCCTGAATGGTAAAACCTTCAGGTAAAATATTTGCTTTTGACCGATACACATATAAAATCAGGACACACAGTGTAGGTGGGTTTTGGTTTAAAGTGTTTCCTTCTTTTCCCCGTACATATGCCTGGCATCTTTTTCAAAGATTTTTTCAGAAACATAGCAGTCATCACAAGAGTTTGTAATCTAAACAACCACACTTTTAGAAAGGCCATTAATAACTTCATTTTCTAATTTTGGCAACAGTGCATTTAACTGTAATCTCTTGGAGTAGTTCTTTTGCAAAGCATCTGTTTCTGAGCTATTCCTAATGTGGGAATAGATACATTTTCTCCTCAGTTCTGTTATCCCCCAGGGAAAGACAGATGATTTTTATTTTTTTTTTAACATTAACAGCCATAGATTTAAGAAAATAGAGGCCCTGATGTCCTAACTTACAGAAATTGTTATTATTTCTACTTTTTCATTCAAAGCTTGGGGGGTAAAAATGATGTACTGAATTTCACTTGCAGAAATTTGATCAGAAACCTTTTGTTTCAACATTGTGAACACAGCTAAACGCTTCTGGAATTGAAATACTTAATTTGGTTTAATTCACTCATCTGCATACTACTGACAGCAGTAGCGCTAGATCAAGAAAATTACGATCCTGTTCTTTTCTATGGGATAGCTAGACTATATGCTTTCCCAAGCTAAATGATACCTTTTACAACATACCATGATGTGAGCATGACCTTGATGACAATTCAGCCAGAGGAAAGACCTGCTGAGGTGTCAGGGAAAAAACAGTGTAGCCAACAGAAGATAAAGTGGAAAGATGCCCCAAACATTCAATGGCATCTCAGACAGACACCTGTTGAGATCAACAGGTGAGAAATCCAATTGTTCAGCCTTCTTTAAAGAAAAAAAAAAAAGTCAATCCAACATGATCTCAAAGGAAACAGGCGACCTTAGATTTTTCCCAGCCCCCATACCCCCCGTCCAAATCTTGCATAAGTTATTTTCCCCTAATTTTGCATAAGTTATTTTCTACTGTAAACAAAGTATTTCAAAGCAGACTTATTTAAAACCCTCCAGACTTCAAAGAACTTCTGTCAGGAATCCTGTCACTAGTCTTCAAGGCTCATCAAACACAAAAATCTTGAATCCTGATAGGTACATCACTGCAAGTCCTTATTCACAACACAGTTCAACAGTAGCACACACTATGAGCAGGCACTTGCAAAGGATTATATCAGTTCAGGTAGATACTATGGTAAATCCTAGTATGTATTTCTAAAGAGCAGCCAAAGACCCATTAAAAAGCAGCATAACTCCTTTGTACTTCTTCACTACCTATCTGCCCCAAAGACCACAGCAAAGAAGACTAAACCTATGCTTCCAGGTTCTGCAAGACAGGTTACTAAAGATGATGAGGATTATAAACGTGATGAGGATTATCAACATTATTAGGAATGTAAGCAAAAAAGTCACATGCATCTAATCTTTGGCTGAATAAATCAAGCAAAACATAGAAATCCCTTGGCAAGCACATTGTGACTTGGGATCACCTTGACTGCTGTTCAAGAGGTACGTTTGAAAAATCAGAATTCTATTATAGAAGCCAAATTACTTCATTTAAAAATGAAAGCGTACACGAAACTAAGGAAGTATGACATAGACCATGCACCAGTGTGAATTTCAGCATGACTGCAGCAGTCCAAATGAAGCAACTTGTACACTGAGCTGTGCTATGTGCTCAACAGAGTCCTTCCAGACTGAGGACACATTCCAGTCATTACTGTATGGCTACTTACTTGTCTGTGTTTTAACAGAAGAGTTTTAATTAACTTTGAGCTCATTATGCCAAAAACAGGTTAGGTTTTTCTGCAGCTATGCATGTTCCATTTTAGCTTTCTCAGTGGCAAGCAAAACCTCTTTCTGCAAAAGAAAAGAGGTAAGGTGGGGTGAGGAGGTGCTCTCCTAGCTATGGTTATCTCCTTATACTGGCAGATGAAACACTGAGATTAAAACCAAAGAACTTCCTTTGCAAACAAAGATTGACAAAAATAAGTTCTTCATTTCTCTCCACCCATGATCACAGCATGCTTCATTTTATTCATTGGGACCTCTACCTGAAGGTATAAGGTGTATGAGGGCTAGAGTCACTACTTTCAATTCAGGTCTGAATGTCCAAAGTCAGGCTCCAGAATCCATATTTAGATACTAAAATAATGCCCCAATGTCAAGACTGCAGAGTCAGATACTAAAACCCCAGAGACTCCAACATGTGGATATTTTACTGATTTTCTAGCCCATGGCAAGTTTGCCGTATTACTATGCAGAGAACAGAAGCTCAGCCATACCGTATACTGAACATAATCATGTCTGAGCATCAGTTCCTCTTGGAGCCTTAGCTTTTTATGATTTGAGTTATGATGACTTAGTATCTAATGTTTACCATATGAGCTAAAAGTCAGACAAAAAAAAATATTACTATTCCTCATGTAAATTACAGAATCAGATGCTTCGTACTACTTGAATCCTGATTTTCCCTATTCATCTTGCTTAAATATATACTATAAACTGATTAGGTTTTCCCTGAGCCAGTCAGACTGCACAGGTGTTAAATTAACTTCTATTAATAGTTCATTACATTACAATTCTGTAGATTAAAAGAAGTGTCTATCAAGTGACAATGTTGGAAAAAAATCAGACTTCTCTCATACCCTGGCACAAAACTACAATGCTCTTTAGCTTCAGTTATACCCCATAATTAAAACATGCACCTTCCAATTTCAAACTAAAATTCTAATTTCAAACCAAATAAATCAGTCCTGTGGCGCTATTGGTTAGAATTAGATTAATTATTGCTTTCTCTTAATTACTTTTTGGAGATACGTGATAATAACTGAAGTCCCACTGCCAATTATGAGCATCTGCTGGCTTCTAGGGACAGATTTACTCCCTTACAACCCCGGATTCATGGCCAAACTTGAGATAATCCTATAGGATTAGAGTTCCAGGATTGGCATGCAACGCCAGTTTAAGTAATTGACCTCACTGAGACGCAATTTTGGCTCAGGTGGATGGTGCCTGCGTTGCACAGACACCGGTGACCCTGGCTGCACCTGCATGTGCAAGGTGCAGCCACAATGTGCAACAGGACCCCCCTCTCAAGACAGCGACCAGCATAGCACCCCATCCCTCCACATAACCCTAGGGCACAGCTACACCCACCCTACCTCTCTGCGGTATTACATTACACCTGAACGAAACAGCTTAGGCAAGAAAAACTCCATTTCATCAGTTATGCTGAGCACTACTCGAGCCTCAGAAAAGGCATCAAGACATCTTACTGACTTGATCTAGATCTGGACCAGACCTTCGGATAACTGTACGTAGAAAACACACTTTATAAACCCACACATTTCCAAGAAGTGAAAGGAGGTGGGAACTCACTGCCCACAGGCAGGCAGGCACCAGGCCTCAGTTTGTCGACTGCTGTTGACTAGTATTCAGCAAGAACAGTCGGGTGAAGACCAGGAAGAAAGGCTGTAACTTAATCAAAAGTAGCCCAAAAGAGTTATTAAAATCCAAAGCAAAATACACCAGAAATAGCTTTCCATTTTAACAGATATTACAGAATATTAAGCAGTAAGGTGCAGATTTTAAAACCCTCCCTGCTTTCATTGGTAATTCTTGAGAAGTTTAGTAGGTGGCTGCGGCTCCTTCTCAGCTAATGAAAACAACAGTGAGAACTGGGAGTCGTTTCTGCTCACAGCTATCTGAACTCCCTCCAATATTGCTCATGTAACTACCCTGGTTGCTTCCAAAAGGAAAACTGCAGTTAAGATGACAAAGACATATCAAAAGAAATCCAGAAAACCTCCAAACTCCTGGAAGTATTCCCTCACTCCACGGTGAAATTCTTTTCCTCAACTTATAGCCTGGAACTGTCTAAGGACAACATAAAATTTTCACAACATACTTCAGAGAAGAAAAATTATCAGTGAGTCATTACAGTTCTATTTTGGAATAAACACTTGCTCAAAAGAAATCAAGTCAAAGGAGGGAGAATATCTTCAACATTTTTTGAAAGCAAATCCTGTTCATCAAAGTAAGAGGCTTCCATTGAGTAAATTACATTTTGATTTAAACAAATACAAAAAATACCAGAGTCTGCACCAAGCTCAGATACTCTGCCGTCTCCCAAAGCTTTCTTCATTCCTTAAATTCTTTCCTTTTCCATGGTATCTTCTACACCAAACAAGGCACCACGTCTTTGCCATCCTTTAAAAGTAACAGCAACACATCAATAGTGCTAGCTCTGAGCTTTAACAGACTGGAGTAGAAATCACTGAAAGTGTTTCCTGGGTAACAAACCATTAACCATTTCCACATATAGGCGGAATAAAATAGCCAGTGGTGTAAGTAATTTCCAATTTTGCAACCTTCATTGAGCACAAATGTCCAATTTAAGGTTGCTGTTCCCAGATAACAATGCTGCCGCTGCAGACTTTACACTTCATTGTGTTTTCAGAAAGACTCCATACTCACAAGGGGGGCAAATTTGGAAAGTGATGAAGCTAAATGCTATGAAACTTCTTCCATCCCTGACTGCACAGATAGACTCCTGCATTCTTTTCCTCTTACACTCTCCGTACATGCTTGCAAAGAGTTTCACTGGATTGAATAAAATGAATAAATTAGTGTAACTACCACTAACTCATATTTAAATTAAATTTTACTACCAAATCACCAGTCACAGCCACTAATTGTCTATCAAATGTTTAAAACATCTGGGCAGAGACCCCTGATCTCAGTGTCAACATCTAGAGCCCTCCGTTGGAGCTGTATTTTCAGTCCTCTGCGCTGGTTTGGTCTCAACAGTTTTTGAACTTGATGAAAGGGGAGGACGGGAACATCTTAAGCCCCAGAATATGTCAGTGTAACTGAAGTTGGTCAATGGGACGGACACTGTGTTTGAATACTGGTGGCACCACCTCTGCTTTGTGCCTCAATTTGGCTTCTTGAAGAAGAAACAAGTCACAGGACAGGAGCACCACGGACTAATTAGCACAGAGAGATCATCCCTCCATACACTCGGGCTGCTAATGGGAACTGGAGCTGAACCATGGGACTGGGCTTCTCCAAAAAAAAAACTCTCCCAGCAAAATACAGCCAGTAACTATGTCAGCAGGGAACTTGTTTGTGACACTTTTTACAGAGATACCCATCACTGCCAGCCTGTTATTAACAGCTATTTTAAGTGCCTGATGATTCTCCTAATCTGCTGCTCCACAGTTACATTTTCCAACCACCAGTGCAAAGCCATGGCCAAGTACACCATTAATCTCTGTTGCCTGGAGGCTTGGCACTTGAAGGATTGTGATTTTCATTTAATTCATTCAGCCTTTTTTAGGAAGCGGATTATGATAGAGGCTGGGAAAAGAAGCCAAAAGCAGCATAAGGACTAGGGCAAGCTACTACAAAGCAAAACTGGAACTACAAAGATACCTGTTGTTCTGGAAAGGCCACTTACTATTGACTTTCTGAAAGTTACATGGAAAAATAAACCCTTTCGCCTCACAGTTCAGAGCCCTGCCTGTATGGATTTGAAATAGGTTTTGCAGACCTCATTTTCATTGGTAGAAAGCATTTTTCTTACAAGAAACGGTACAGTCTGCTCCAAAGTCATGTTTCAAAAGACAGTTTTCCATTTCAGACACCACTCTCTGGCTTTAACCAGGAGATACCCCACATTTTTCATACTGTCAAATAGCAAGTGAAACCTGCACAATTTTAATTTCTCCCTTACAAGCTATACATTCCTTCAGATTTAAAAGAAAGAACAACACCCACGCCAGGAACAGACCTGAGCATGAAGTGATACTGTAAAACATGTATCAGACAGTTTTATAATTAATCCATGACAAACTTATGGAAGAAATAATGTTAAAGGGATTTTCACTCAGATCTTCTAACATGGCAGTGCCTGTTACTGCATGAAATCCTCTTATACCAACATGGGGTTTAACTCAAGAAGTGACAAGTGCACCATTTCAAGAAACAAACTTGGGAGCCGAGGCCCTAGCACTTCCAAGCCCAGGCCCTGCCCACAGCCACCTTGCCCGCATTAGGCTCATTGAAACCAGGCGAGTCCCACCCCAGTCAGTTGGGCACAACCCAGCTACTCTCCACTGCAGGCAGCGACGGTGCGCTAAGGCGCCGGTCCCAACAGCAGCAGGACAAGCGAGCAAGGATGGCTGCAATAAAGCAGGGGTGACCCAGAAGTCTCCAGCTACCTGCAGACACAGAAAGAGCGAATTGCCCGTCCCTGACGCCCCACACTGCAATCTCGCTCTCATGCCAACAGCCCCCACACACCAGGGCCCTGGCCCATCTCCTCGCCCAGCGCTGCCCCGGCTCCTGTGGCAAAACAGGCTGGTAAAGAAGCAGCTGCTGCCACTACTATATAGAGCTGTGAGTTAGTGCTGTGATCAGTGTTTTGTGGACATGCTCACTTTACAGGCTCAAATAAGCAAGTGCATGACAGAAATCGGGAATTACTGTCTTCTGCACCTGGGCTGCTGGCCATTCATGCCGTAGAAAACCTCTAAATTCAGATTTAAACTTCTCTGTATTTGCCGGGCTTGTCTTTGCACCCCCCCTACACAAGCCATCTCTACTTGAACTTCATGAAAAATGAAAGGAGTATCACATCATCTTCTAGGTACATGTTTTAGAAAACAAACATGGAAGTCATCAAAATGTGGAACCAGTTGCTGAGACTTTTTTTTTCCAAAAAGCAACCTGAAAACGCAGTGCTGCCAGTCAGTATTTGAAGGCGCTACTTGTTAAGAGAGGTAACAACCGTAACAGGCACATACTGTTCATCAACATACCAAAAGCCATTAAAAAAAAAAAAAACTGCAGGAGTTTTAATACTGTGCAGAACAAATATTTAGGTTGAAATGTCATTCCTCTCTTTCCTTCACTGAATGAAGTACATCAGTTTCATTTATTACCGTAACTAAACCATTAAAAGGCATGAAAGAAGTACAGTAAGTGGGACGGACATTTCACACAGGAATCAATGGGCAATATAACATGCAACAGCTACTAATCCCACAGCCCTGCAGTATTTGAAGAGCAACTGCTCCCCAAGCTAACCCAAGCTGTGGTTCCCTCACCTGTAAGTACAATTTATGAGATCCCTGCTGCTCCTTCTCTTCCAGACTTACCACCTTTCCCCTCTGAATTGTAGGGGGGAAAACGAGACAGGTAGAATCACAGAATCATTTAGGTTGGAAAAGACCTTTAAGATCATCAAGTCCAACTGTTAACCTAACACCGACAAGTCCACCACTAAACCATGTCCCTAAGCACCTCACCCACACGTCTTTTCAATACCTCCAGGGATGGTGACTCAACCACCTCCCTGGGCAGCCCATTCCAATGTCTGACAACGCTTTCAGTGGAGAAATTTTTCCTAATATCCAGTCTAAACCTCCCCTGGCACAACTTGTGGCCATTTCCTCTTGTCCTGTCACTTGGGAGAAGAGACCAACAGCCACCTCTCTACAACCTCCTTCCAGATAGTTGTAGAGAGCGATTAAGTCCCCCCTGAGCCTCCTCTTCTCCAGGCTAAACAACCCCAGTTCTCTCAGCAGAAACCTCTTGCACTAGATACACAACCACAGAAACAGTAGTACGCAAGTTTGGCAGATTCACCGTCTGAGCACATGAAGTTCATCCCATCAAGCTAAAACATACCAGCTAGAGCCCCACTGGGATGCTCACCCACACCAGACCAACACTGGCACTCTGAGCTAAGCTGTGCCCTCCCAGCTGCCAACATAAGCCCATGGCACCACAGAGAGGTATCCTGTGGGAGCAGGCTAAATAGCTCTGCATGTGTAGAAAAGGCATGTACCTTCCCAATACATAATCCCTAATAAATGTTTCAGAGAACAAGTACACAAACAGCCAGCAAACACACACTTCAACAGCAACGCTAAAGCACAGATTTCGATTTATGCCTTCAGTCTTAAAATCATGATAGCCCTGGGTTAAATGCATGTAACAGGATCCACGGTTTGAGTAAAGCTTTTCTTCAAGCCATGAACTTAATCACAAAAGCAGATGTGTCACTGGGTACATGTACTGACACATAGTACCTCCACTCCTTCAAATTAACTGAAAACACAGGCATTCAAATCACTTGGAAGAACATCACTCCAACAGGTATTTTCATAGGAGAACCAAGTCATACAAATGTTGATGCAGTTGGGACACTTAAGGAGCCTTTTTTTATGTTCCATGTAGATAATGAAACACTGATCAAATAGATCAACAGAAATAGATCACATATTCAGAAGAAACTTCTCCATATACATATTTGCGGAAGAAGAAGCAATTATATTTTACCATGAGTAGGAATGTACAAACGCTGAGAATTTCAACCAGCTTGCAAAACCCAAGAACAAGACTTTTCTGTTTGCAAAGTAACTTATATTTGAGACTACTCCAAGAAACCCACTGCATTCTCTTCTGCTATATACTGCTCCCCCTCCACACACACACGCTTAATTTTTACATGCCTCCACTCAAACATACTTTTTTCCATCTTTCACCACTCCTCACATTCTCACGTGAGCAGAACCTGGAATTAATTATTTGTTTTCAAGTATTTCTAACACCCTGTGTTCCTGTAGGCTGAAAGTTGTGCAAACAGTATTGCAGCTATTACTATGACTGGATTTGACCTGACAACAACAAAGTATTCTTCCACTATATGCAGGAATATAGCTTGGCTTAGAAGAGAGAAGAAACCTACCTCTTCCAGCAACATTCTGGGGTCACACCACGTAATTATCAAACATTTCTCTAACAGAAAAATAAGTCAAGTGGATGAAAAGTTTACAGAGACTTGCACAATTATGCCATATTTTTAGTAGCAGCTACAAGAGTTGGCTATATAAGAAAAAAATATACCAAATATATTTTAGCATCTTTGGCCAAGAAAATAGTGTGATTTTTCACTTAAGGTTTGTTTCACACTAAACAAACATGGATAATTAAATATGAGCCATGATTTCTTTTCACACACTCTGCTAGGCACGGCTAAGGTTTAAGAGCCAGCAGATCTAACCACTATATGCAGCTTCAGCAGCACCAATGACAAAGTGCAAGGCTAACCAATCTTTATAATTCCCATACAAGAGCAATGTGAAAAGAGCTTATGAGAAGAGAGGGATGCAGAAAATTCAACTACAAACAATGACAATGTGCTTGCTATCAGCAACAGCTGGTTGCCACTTTAGAGCACTTCCAGGATAAACATGCATTTCCCTCAGACCTTTGACCCACGCATGGGCTGCTGAGCAAACAACCTCGGGCACTACAGGGGTGAGTTGTTCCCAGCGTATTTACAATCTTGTTTTGCTTTGGTTTTTAAAGTTAGATTTCATAGACCTACTTTTGAGGAGGGTATCGATGCCAGCTGAAGCAGGCAGAAGCTAAGCTCATTTAGCTCCATTTGAAAAATTGCCTTTGTCATCTTCACTAAAAAGGAAACAACGCTCAGTCTCTGTAAGAAAGTCTGCCATTCCTACGGACACTCTTGGCAAACTCTATTAGCAACAACGCTGATCATTTCTGTTTGCTGTTTGCTGTTCTCCTCCAAACGCCTTGAAAATTGAAAACAAATGCAAAGAAGAATACAGCTGACAAGTAACCTAGAAGGTCGACAGTGAAATACAGTGCAGGATCCATACATGTTACCCTGGAGGGACCTGAGTACATTTTTATGCTGTAGCAGCACCTAGACAGGGAGCATCCCATGAACCCCCCTCGCTTCTGTTCTTGATCCTGCAGACCTTCTCGCTTCCAAACATAGTCAAAACATCCTCACACACATTAGTACAACTGCTTAAAGGAAATCAATATTAGGAAATGACATATTTTTAGGTGCAGTTCTGTAAGAGGAAACGAGAAAAACAGCCAACGTTCCAACAGAGCCAAAAAAGGTCAGTCCATGCTAGCAAATGCTCCAAAAATCACAATGCAAGAAGAATCAGCACTTTTTACTATCATTTTGATACAAAATCTAATATCAGGTACTTCATAGCAGAATACATCTGGCCTGTTCTTTAAACTAAAACAACGTAACTGCAATTCTCTTTTTCAAAGGAATAGTTAAGGAATTCTCAAAATAGTCTTAGAACATGTGATACTCTCGATATCTTAAACCCAAGGGAAGTGCATCATAGCAAGAATACAGTACAATTCATGCTAAAGTTGTGAATGGAGCTTTATTAACCCATGGTTCAGTTCACTTATTTTTAATATACTGAATAATTCCCTTAAAAATGGAAGTGAGACTTTTTTTTCCACATTCACATTTGCTTTTCTAGGCTACATTCTTCTGCCATTATTTCAAAGCAACAACTTGCTTATATATATATATCTCAATCAACAATATCTAATGCTAATAAATGAATTATTCAATGTTTTCCAGACTGTTTTGTATACTTCTTTCTTCAAATATTCCTGTGCCTCTTACTGTACCTACCCTTGCTAAATACCACTATGAGGTATTAATTTTCTAGCTAACTTTTCACAGTACAGACCACCATCTGCTCATTCAATAATATGGATTTTTGCTTACTTGTTTTTATAATAGCCATTTGCCCAATTGCCTAATTTCAGCCTTGTTCTTTCCACAGAATATGTCCCCAAAACATGGCATTTTTACAGTTATGGCTAGAATGATTCGTCCAGCCCTGCCTGGTTCTGAAACATTTAAACAACAGCTGATTTTAAACAGCAGTTCTTCTGAAATGAATGAGGTATCTCCTATGAAAACTTACCACATTGCATTCCTTACAACACTGACAGTTGCTCTGGCACACATGGAAAGGGTTTTGGGTAGAGTTTAACAGAGGAGAAAAGAATGGCCTATGCTGACTGGTGAACAATTTACTGCTGTAATGTGCCAGGCAACCCAACATACTAATTTGGGAAATGTTCTGTTTTATTTTGTGGAGAATCCAGACAGTAACAAATTAGATCAGTAAACCATTCTTCTTTGCTTGTTATCCTTTAAGAAAAAACGTTTATGAGAAGCCAACCTACCTGTCCTGCTTCTGCATAAGTTTTTCTTTGTTATTTACAAATTAACATTAGCAGCATTAGTAACATATACTACACAGAAAATTGCACTAATCTTAGCTAGCATGGCAACAGTTATTTTGTGCTCCTCTTCATTCCTATTTTACAGTTAAAGAAATAATATCACTATAAATTACAGTGAGATTTTTGGATGAAAGAACCTATACAACAGCAGAATATTTATTAAAGGGCAGTCAATAGTAAAGACACTTCTCAGAAACTTAAATAAAAATTGTTTCATTAAATAAAAATACTTAATTTGACAGTCATACTACAAAGATTTACATCCATCTTGTACAGTTACAGATCAGATCCATCAAACAGTCCAGGTGCAGACTGATGGGGTTAGCCAGTATTTCTGAAGAAGATACAGTGCAGACTCTTATTTCCTGCCACAGTACAAGACATTTTTCTACTAGATCGTAACAAAAAGAGGGATGAATTAGGACTCTACAGAGGCGAATGGTATTTTTAAGAGTAGACAATGCAGTACATACAACTCCACATCTGGATGAAGATGGATCCATACCTGATGGTAGGGTTGCCTTATGGTTTAGTCTTGAAACTATATGCCAGTTTAAAGAGTCTTATTCACAACCAAGGTAGCCAGCACAAGAGTGAAATTGATACAGAAATTGTGTCAGAATTATTAACGGAAGATATGCTACAACTGTGCCTCTGTGCTTAACACTACCAGTACATGTGTCTCTGTGCACATCCGTTTGAAAGCTCTTTGCTGCTCTCAAAACATGAAAACAGAAAACAAAGGAAAACTATATCCTCAAATAAAAATGCTAAATTTTAAGATTCCAGCTCATAGGTAATTTAATGATATAGTGCTCCCTTTAATGCCCCTTTTGCAGAAGGACTCCTGGAACGTCTGTCCCAAATCCTGTTGCCTTGGAACAGAGCAGCACACAGAAAGCAGGCCTTGTGTCGTGCATGCTACATACTTCAGATACTTAAATGGTTCACTCTACAGCCCTGCACCTTGATCACTATTCTCTCTGTCTCCCTCATTTTCTACCCTTCTGTAGCTGACGGGCTCGCATTTTAAGTCTAAGGAGTCCCATAAAGTTTCTTGTGCCAGTCAGTCCGCAAGATCGGGACAGCAACGAGCTTCAAGCAACTGACTGCCAGCTGAAGCTTTCAGGATGCCAGTGCCACAGAGAGCCTTGATTCTTCGCTCAGCTCCAGCCCATGCAGCTGAGAACCAGGGCAGGGCATGCACGCAGCATGCACACCCCAGTCAGCACCCCACTGCTCATTGCATGAAGGGAACTGCAGAAAAAAACACTTCTCCAGCTCACTCCCACGTCAGGTTTTAGATGCTAAGTGGTTATGCTCTTCAAACACATTTTAGCCCATCCAACTTAAAACTACAGTTCTCAAACTGACCTATACGTCAGCCTCAGAGGGTATAGGATGACTTCTCCTCCCCAATATTTAGAGCAAACACTGTGAAGGACTACAACTCCTTTTCACAATCGAATACCTCACCGACAGTTTCATGGAAGGCTTTATGTCAGACATGCGCACAGACATGTCTACTTTGCCCATCTGCGGGTGTCTACATCAGCTGAGTTTGAAAAGCAAGAGAATAACTGCTGGTCTTTCCAACTGTGAGCCCTCCCCCAACACTTTTCTGCCCAGCCTTCAGGCATCATTAAGCAGAGTTGTCAGGACCCACAGCCCCTGCTCAAGAACACAACAACTTGTCAAGGAGAATGCT
Source organism: Gavia stellata (assembly GCF_030936135.1). Taxonomy (NCBI): domain Eukaryota; kingdom Metazoa; phylum Chordata; class Aves; order Gaviiformes; family Gaviidae; genus Gavia; species Gavia stellata. The sequence goes on along the minus strand of NC_082601.1, from coordinate 23,923,005 downwards.
TTTCCTTTGTCCTTAACTCATATGTTGTGCAGTTCATTAGTTTTCATTCACTTTACTAAAGAGAAAAGCCTTTCTCCTCCTTCCTGAGATCAAGGTCTGTCCTTGCCTGCATTGCGTTATTTTGTTCCAGTTACACTGTTTAACCTTTTAGAGGATGCAAGATTAAGTTTCTGATCTATTTTCTGAGACTTGTCTAATACTTTGGCCGCAACAGAGCTTGTGGAGCTAACGTATGCTGTGTTCATCAGGGCTGTTTTACATCCTAATATTATTTAATAAGAGCTACGTGGTATAAAATCCATCCTTTTAGAAAGGGATGAGTACAACAGACTTGGACCAGAGGAACTTAAAGCAATTTTGGTTAATTGCGCCATCACTTACATTTTAACGTTCTTGGAATGGCTTGGCAGGTCCGTGTTTTACACAGAGTAACAGCTTACAGAACACCCTTCTCTCTCCAAACACAGAGCCTGAAGAAAGAGGAATTTGTGCCTCCACAAATTTCTATTCACATCTATTGAGACACTTAAAAATAAGAAAGCATAAGCCAAAATGCTTCTAAACCTGTCATCACCTCTACCCTGTAAATGTTATGCTCTAGCAACCCTACCAAAGACATGGTACCTCTTAATATTAGAAACTGATCCATCGATCAGGCTCAGCATAGGTAAAAACAAGAAGCTATGAAACCAAGGAGTTGTATCAGGTACTAGCATCTTCCAGTAAGAGCATAACAATTTTATGAGCTATAATTGAAGCTGATAACCTAGGCTGTTTCTCAAAGCTGGACTCTGCACACAAGGCCATTTATCATCACTGCTGACAAAAGGCATCTGCTACAGTCCCTACTCATGGAAAGCTCCCACTAGTACACCAATGAATTTTGTTAATTCTTAGTAACACAAGAAAAATAACACATCTACCACAGGGTTACTTAAGATTCTTATGCACTTACAGGTGACCATAGGAAAAAAACGTTATCCAAAAAGCATGAGACCTCTTGAAAAACAAGTTTCTCAAGGGGATGGAGGACTGGGATAAGAGGTTTGCCACTTACCGTGTGGGAAGTCTAGCTTTACACTATGAATGGCTGTCACACCAGTTAACGTTGCAGTGAAGTTGAACCTGTGAACTCACACAGCTAATGGCAAAGGACTGTACTGTAGCGTATCTTTCCTGACATAGCCTTTTTAGGGCCACCTGGACTAAACTGTCCTGGTAGAAGCACATTTTTGCTGTATGACCTGTGACTTCACTAGTGCCTTGCAGGGTCTGCTCTTTTTCTACATTGACAGAAGTGGTTACGCTACTGCAACTTCCCAGTGTATATCAGCTCAATGCTCTGTTTCATCCTTCTTGCCTTAGTACAGTTCTGCAGCACTGAGTGCACAATTCTTTCCTGTTCCTTTGAGGAAAACAACAACAAAAAAAAATAAAGATGTTGACCTCTTTTTTTCCACCTGCAAGAATGAGAGTCAGATAGTGACAATTATATGATAGTGTTTCCAATCTTCTGTATACCTGACCTGTAAACCTGTCAGCTGTGTCTCTGCCACAGATAACCCTCAGCAAAACTCAAACTTAGCACTGGGGAAAAAGCTTGCCTTCTGCAGTTTGACTCCACCTATAGCAATTCCACATTCTTCCCCCTTATACAATGTAAATTTATCTTCTCACTTCTTTCACCCGTGATATTAGTATGATGGATCTTCGTTTTAAAAATCTTTCCCTTACCACTACAGGGAAACTCTTGAACTACACCTCCTTCCTCCTTCCCCACTTCATTTGATCCTGACCTTTGCCACAGAACATCTATCTCAGACATAGACAAACTCCTCTACTATCACTAATTAAGAAAGTAATCAAGCATGCTAAGCAGGTTATCCAAGAATAGCTTGCATAGACAAAAACAGACACACTTAAGAAAATAAAATACTAAGTGCAATGAGACAGTAAGGACATAGTCTTAAAAAAAAAAAACAAGGAAAATTAATAATAAATCCTTTTTTCTAATTGACAGAAGCACTAAAGACCAGCATTATTAAAGCATTTAAATCCTGAAGATGTAAATGTGCACTATTATTAATTCAGTCCACCTGAAGCTTGAATTACACTACATCACCTCTGCAAGCAGTAACTGTCATCTTCCACTGCAGACCAGCACAATCCAGCTCTTTTGTTGCTGGAGCGAAGCATCTATGAGCACAAGCCCTCAGTCAACACAGAAGTACTGGCTAAATGCCACTGAGGATGCACCGCAGCAGTACAGCAATGTCAGCAGCCCTGCTGACCAAAGGCAACTTTGTTATGTATTGACGTAACAGCCCACAGTAGAGATACGCAGCATCAGCAAAACCTGTCACAAGCATAAATTTCAGTAAGATACTGCAATTTTTAGGACTTTATGGCTGCTAATGGTCAGTGCAGTCTTGACATAAAGTGTCTATCCACAGCTTTCAACCACAAAGCTTTTCAGCTGATGAGAAGATCTTGAATATTGATTACTACCATCTCATCCTTTTTTGCCTTAAACAATAACAAAAAGCTTACATGAATTCAGCTCCATACCTCTACTGAAAATAGTATCAGAATTACTTCCAAGTAAAGTTATACACAAATACAGGCATTCTTGGGGCTTATGTTCTAATTCAAGATATTTGCTTAAATCATTGTGAATTACAACCAAAAAGGACTGGAACAGACCTGCTGCACATCTTACATGGACTATGTATACATACACATAATTTTTATATATATATATTCTATATACATAAAATTACACATGTGACTATGCTCACTATATAGAGTGAGTCGCTAGTAATAATGTATTTATTATAACAGTAACACATTTATAATATATAGTAGCTAATATATACATATAGCAAGTGTAGTCTGCATTTACAGATGCTAGACACTCTCACATTCTCCATCACAGGACTACTTAAACTTTAATCCCATTACTTCTATAGCTACGCTGTCCCTAAGTCTTAGGACCCAAGTTACAAACCTTCTTCCAGTTTGCAAATGAAACGCACTGCTGTTGTGCCACCACCCCCTTGCAGAACCAGAGCTCCCTTATTTTCATCATATTGACAGATTAAAAACCGAACAATCTTATAGAGGGCAACAAGCCCAGCTCTCTTAAAGCTCCTTTAGCCTTTTCTGCTACCTGATTCACTGCTTGATAATGAACCAGAACTCTACACAGAAATCCAGGCAGGCTGCCCTTAGTACTTCCAACATTAATGCTGCCCTGATGCACATTAAGACTGCGTTCGGCTGTCTTTCACACCCACATGCCATGAGCAGTCCACTTTCAGTCACTGTTAAAGTTTTTCTCCTCTCCAACTGACAAACTTTCCAGCTTTCTTACCTGAAGATATTCACAAAGAAAAACAAAAACCTGCACTAGTCCATAGCCTTATACTTGGTACCATCTACAGCTGAAGTCAAAGCAGTTCTTGAACGGTCATTTACCCATACTGTTGGGATTTAAGTAATTCCTCATTAGCAAACATGGCATTAGTAGCTAACACTAACTAGATTGCCATTCAAAGCTAATATGTAATCCATAGTACCCTGTGACTAAGAAAAAAGGTGATCAAAAGCAAATACCATGTTTAATTAAAGGGTATTTCAGCTGTACCTCTGTTTGTCACACTTCCTAGACATTCTCCACCCTCAACTTTACAGAGGATTTTCACAATGTTTAACACTGAATTATCCAGTGTGAGGAAGAGGGAACCATTTCACTTAAGAACACTTAAGTGAGGCAAGAGAAAAATTACACATCATTTTATTTGCTTTGCCAAGCCTTGCTCCAAGCCACAGACTAAAACAGCCCTTGAATAGAATTCATGTATTTCACCTTCTCCCATTTGCTTGTTTTTCCAAGGATTGACTGATCTTGTACATGTCTCTTACAAACGGTTTCTAATTTTGTAACATTGGAGGGGCCTGGGGGTGCTTGGGTTGGCAGGCTTTTTTGGACTGGTGGTCCCTGCCAGATGAGAACCCAAGTGTTACTTTTAATTAAGTTTCAATGATTAAATGGGGTTTGTGTATTTTTGGCAACTACTTAACAGTGTTCACACTCAAACTGTAACTGAGCTTTGAAGTTAGCATCCATTCGATAAGAAGGGATAAAATAAATACTTCTATCTGACTAAGAGATAGCTGCACATAAACCCACTTTTGCAGCAGAGATAAGACACAGACCAAAATGCAGTTGGGAATGCAAAGGTATGGCACCCCTGAGAACAAACTACTAAAATTCCTGCTGTTACAGATAATGGGCAGCATACAGGCATTAGACACACTTGTTTCTCGGTAGGAGACCTCAGTATGACCTCCATTCCCATAACTTTCTACCTTCACTGAGTATCTGGACGCAGACACTGTTTGTTCCACCTATAGAATCAAGCTGTTTAGAAACTGCACATGGTTTCCATGGAACAGGCCACACAAATAATTCGGTATTAGTTCAACGTTACTCATTTTTATCTGATGTAAATACACAGCCTAACATGGAAGGCTTCACTTCAAGTTTCGCCACCAAAACTCCCATCTGTTTCATGAGACAGAACTGACACAAAGCGAGCTAAACGCACTTATGTCCCTATGAAAGATAGTTACAGTTTGGCATGTTTAATGTCTTGTTCTCTTACAGCCACACACCACTATTCTCACAGACATAAAAATGATGCTCAAAGTGACTATAACATACCTGCGTGATGCAAAAGGGTTTATGCCAAAAGTAGTACCCAGCAGCTACCCGGGGAGCACTCAAATTCTTATGCTAAAACTCATGAATAGATTTTAAAAATAGCTAAGATGTCTCATAGTCAGAAGTGCACATAAAACACAGTTTCTCTAGTCTGGTTTTGTATTAGAGACCCTTGCTTCTCATGAAAGCCTGGATTCAGAAAGCCATGTCAAGGCAGATAGCATCTGGCTCTGCTCTGCCCCCAGATTTGGATTGCCTGAGGAAGCACTTACTATACATACAATACAGAACTTTCATGCTAATAATCTCTGAAGCATTTCAGCCAAATATTACACACTAGCTTGAATACTGTGACCACTCTTGTGTTTCGACTGACTTCTCAGTAATTGGCTTTCTGTCTCTGCATATTCTGACACGCTCATTGTACCAGTATTGACAATACAATGGGAAACTAACAAGCTTCAAGCACTGCCTTCTTAGTAGAACTAAAATGAGACCAATGCAAGAGTAATCCTGTCAAGAATTAAGATAAAGGCCTCTGAAAAGGAGCTCACAGATTTGTATTTCATTCTTCAGGATACCATGGGTCATTTTGTCTACTAGATGGAAGACAGAACGTGGGCATTTGTGATTTATACTCCTTTACGCACTGTAATTTTTATGAAATCACACAGAACACAAGCATGAGCAAAATGGGCCCACAGGACTTTTAAGTAAGTTTACCAGCTAAATTTATGAAGGATACAAATTCCTTCCAGCTTCCTTCTCCCATTAACTTTATACAGATTATGGGCTTGTCTTCCCTTGAATTAGAACTAAGTGTTTGGGGAAGGGACATTTATTTAATAACAATGCATTATACAAGACACACTCCATCCAGCACTACTGGATAGGGTGGGGTCGGGCACTGCTCAGATATGGTCACGAAGAGGCAAGGATCCTGAAGATATACAAAGGAGCCTTACTTTGCTTTCTGAATTTCCCAAAAGAAGTTCCTAGCTTTCACCCATATGCCACCAACATCGATTTATTTCTCCCATCTTCCTTGTACCACCTCCCACCTGCACTCCCGGGCAGGTTCTGTCTTGAGCAGCAGCCCCTGCGCCGCCCGAGGCCGGGTAACCACAGGGAGAACAAACCCGACAGCCTGGACAGGCACCCGCAGCCCCAGGGCACCAGCGGAGCAAGTCGGCGCCGCCCCGGGAGCCCGCCCCGGGCTCCAGCCCCCCGGCGCCCCGCTGCGCCCGGGCCCCGCGGGCACAGCCGCCCGCCACGGGACACCGCCGGCGGGGCCCGCGCCGGAGACCGCCGCCGCAGCTGAGGCGGGAAGGTTTCCCAGCGGGGGCTGTTGCGCGCTTCCCCCCTTCTCGCCCCGCCCGGGCGCACGCTGCCTCCGGGCGGCCTGCGGCGCCGCAGCACCTCACGGGCCGCGGCAGGTGCCGCCCCGTCCCTCCGAGGGCCCCCCCGCCGCCACAGCCCCCTCCCTCCCCGCGGGGCGCCCCGCGGCCCGGCCCGGCCCCGCTCCGCTCCCCGCCGCCAGCGGGCGGGCGGCCACCAGGTGGGGGCTGGCGGGCCCGGCCCGCCGCCAGGGGAAGTCTCCCGGCGGTGGAAGGGAGGAGGATCCCCGCGGGCGGCCCGGGACGGGGCCGGGCGGGGCGCGGGAGCACTTACAGCCGTTTCTCCTGAGGCTGCAGCTGCCGGTGCATTGCCAGGGAGAAGCCGAAGAGGCTGCCCGGCTCCCCTCGCCGGCTGATCGCGTTGTCTGTGTCCAGGTTGAAGGCGCCGGCCAGCCCCGGCAGGAGGGGCAGGTAGAGGAGGAGCGCGGCCGCCATCTGCTCCTGCCGGCTACGGGAACCTGCCGCCGAGCCGCCGAGCGCCGCCACCGCTCCCCGCGCTGAGGGCGCCCGTTGTGCCCCGCCGGCTCCGCGCGCCGTGACGGAGCCCGCCCCGCCCCGCCCTCCCCGCCCTCCGCCGCCGCGGGCTGCCCGGCCCCCGAGCGGCGGCTCCCCGCGGAGGAGCTCCGCGCCCCCGCCGCCGGAGCGGCGGGCACGGCCCGGCACAAAATGTCCCCCGGGGCCTGGCCCTCTTCCCCTGGGAAGGGCAGTCGCGGGCGCCGCCCCGCCCGGGGGTAGCCGGCCGCTTCCCGGGGCGCGCAGAGGGACCCCGCCTCCCGCGCCCCCGACCCCGGCTGTCTGCTCTTCACAACTGAAAATAAAGCCGTGCCCGGGGTCACGGCTGCAGGTGAGGGCCGGGCCGCAGCCCGCGGGCACCGGCGGTGGGAAGGGCAGAGACACCCTACGGGGCACGGGGAGAGGTAAGAGCTGATACCGCTCTGGGTGATGCTCAGCGGCACATCAAGGTACTGACCATGTGCATAACACCTTTCTGCAACGCTCTAAGATTGATACAGAGCTATGGACAGCATGACCCCCCCCCCCCACCTGCTTCTCATACTCAGTCTGTATTCCCCAAGCAACACATCCATGAGAAAAAGAAAAATAAAAAAAATCAGTGCATTCGTATCTCTGTTTTCCAGACTCTTCAGACAGCACATGAGGACAGACGCAAGACTACATGCAAGTCATCTTTAAGCCTCATTCCTCTAGTATCTCCTATCTCTGAACAAATCTGAATTTCTTAGCCCGACCTGTTAATTGTTTGAAAACAATATGTGGGTCTGGATCCCAGATCATTTTATCTCATGCTTTCACCCATAACTCCAAAAGGGTATTTGCAAGCCTATGTTAACGCACTTCATCCACCCAAGAGAAAGAGAGGTTTCAGTCTGTTGTAACAGAGTCTTGAAGTAGTGCTCTGGTTTAGGGAAGCAGATGCCAGGTTTTAAAACCTCATGAGTGCCAAGCACCTCAATACTCTGTTCTTCTTGTCTACCAATATCCAAGATATGAAGAGAGAAGCTTCTCTTTTCACACAACAGATACCACAAAAAGTGAGAAAAGAGCAATCGAGACAGAGCACTCAAATATGTTGAGACTCCAAATAACTCCTGGAACAATACCCTGCTCCCATGGAGTTAATCCAGGCTACTTTTTCCGGAGTAATTATTCTAGGATAACTCCATGTATAGACAAGTCTTTGGCTCAAGTCCAAAACACCCTTGATCAAAAGAGGAGAAAACACACCAGAAATGTGCATCTAGTGTGGAAACAAATAATTTTGTTAAATTAGGCTCCCACATATTTATTGCTAATAGGGTCCTTCTCTGCCTACTCTTCATGCCCAACTCGTTCAAAGTCTTAATCCAGCGTTCAATCACTTCACAGTCACTGCTACAGCAGAAAACTGTACTGGCATAAACACTGTCCTACGGTTTCACTAAAGGACCATAAGAGGGAAGGGTCCCAGACTAATTACAAGAAAGTAGGCTTACTACAATCCACCTATTTCACAGTAATTAGTAAAGATTTGAAAACAAGTCTTCTAAAATAGTGTTGAGGTCTGTACCAAAGTCTTAGCAGTTTGCCCTTCAGGACCATTTAAACCTGCATGCTTATAATACTCCTGTAGTAACTCTAGTTACTTTCTACGTAATGCTTGTACTCAGTAACTTGTGTAAGGAGTCACAGAAATACTTTCATCCAGAGCCATCTGATGATACTGGCATGTCAGACTCATCTGCCTTCTCCCTCTCTCCTTCCCTCCCTCCAGCCAGCGCTGCCTGGGCATGTTGTATCTGTTTGTTGTTATCCACAGAGGCTGCTGAGGGGAGACAGAGTTTTCTCATCTCCAGATGCAGTAACAAGCATTCCAAAACATAGTTATATTAAAACCTGTCTCAAGTGACCACAGCAGGAACAACAAAAATAGACCATATACAGGGTGGAGCAGAACTGCACACAAACAGCTTAGAGTTACCTTGGATGGTCTCTCATAATTTTGTACTATTTTCATTTGCTCTAGATGAGGAGAGAAAAAAGTTTTTAAAAAAATGTCAGTTTCCTTCCTTCGCTCTTCCTCCAGAATAAACAGGCGGTGGGTTATCTATATCTAACATGTACTTCAGGAATTCCTCTTTTGCACCATCCCTGTATAAAGGGGGACCAAGATTAGGTATGATGACCAATTAAACGTGAGCACTCTGCTATGCATAATAATGGGGCAATTCTAAGAAAAGCAGTGGCCAGATCAAAGCTGTCTCTCTTTTTTGTAACCAAGGCTCTGGCTCTGCTATTTCCGAGTTTTCAAGCTGTCCGCTTACTAATGGTGTGTTGATACTCGGCCAAAGGGCTACAAGGTGTCTGCTGTGTCTACATATTGAGCAAACCTTAGTGCCAGCAATACTTCCCTCCTCCATACAATCGGGCAGTTAATCACAAAGGAAAAAAAAAAAAAATTCTGGAAAATAGAAGAGGTGGGATGGAAAAGCTAGAGCTTGGCAACACATTCTAGGCTTTCCCTAGAAGGAAGGCAAGGCACAATGCTTTTACGTTTCTGAACTTTTATCATTTATATGAACAAAACATACTATGCAAAGAAATAGACAACTTATGGGTACTCAGCTGTGCAGCTCTAATGCAACACATCAAATGGCCCTGAAAAGCCAAAATATGTAAACATTCCCTTCCTATTTCATTAAAAAAAGGGAGCTTGATTTTATAAGTGATGTAATTCCAGAAGAAAAAAAATGATACAGGCCAAAAAGGTTTGGTTCGACTGTGCAGGTTCTAAAGCTATAGAGTTGTTTCAGTTCAGAAACATAAACTAGTTTTAAGCGTTAGTAGCCTGGATCAACCTTCTGGATGGTTTCTCCCGAACACAATATACATACCATTTTTAGAACTGCATGTTCTCCAAATTATTTACATTTATTGAACAGATGTATCGCAACAGCTACAATAAACAGTTGAATTTTTATGCAGCCAGGCTATCAGATTATTTTTGCTAGTATGTCCTCTATGGCTCTTCTTGGTTCTCTGTTATCAATGACGTTAGGACTAGCAAACACCAGCACAGGAGATAAAGGTGCTTACAGTAGTAAGGAAGACAAACTGCTCAATACCATGTAAGCAAAATGTTTTGCTCTGAACAGTCTAGAAACCAGAGCATTAAGAGAGTTATATTTACACACTTGGTATTCTGAATTATACAGAACTGATACTGTATTTTTATCATTTATAATTGAATGAAGAATGTATCAATCTCTCTTTCTTTACTGTCTTTTCAGAAAGATTCCTAAGATGCAGCTTTTTTACTTGTTGCTATATTTAAATCAGATTAACTGCAGTTCCAGATGAAGATGTTGCTGTGGTCTTGTAACTTTTCTTTTTCTCTTTGATGCCTAGAACAACTATAGACATAATTCTGCCATTCTTTACTGGCTTGCAGAGTAAAAATACTTTACCTCTGCAGACAAACTGTTTAGAATTTGGCATGATATTCCAGGTTTAAAAGACTTAAGTCTAAGGTTTTAACATTTAGTATCATGGCTTTAATGTTTCTATATAATATAAAAAGTATTACACAAATAAAAATATGAGTTGAAAGAAATATTTCGGTCCAGACTCAGAATTTTGGCAAACACTGCAATGAGTGTTATATAGCAGTTCTTTAAGTCTTTCACATCGAGAGAATATTTTTCCACCCAAGTTGTCAGGTACATTCCTTAAGTAGTTTCAGAATGACCAGCCTGAACTGTTTGGAGAGTAAACATCTTTGTAAACATACTTGGAGGCACTTTATGAGCGTAGCTAGGCAGAGATCAGAGAAATGCTGGTGACAAATGGGAACTAACCACCCATAGTTTCGGTTGCTGTGGAAGGAATTAAGGATGTTCCTTCAAAATTACTGATAACTAAGGCATAAAACTGCAGTAATTTTGAACGTATATCTGTATTCTAATTTACGAGTTACATACACCATTATGTAAGATTCCCCCCAGTAAGGGCAGCCTAAGCTTAAACATCATTATACACATCATAGGCCCCTTTGCAGTCTGATTTTGTGGCGCTCTCAGCCAGACATATATATGCCCAAATCTCTTACATGACCACGGGTGAAACTTGTAGCACTGACTGCGTCCCAGAGCGTCTATACCATGCATGCTCCTTGATCTACAACACTGTCCTGCACATGAAACCTTGCTCTTCTTGTACCGCTGTTCATCACAGCAGAGAGACATAACCCAATACCAGATGCAAACTTTTGGGCAATTGTAGCCAACTCTCCCTCAATGTCTGTCTATATGTGCATCTTCCAGCCAATTTGGGCCAAAACAGCCAACCACTGCTCATAGGCCAGCAGAAGAGATTAAAAAAGTAAGCAAGGTATTTATTGGGTAGCTGCTTGCAGGGAGCGAGGGAGAAAGAGAGAAGGTTTACAAGCAAGATATTCATAGGATCTCCCTGGAGATTCTCCCTGGGAGCTCAGGAAGCAAAATGAACCTCCATGGGACATATTTTAACTCCATCAAGAGCCAAAAATAATCATTGTTCAGGACAAAACACTTTTGTTCTCCCAGCTCACACAGACTCTAACTAAATAGTCTTTGGCCATCACCCAAAGCACAACTCCACACAACCTTGATAGCATTTACTTTCAAGTGCTGCACTGGGTGCTGGACACACACGACCCAGCCCTGGACAGTCTGCAAGGCACAAGACCAGGAATTACAGTCACTTGAGGAATCTGGTCTCTAGGTCACTATCCAGCTTATTGTAACAGCACAGCATAGCTGAGTCCCCCAACTCCCCTTGCAGCAAACTAGGAACCAGCTGCTTGGTCATTACCACACTTGTTACACCTGCTCCCCACATCAGGTCCCAGATCAGACCCAGCTGTGAGGGCAGCCAGCTGGCTGTTTGGCTTCCATGGAGGAGGTAAAGCCCAGTCAGTTTGCACAGCCATTTCCAGTGATTGACAAGAACCATGCAGAGAAATCTTTTTTTTTTTTTTTTTAAATAGATTAAAGTTATAGACAGTGACTATCAAAAAAACAGTTTTACATTTTTGGTACTATAGCCACCTCATTCACATGTGCCAACCAAACCGTGTCTGCCACTGCTTCAACAGGACCTCTGTTCAAGACATGTTTAAACATGACTTTCAGACCACTGCAGACAAAGCCAGCAGAGCCTGCTTCTCTGGTTAAGGTCTAAAGTTAGCAGCCTCAAAGATGCTTCCTCTACTTTCTTTACTTTTTCTTTGCTAATAGAAGTTTTTTTCTCTTTTCTTTTTTAAATAAAAATAAATCTAACAAATGTATTCACTTTTCTCTTTAGATTAACACCCTGATTTCCAAAGAACAAATTGGACAAGGTAGAACTGAGCACCGCAGTCATCTTTTTTACTTCGTTTGGATCACCATTTAAAAATATTTCTTTTCTGGACAATATATAGTTTTAATTAATCTTAGTCTTTTAAATCAATCTATAATGAAAAAATCCAATCTTTTGTTATATTAAGTCTCACTTGCTAGTGTGCTCACTAACAATGGTGAAAATGTTAATTATGCAAAGGCTGTAAAAAAAAAAAAATCCTAAATAAAGTCCATAAAGGCCCAGTCCGCTCAGGATCTGAGCTACTGTATGAATGAAAATCAGGTTGTACCCTCTCCCTGCTTTGCCTCGATGTGAATAGCAGTTATGTGGAGGCTGAGAACACACTGTAGTTCTCATAAGCTCCTTGCTGAGGAATGCAACCTTTAGTTTCTGGAGCTTCATAAGTTATTATACAGAAACAAAGGATTCTTCTACCTTCATGCCAATCTACCTGTACTGCTATTTTACATGCAAAAACTCTCAAGATACTTTCACTTTCTCACTTAGTCCAACGAATTAAAACATTAAGAAAATAAACAAATTAAGAAAATCTGTTATCCAAGGAAGAATTTTTAAAAATACCACTTCTTTATCCAAACGCTAACCATTTACATCCACCAAAGGAAAAAGACTGAGGATTGTCTGCATATGCAGTATTTTCCAATTAACTGCTTCTGTTTAATTATTAAGCAGCTATATTAAACTTAACAGGAAGAAGATTTTTTTTTTTTTAATTCCAGAATAAGACTGCTCACATATGAGTTAGTCAGGAACAATTTCATGTTTAAACAAGCACTACAGAAGTATTCATACAAAAAAAAATTAGTTCCTCTGCAAATCCAGTTTTATTCAGTGAAAAGATTCATTGCATGATGCTGCCGTGACCAGGCAGGCTTAGTGAGCGAATTGCAAATCTAATCAGTTTGGCAAAGGGTTTTATGGAAGCTGCTGTGTTGGCTTCGCTGACTTCAAGCAATTTGTTCTTTTGTTCATTTGTAGCAAACAACTAAAATCTGGGGCAAGGAAGGAAAGGTCATTCATTAATTATGAAATTGCAAATTTTTATATTGTATTAGAAAGGTTTCAAATGCAGTTTTGAATTTTGTATTCATTATGTATTCAGTTTTCTCACTATTTTTCTGCCATCATTCTATACACCTAAACTTCAAGTGCCCTTCCTAGGAAAAGGCAAAATTACTTGTGCCTTGTAGGCAATCAAGATTTAAGGCACTGAGTTTTAAACAGTTATTCCAGTAACATCATAAATCGGTAAAAGATTTATGGCACAAACAGATTTCCACATTTCTATATGCTACAGCTACTCTAATGTTTATTTTCAGACCACCACTTGCTTGGTCATTCTCTCCAGATTAATTCTGTCAGGAGAAATTTTCTTTCTGAGAGTTCTAAAAATCAGGTTTTGAACTTTTGTATGGTATTCGCATTTAAACAAGCCCAGTCTTATTTTATGTTATAAGAGGAACTACTCTAAAATACACATTACAACAATTACATATATTTTCTTCAATTGCCTGGGTCAGCGGGCTGGGAGTTCTCTGCCTTGTTTATTTACGTGTCTCTCAGACCAGCAGTCTCAAAGAGAACACCCCAAACCTATCCAAGCTCATTCCATGCATCTGGGAATACAAACAGCTGAGGAAGGCAAGATGATACAGTCAGGGAGAGGTGTTCTCAGTTTTCACTAGGGCTGTACCTTTTCTATCATTTCTTGCATGGCACACATATATTGCTTTCTTTACTTGTGGGTGTGTGTTTTTAGTACATAACAGACAAATAGTATGGTTTCCAGCAGACAAGCAAGTAAACTTCTGTGAATTTCTGACCACATTGAGTGAAATGCATGCATCAGTTTCTATTACTCAACTTTTTCTAAAGTCAATCAGCATCTCCAAGGATCAAGGTTCACTTTTAAGCAATTCAGCAACTAACTGGCAGTTAGATAAAGGCATGATTATTTGCTTCTTGAGTGCAAATCAAGGTACACTGACCCATTTTACTGTGGATCTGTTCTTAACGTTAATCAAATAAAATGCGGTCATTCCACAGTAATGATGTGTTTTCCATGCAGAACATAAAGGACTATCTCAAAGCATTTTCATTCTTCCCCTGTGAGGTATAGCAGTATTATAATCTCCAAGTGGAAAAGACTGATGGTCTGCTTAAGGGGAAGAGAGTGCCCCAGTATCACAGAGGAAAGCTGCAGCAGAACCCACAGCCAGATCTGGTTTCTGGATTCTCCCTCCTTCTCTGCCTTGTTAAAAAAGCCATTTCTATATCTGAAAATTCACAAGTTAGCTTCTGCACAGCTATCAGCTGCTGAGCTGGGATACCAGAACATATGCACATTCATTTGGCTGACATACTCCTTTGAGTAACATGCTGTGTTAGTAAAAAAGCATGCTTCATTGTAGGTAAGCATTAATGTCCCTCGTGACGCTTTCTGACTCTCCATCTCTGGGAATTTTTGCAGTACAGTGTGGGTTGCAGCTGTACTTATCAGAGAATAAGTGTTCAGTGTCAAAAAATGCTCTCTGTTCCACTTTGTCACTTCATTTTCACATAATATTTAAAGCCTCCAGGAGTTCTCTCTATTCCACTCCAACCTTCAACACACCAGTTTTCAAGCCCTTTACTGTCACCCCTGGAGCTGACTAACCATTGTTGAGAGAAGGAACTGATTTGCCTGTATTTGCGGAAATACAACTACCAGATCTGCCAGGTGTGCAGCAGCTAGAAAAGAAATTTGAGCAGATCAGCGTTCTGCAGGCAATAAACAACAATCAACAGATGTTACAAACACTTGCTGACCAACTGCACATGGCAGGGCAACCACCATGCAGTTGGGATCAGGTCATGGTACAAGCCTGTTCCTGCCAGCAGTGACTGCAAGCCCTTCGGATCCTGTGTTCCTGCGGCTGCATGCCAAGTTTATTTCAGCCTCAGGATGCCAAAATGGCAGCTGCTTTGAGAGGGAATGATCAGGGTATCAATCTTATGGGGAAAGTTTGCATCGCTCAACAATCTGTTTGGTGTCAGAAAGAGAAGCTATTACAGGACATAGTCAATTTGCAGATATGCATAACCATTAACCATAGCCTGCATGCGGAAGCACAAGTATGGATAAAGCACAGGAATTAATATTTAAGTCAATTAAGAAGGCTTCCCTAGATGTGTAGGTAACAGACTGGCCCTATCTAGAAGCCAAAACATTGTGGTGAAGTAGGAACATAAAAATACTCTATTGTAGATAATAAAATTTGAAGTACATTTCAAATAATAGTCCTATAGCATTACATAGTCTTAATATCAAATTTCTGCATTGATTAGCAGCAGTTCTACTTATTCTCGGTAGCTTTATTGTACATGCTTAGTATTGTTGGGTGCATAGGCTTATTCCAATTTTGTTTTCATTGTAATAAAGATATATTTGTGATTTAGTTCAATTTGAAGAGCAGCTTTTTGCTAAAGTTTATGATAGGGAATGCTGCATAGTTTCCATGTATTCATTCTGTTATTTTCTAATCCTTGCTGCATGTACATAATCATAAGGTGATCTGCTACTTTCAGCTACAGTGTCCTGCTCCCTTTCTACATGCAGTCTGTTGCTATTTGAGGTATAAAGGAGAAAAGAAAGTGGCATGCCACAGTCCACTGGGAGAGTTATTTTAACACACACTTGATTTGTAAAGTACCCGAGTTCTTTCATCTTTTGTGGATAACATCACACTATGTATTGAAATAACTTGGGTATCTAAAAACAGTCCAACCATGGCAATATATACACATATCTTTACAGATGCTGTGGTGAGCCTGCATTCCAGTATCTCAAGCTAGGTTATGAAGGTATCATAGAATGCTTTAGGTTGGAAGAGATCTTAAAGATCATCTAGTTCCAACCCCCGGCCATGGGCAGGGACATCTTCCACTCAACCAGGTTGCTCAAAGCCCAGTCCAACCTGGCCTTGAACACTTCCAGGGTTGGGGCATCCACAAGTTCTCTAGGCAACCTGTTCCAGTGCCTCACCACCCTCATGGTGAATAATTTCTTCCTAATATCTAATCTAAATCTACCCTCTGTCAGCTTAAAGCCATTCCCCCTTGTCCTATCACTAGATGTCCTTGTAAAAAGTCCCTCTCCAGCCTTCCTGTAGGCCCCCTTCAGGTACTGGAAGGCTGCTATAAGGTCTCCCCGGAGCTTTCTCTTCTCCAGGCTGAACAACCCTAACTCTCTCAGCCTGTCCTCATAGGAGAAGTGCTCCAACCCTCTGATGATCTTTGTGGCCCTCCTCTGGATTCGCTCCAACAGGTCCATGTCCTTCTTTTGTTGGGGGCCCCAGAGCTTGAATGCAGTACTCCAGGTGGGGTCTCACAAGAGCAGAGTAGAGGGTAAGAATCAACTCCCTCAACCTGCTGGTCACACTTCTTTTGATGCAGCCCAGAATATGTTAAGTATCTCCACCCTACCACAGACCTGCCCTCTGTGAATCCCTCAGAAGCTTTTCCTTGCTTTGCTGGCCAAAGGTGCCTTTTCCCAAGGGGCATGGGAACACACTGTCAGCTGAATGTTGCTGGTGTGCCCCAAGACGGTATGGGACTGAGCTCTGCAGAGAAACAGCAGCTCTGACAAGGTTGCCACAGCTCTTGCTACATTTCCTGACATTTTTCTTTATCCAACACTTCCTCATCCTTTCTGGAACATCTGAATAATCTTTATTCCTGCAGAATGTGTACACCTTGGCCTTGCCTAGACCCACACTGTAATGCCCATAACAGGGCACTTGCAAGGGGCGGGGGGGGGGGGGGGGTGTAGAAAAAAGTAAAAAAAAAAGTTAGTCTAACAAGTAGCCTTCTGGACAAAATACTTTAAGATAACCACATCTGTAAATTTTTACTTTAAAGGCACCCTGAGTCAGGGAAAATATAAAAATTTAAAAAATCTAAGTATCAAGCCTCTTTATTATTCTGGCATCACGAAACACAAGGTTTTCAGTTCTCAGCACAAGGAAAGCTTTACTCTGGTTAGCATGAGGTTAATACGTATGCAGCTCTTTCTTTTTTCATTATTATTAGTAACTCAGCAGCAGCTTTTAGTATCTTGCAAGACAAGTTTCAACAAAGCTGCAGTATGATTTTTCTGTGATTAGTAAATCAAGACTAGAACATATGCCCACACATATTCTCCACAATCAATTCACAAGAGAGGAAAGATGTGAGCAATCTCTGTAGTACCATTCTTTATTTTTATTGCAAAGATCAAGATCTGTTGAGAAAGAGGGGGCATGACCTATGAAGAAACTAAGAGAAGGTTTCTTGAATAACCCAAAAAAGAGAGAGACTGCATTACCTTTACCACAAATCACCCTCTGCAGGGATTTTCCCAGCATGGAGGCATTCAAGAGGCAGGCACAGCTGGGCAGGTCTCATTAATAGCAACATAACTTCATTGGCAACACAGCTCCAGAGGTGCAATGGCAGGAGGCACCACGATGTTTTAGGGACTCACAGGTGGACTCTTGGCCTTCTCCAAATCTTGAAATCTGGGAAGTTCAAAGTTAGGGCTGTGATTTATGGAGGGGACAGGGTAAATATTCACTTCGCTTAATAGACCAATCCTGAGGAAAAGTCTCAATAGGACCCTGGCAGAGTTTCAGCCACTACAACTCCACTCCTTCCCCAACAATTATAATTATAAAATTATAATTTTAATTTTATGAAATAACAGACATACTAACTCAGAAAAAAGTTCAGCTAGCTCAATATCCTGCCTAACAGTAATCAGTAGTAGTCACATGAAAGGCTCTATAACAGAGTGCTCCTTTTCTTACTCTTTCTTGCTGGTATCCTGCAGATTACGGACTTTTCTTTGTCCATGGGTTCATTCAGACCACTGTATTTATTGACAGTTTCTAATTTATATAATTTAGTTTATATTTGTAATTGTATTATTGGCCTCTACAGCAACTGTGGAAACAAGATATGCAATTAAATTGTGCACTTTGTCAAAAGGGACTTTCTGCTTCAAACTCCCCTGCCCAATAACTTCACTGTGTGCCCACTGTATTATATGATCATAAGTGAATGAACATTTCTTAGTCGTCATCTTAATGATTTTATAAACTTCTGTCATACTCCACTTCAATCATCTGTTTTCACACAGAAGACTCCTTGTCCAATTCATATCTCAAATAGAAATCATTATACGTTTCTGAACACTTTGGGCATTCTTTGCACTTTTATCATTTCATTATATGCCTTTTGAGACAGAATTGTCAGGACACCACACAGCATTCAAGATGCAGCAAAGACATGGACTTACAGGAGTAGCATAATTATATGCTCTGTTTCGTATGGTATTCTATTCGTAATTCCTAACTTTCTAACTCCCTTTTTGACTGCTACTAAACACTGAGAGGACAGTGAACTTACCACAGCAAGACCAAGGTCTTGAATTGAACAAATTAATTCAGAGCCCATTTTTCAGTTCAAGCATAGTGCTTTGTACAGTATGGACCTTAGTCTTGCTACTTTATTTCTCAGTCATTTATATAGCAAAAATTTTCTTTAGAGCCAGCTTTAGTTTTAACCTGCAAATTTTACAGAGGCAGCAAACACTACCTCCCTAATACTCACATTACTTCTTAGGTATTTAAACATGGCAAACAGCATACATCCCTGTGGGATCTCCCTCTTGTGAAAAATATGTATTCCTCCCATTTTCTTCCTTTTCTTCAGCCAGCTCTTAATCTACAAAAGGATCTTCTCTTTATTGCATACTAGTTTAAGTTCTCAAGGGCTCAAAGCAACTTGAAAAATCCAAGGAGGCTGTGACAACATCTTTTTATCTACAGGCTCATTGCCTGCTTGAAAGAATTCCAAGAGGCATGATGTCCCTTTGCAAACTCCATATTTTCCATGTATCCGCTAATACTGTTCTCATCATGAATCCTATCATGTTCCTGGCTTAGTTTCTATAATTCTCCCAAGCACCCTATTTCAAACTGTTCTCAAGTGTGCTCTCCTTTATTCCTCTGGTACCATGATGATAAATGACAGTTAAAACTCCATTTTGGGGGAGTTCAGCAACGTCATACATGCACTCCCTCAAATCTCAAGAACAGTAAATTCATATAAAACTCACAATTAAGAAAATACTGAATCAACTGATGATGCACTGAACAAACAGGATGAACACACACACAGAATCTTTACTTCCATGCTCATAATTATGCACTTATGTGCTGTTGGAACATGCGTAATTGCCAAACCAGAGCCTAAAAAGGGCAGGCTGCTATCTGTTCCTTATCCCCAGTCTTATCAAGTTGTGACCTCAGAACTGAAGAAGCATCATAAACCCAGAAGTCATGTCTGCCCTTCAGAAGGTTACAAATATCTCCTCCTCCCCTCACCCCCCAAATTACCAGCCAGGCTGTAAGTCTCCCTAGTATAAATAATGCCAAATACACCTACTCTTTTGAAGCAGGCTGCTGGTAGCAACTGCCTCATTGTTACAATTCAACCGGCAGCATCAAAATCCTCTTAGAAAGCAGGAATCCATTAAAATCTCTTTAATTTCCTTAGGCCCTGCTCATCTTCAAGCAATGACATCAGTAAAAAGGAGTCATTTTTCAAGCAACAGCAATTTTCTGAATTCTCCATAGTTTTTCACTGCTCAGCTCTACTGTCTTCTCATCTCCTATTTCATGATGAGAACTTGGGCTACCCCTGTGCACTTACTTGTTTTTTTTCTTATTCTCATAGTGCCTAAGAAAAGCGCTTCTAAAATATTTTCTGAAAAAGACGTGTCTCTTTCGTGTTAAAGAAGCTGCATGACTACAGTAAGCCAACACCTAAATATTTGTGTGCCTTGTCTCCACATGCCTTCATTAGAGAGACATAACCTCAGGTGTTATTTATATGAATGCACATTCATAGCTATAAAATTCTTGGCAGTTCCATATTATCGTACTTACAAACTGTGTAGATGACTGCAGACTCCTGGTTGAGCAATAACCTTCCAATGGATCAACCTCTGTCACCCCAACAGAAGGGGGTACTCAGCACAGATTGTTAATCTCTACATAAGCAGATAGGGGTCTATGCTTTTTCTAAAAGTAAGCAGGTATTTCCCTTGCATCAAAAAAGATGGCACTTAACCACTGAAGTTCCACTGTGTCGTTATCGCGTCAACATACTTCTCATCCTAATCCATAAATCCAACACAGCATTTCATCATAATCCACAACATTCAGAAACTGCATCCAACAGTACAAACCTGTACTTTAAGCAGCACAGTTCCACTTAATTGCAATTTACTGCTTTTTCACACACTGCATATTTGACCATTTTAAACTTCATAGCACTCAAAAATACATTATGCAGAATGGAAGTTCATTGTTCAAAGCTATAAAAAATAACTTTATTTTAAAATCTGTAGCTCAGAAATTTAGTTTTTAACTGTAGCAAAACTGAAGATTTTTCTACAAACTGCTAGTGGAAATAAAAGTGGATCTAAACAGAGATGTTTATATGTTTCTAAGGAATAACAAGAAAGATGAGGTAGGACAGAGGCAACAGAAAGTACTTTAAAAAGCATTTTTTTGCACTAGTTGCTGCAAATAATTTATTTTCCTGAAAACTGCAGTTCTAGAACTTCTGGAAAAAATAAGATTTCTCTTCTTTAAAGGGACAATACAACCACCCTATTTTTCTAAAACCTGTTTCAAGATTTGCATTTGTCAAAATCAGAAAACGCACATTTGGAAATCATGAAACACTGACAGTGACAGCACTATGGTTATAGGTTTTTGCATCAGCAGCTAAATTTCCCTCCTCCTCCTTCCCCTCCCCCTTTCCTTTTCCTCCTCTATAAAGCAGTAACTGGTATGATTCTTGTTATAAAACTTAATTTCTTGACTACTTTATTTTTTTCTACTCATTCATATTATTTAGCTTGAATAATGAGGGAACAGTTGGGAAGAGAAATGAACAATTTAGTGATATATAAGCCCTACTCTTGAAGGTGCACATATGCTATATTTATTACATGAGTAATAATTGTAAAGGAAGTAATCATTGAAATATAATTAGGCATATGAATAAATACAGGACAAACAGAGGGCCTAGTCAGCTGCTAAATATAGGAATTTACTCATTTTCTTATTTAAAACAAACGTTCAAAATGAGAACTGCAGAGCTTTCAAACAAGACCTGTGGATGCCTGACAATGACTGACTTCTGGACAACATAGAGAAATAGTTTGACATGCTGAATGATGTGGACGCAATCTCAACTCCTCCCCAACATCCATCATATCTTTTGAGCGGTACACATACTAACACAGAAAACATCTGGTTATACCTCCCTTCCCTCCCCCTGCTCTTCCCCTAAACAAAAGTATCTGATGCAAAACCATGCAAAGCGGGTGTTCAGTGTCACCACATGTGGACACACCAGCCAGCACAACACTGCCACTCTTGCGGTTCTTGTTGTGCACTTGCCACTCTGCACCTGTGGGACGAAGCCTGTGGCTAGGGTGATGAGCAGGAAACCACAAATTAGGGCTTTAAAGCCTTTTCAGTTGGGCCTTTTGTTTATGCCACTATCTTTCTTCTGCCCACCCACATATGTATATTTATTTTCTTAATACCCATCGTTACTCTTTCGACACAAGTGAGGCTCAGAATGACCCCCTCTGAACAGAGCAGCGCACTGGCCCATTGATATTAGTACTATGCAGGCTCCTTCTCAGAGCAGAAGAGTGAAGGAACCATATATGCTTATCACCTAAGGATGAAAGAGGCCCGGGTTCTTCACTGCCCCATTGCACCTGCACATACTTATGCCTCTGAAAATGCAGTGTAAAATTATATCATAATGACTGCCATTCCAAACAGGCACTACAATGAAACCCCTTCAAATGTTAATCTGTTAATGATGGCGCATTATTTTACGATTAAAACAGTTGCCTATACTTATCCGTTATGGAACAATGCCTTGATCAGAACCCAGTTCATCCTTCTGTCTGTCTAATTTGACACTACTGACTTCTGTTGTCTGATTGATTTTGGATTTACAGGAGTACAACATTTTTGCATTTTTATTTGTCAACTGATCTCTCTAGAATAGTGTCTGAATGATTGTCCTTTGGTTTCCATAACTTCATTTGAAAGTCACATCAATGCATTTGAAGAGTTTTTAAAAGTATCTATCTTGCACTTGGAAGGCAAAGCTAGGAAGTCATACATTATACAAAAAACTTCTACTGTGAAAAGTAAGTGATCTTAGCTTAGTGTTTCCTTATTTTTCTATCCTGAACACACAGAAATACTGTGAACACCCTGAATGCCACGGTAAAATAAGAACCTTTTCAAAAATTACATCTCATCATTGCTCTTAGTCTAAGGGGCATTTTTTCACCTGTGGCTAGAATGACAGCTATAACAAATAAAATGTTTTTATAATTCTGTAAGGCAGAAATTAGAACTAAGTTTTCAAGTGTCATAAAACTGATTTGGAAAGTTTAAAGTGGCACACTATTTTGATTGCTGTGAATTAGGGCTAAATATGATTTCAGCTTTTATATAAGCAACAGAAATAAGAAATTAGGTCCTTTGTTTCAACTTGAGAAGTATTCAGCTGTAGTAAACAATTCCTTTGAGGTGATTTTTGAAGTGATACATTGTCTTTTTCTAACATGCCCTAAAGCCTTATCTTGAAAGCCATTGCCTGTGATCAGCCTGCACACGAGTGACTTCTGCAATTTGTTAAGTTTGTATTCATTTCTACTTTTGCCTTTTAAGCTATAACTGTCCAAATACAAGTCTTCCAAGAGTATTTTACAAGTTATTTCCAAAACAAAATGTTTAAAATTATATTAGGTTTTCCCTCACAGGTTAGGAAGTCAAAAACTGACCCTTAGGCTGAAGCTTTGTATTTCCTTGAGCTAGCTTTCCAATGAAGGCATGATTTCTCCCCTGGAATCCATCCTCAAATCTATCATGAAAGGTCAACCTGTTACACCATTGCTTAACAAACCCTAATAATTTCTTAAGAACACAAACATACTGAAAAAATCAAAATGTTAATTCAAACTGATTTTAGCCTGTAGGGCTCAGATCTATATATGCTCACCATTATTTAGCAACAGTAACAATAAAAATTAGTCAAGTGTTAAGCTATGATAAAATTTTAGTCATATTGGATTAACCTCAGTCTGATACTCACATATTTCAATGACACACTGTGGCAGACATTTACCTACACAAATATGTCTTTCCTGCCCACGGCAGGATTGTGCTGGGATATCTAGGTTAGATCAAGAGCAGTGAATCTGTCCATGCGGCACTCTCACTAGCCCGAATACTATATAATACCCTCCCCCTCAGCAGGGGTGATGAGATAGAGACTAGAAGGGAACTAAAAAAGTTGTACCCAATGCCCAGCCTAGCGCCTCCGGTGCAAATGCACAACAATATGCATCAAACCCTGGGACATTTCAACTAGGAGATACAGCAGGTGGAAGCTTTTGGTTTACCTGCTTGGTGATGCTGGTGGCACCGTAGAAGCCACTCCCTCTGCTCCAGCCTTCTTCCAGCAAAGGAGACTGTAACACACTAAGATTTTTCCCTCCTACAAATAACGTGCCCTGTCATGAACCACACAAGCACAACTTAGATGAGGAACAAACCCCACTTTGTTTTCTAGCAAGCAGTCTCTTCTTTTTATTGTATTTGACATACCAGAGCTTTGCTTACGGCCCTATTAAAATGCATAGACATTTTTGCATCCACAGTCTTGTTCTTTCTGGGACGATATGTTTTCTTTTGTATCCTGTCTTCCTTTCCTCCTCACTATTCTACTAACTCAGCTTTTTAGGTGGTAGTTACAGGTACTTGGCAAGTTTTACCATCTTCATGTATGGCCTAATATTGCTTTCATCTTCTATTTAATCTTGGACAAGTCTACACAAAAGGATGAAACCAAAGACCCAATTTCAGGATGATACACATAGCTCTAGTTCTACAATATTTCTATCCTGTGAAGTTAGCTTTTAGGCACTTTTGTAAGCTTTGAATTTCATATGCAGAGCAGAAACAAATTAACTGAATCTCATTTCTAAGCCATATCATATAATCCATTAGAAGAATTAATAGAAAGAAAGATTTGTTTCAGTATTATTATGAGCTCACCCTCATCTGTTTTATAGAAACAGTGGCAGGTTTTGAATGAAAATATGTGAAGAATGTGCAGTACTCTTGTGATAGATATGGCATTTCAGTGATCTACCTTAAAAAGAAACTAAGTAAACAAAATTTAGAGAAGAGAAAACCTGAAGGAAATTTCACCAAAGCACAATTTGAAAAGGAGAGCTCTACAGTTTACTTTGAAAAGACATCCATTATGGTACAATTTTCAAGCCACTTTCCCTATAATTTTCAGTTTGAATGAGAAGTTGTTATGCTACAGTATTGTTTGAGAACATATCTATTCTGCGCTAGAAAAGTAAGGAAAAGTAAACTGAAATTATTTATTGGAGTTTGTCACAGATCTCAGCAATGCATACCAGGAGACACCCATGATCCCAGACCCAAAATCCTTTTCATGGTCTTCAATAGAACTTTTTTTTTTAATTTGTCACTTATTTCCTGAGATTCCTGATGTTGAATGGGATGATTTCTTATCTGGCCTGCACAACGGTATGGAATGGACAAAAAATTTGGCTGGAAGCATCCAACAAAGATAATCTCTGGCAAAGAAGTGGGACCGTGCCATTCCTAAAACAGTACACAGGAACTTCACTACTGAATGGCTCAAGTGGCAGCGTGAAAAGGCTTTTAAAAATTGTCCTTAGGACATATGGAGAAAGTCTGGAATGTTTATTTTAATCTTATTCTGCATTTTAATCTCAGAAATATCAGAGTGGCAGACCCAGATTCCCTGGTCACAGCAGAGGGATTTCTCAGGAAGTTTTATGTATTTGCTGGGTTAAAACTTTGTTTAAATTATACATCTTTTTTCTGCTCCAGAAGCTAATTTTAATGCACTGGAGCTAATTTCCATTCTGTTTGTTCTTAGACTCTTAATATTTAAAACACTGAAAATCACAAGTGTAAGTTAAACAAAACACACCAATAGCCCACCAGTCCAGGAACAAGTATAGACCACCTCAGACCTTCTCTGCATAAGTATGCTTGAAAGAGGAACACTCTCCAGGCTTGGCTACGAGAACCCGTGAAATAAATTAAGCAGGATGGGTGAAAAACAAAGTTATGACACCTGTTGGCACTCAGCGGAGAAGCAATAGGGGAGATAACACGCACTTCTTAGTCGCTATCCATTTACAGCCATCACCCGCTAATCACAGGCAGTGGGATGTTCCCACACTGGCCTTTTCTCATAGCGAAGTGAGAAGACAACAGGGTTTTCAGGTGTTTTCACCCCTCCCATTTACAGCTTTGACCAATCCACGCCCCATCTCACATGAGAAACCTCTTCCCTGCAGCTGCTCTGCATCCTCCCATACAAACACCCCTTCCCAAAGGGGAGCACTAGCTCTTTCTTTTCCCCTCTTTCACTTTTGTAGTTAGTGGGGTTTTTCTCCACTTCTGTCACTAGTGTAATTGAAGGTTTCCTCCTTTTCTGTGCCTCTCCGGGGTGGCAGACAGGCTGGGGACCCTCCTGCAGCTGCTTAACACCTCTCACCGCCGAGTGGGCTGGATCCAGGAGCATAGCAGGGACCTGCTCCGCATTGCTGCAGGTACAGAAGTCCCCTGGATAACTGTGCTCCACAGGCAGCACCAAATTTCTGTCAGCGTTCACCCCAGCACCATCAGCATGCAGCAACAGCACTTTGCGGGCCTTCCCCACCTTGTGCCTTTGGGTCAGGGTGCCCAATGCACGCCTTTCCTCCCAAACAAGAGCAATGCATATGAAAAACAAAATGCTTGATGCTCTGCTCTAGTCCCAGCACAAGACCTGAGGGAGGAACCTCCGGGGCTGTCAGCACCGTGGCTGTTCGCCGCATACCCCCAGAGTACTGGGAGGCAGGAGGAGGGCAGTGGGACAGGAACCAGTTCAAAGGCCAACTTTATGGTCTGCAAATTCGGGGGGGAGCAAAGGATAACGGAAAAGGAGAGCAGTGCAGACAAGACCGAGCAGCCTTGATGCCTGAAAAATCAAAGCAAATTAGAGCTACTATTTCTCCATTCCCCCTCCCCATTGCTGGGGGCTCTGCTTGTGGCTAAGAGGTGACAGCAGTCTCTTCTGAACAGAGGAACGGCTCCTCTCTGACCCCCTCACAGCTACGCCAGCTAGGGAGGGAGAACCCGCAGGAATTGGGCACTCCATCCAGGACCCCACAGCTGCCACACCGACAGGTGGGAAAGGCACACAGGCAATCCCTGCCAGCCCTGGGCTGCACTGGCAAACTGCACTGCACAGCACCAGCCAGCTATTAATAAATACAGGAGTGAAACCAAATGCCTCTGCTTCGACTTCTTTAAAAGCCCAAACTCAGCCACCAAATGAGTCTATTTCTGGCCATCCATCCGACCCTCAATTCCAGTGCAGGAGCTCCCCCATCCAGGCATACAATTCCTGCTGACTTAGCAAGCTCGGTGTTACAGCCACAGCAAGACGTGGGATTAGGCAGTTTGAGGATTTAGCAAAGTGAATTTTGTTGCTGTTCAAGCCATCGTGTACACAGGAAGGGAACTGCACTTGCACAGCAGTGCCTTACCCACTGACACACCCCTTAGGTTTTTGCATCTCTGTCTGTCCTCCAGTCCTACTCAATAACTACAACTTCATATCTGATGCTTGCTGACCCCTCGCTCTGCATTACAGAAGTCCCTGACCTGTTGACTTACAAAAGCACAAGACAACAGATCTCCTCCTTGAGTTTGCACAGACCATCTCTGAGGTCAGGAAGGGTTTGCGTGGACACAGCAGTCTAGCTGCAAAAACCTGCACATAACCACAAACACCATATTAGATATGCACTAAACATGCAGCTAAGGCACAGGTCCTTGTAAACCAACAGACAAATAACCAAACCCCTCAACATAATAAAGATTTAGGGGAAAAGGCTTTACTGTTTGAAAAACAGAAAAACGACATTCTGAAAACTGATGGCATTTTCCTGTTTTCTGCAGCATAAGCAGAGTTTCAAGCCTCCTCACAAAATTCTGCAATAAATATTCTTTATTATTTTGCCACCTTATTAGATACTTTAGGGACTGAATTACATGGAATATTCCACATATAACATCTTGTTAGCAGATATGAATTTTATAAAACTCCAGTGCAGTCCACTGCCACATGGAGGTAAACTCTTGCAAACCAAACACAATGGTATTACTGGGATGTAGAAGAATCATCATTCCATCTGATACAAGACAAACTCTTAAAAAACTTTACAGAGAGAATAATCAGTCTTTGTAATCGTTTCACTCTTCAGAGTTTTGGAGTTGCCTTGTTTCCTTTCAAGTGCCCAAAAACTCTAGAGGGGAAGCAGTTGTTTCCTGCATACCAAAATGCTTTGTCATTTACCCAAAAAAACTGCCTGGAATAGATGCTAACATTTGTTTTCCCCTCCTCTCCAAATAAAGATGTAAAAAAAATTTGGTCTGTCTTCTCCATCCTGTCATTCACCTTTGACGCTCGCTGATCAACCCACTTTCTGCTGTCCAGGGGAGCACTGACTGCTGAAGGGGACATGTCTTGAATTTCCAATTCACATTTCAACTGTGAAGTCGCTCCCTCCTCCCCCCACTGCATTTAGCAGGATATGTTTATGGGTCCTTCCGGGAGAGCTGAATAGCCTCTTTAATGAGTGACTTGGGCCACAAAGACACAAATGCCACTGGCAGGAAACTTGTGTTGCAGGAACTGTGTCATGGGATCTCCAACATGGTATGGAGGGCTGACTTAACGGGGACATTTGAGAAACTGCTCAGAGAAGTGGGTCAGTTGATCTCTTCTCAGAAATCATTGATCTCCAAGACTGGTGCATAAGCAGATATGACTATTTTATGCAGAGATGAATAACATAATGGAAAATGTCAGTAAAAGGTTTTTTTAACTCCCAAGGGCACCTTCTGCACAACATATCCTCACAGACGAGGGAGAGGCCGCCTCTCCCCATGGCAGCCCTACCTCACCTTATTTTGTTTTCACTACTGGTTTTCACTATTGATACTAGGTGTACTCACCCTTTTTACACACTTTTGCTAGTACCATGTGGCAAAGCAGATACAGCCCTCAGATCTTCAGGGAAAACCCTGAAGAAAATGGAGTAATCAGGTACCTACTGATGTCATGATACACCACAAAGCCCCCAGGTGCCACTTTTTAACAGACCTGAGGTCTCACCTGAAGTACTCTGCTTTTTATTCCTCTGCTCTTTCTCTATAGTCTCACTGCATGCACTGCTTACCCAGCTGCACCCAGCCCTCATACTGAAAAAAAATAAAATAATAGAGCCACAGCATCTGACCAGCAGGCAGCCACTTAGCCATGCAAGCATGCAAATTTCTTGGCAGAGCTTGGATTCTAGTGTGCAGCTTTAATAGCACAAAAAGGAATTGTAATAATTCTATAGATTGAGATTTTCCAACAGCTACAGGGAACTGCTAGTTGGCATCTTGGGACAAGGACAAAGACAGCAGCACTTCTTGTGGTGGCCACATACAGCACCATTATGGAGACTCGGGTGACTTCAGCACGCTAATGCTGATAATGAGCTTGTGGCAGCGCAGACAATCACACATGGATGAGCATTCAGTTACTCACCCCGTGGTTAACACAGTGAAAGCAAAGATTATAGCCATGCAGGCCTCCACGACTTTCATTTCATAATGCACCATTAAATCTCCATCAAATAATGACAGCTTTGTCCCAGGGGCTGGGGCTAAGCAGGGGGTGGCCCATCTCATTTTGCAGAGCCCGCAGAAACCCAGCTCAGGCCCTCGCCCACTGATGCGGGGGCACCAACGCCTGCCCCAGGCAGGACCTGAAGTGGTGACTTCAAGATAGAAATATTTCTACGCCATTCCCCACCCCCAATATCCTCCCAGACTGACAGACCAGATGCAGTTATTGTAGCTCAGCAGCTTCAGAAATAAAGAAATCCTCCTTGAAGTCCTGAAATATATATTTTTGATTATTTTTTTTAAGACAGTTTGAGGCATTGGCATTTTTATCATACAGATGTGAAACATTAAGTGTAGCTGCTGTGGGAAACTTTTTGTAATGGAACAAAACTATTTCTAGTACTCTTGTCACAACCTGTGAAACTACATTTAAAAATCAATTCAAGGAGACTCATGGTTAAACATACCATCAGCAACAGCTCTGCTTCCTTTTAAAGATGGGTCCTTAGAAAAAATGGTCATTTCAAGGATCCTTATGTGTCTAAATAGGCAGATACATTCTTTGGACATTTTCTTTGAGACTGAAACAGGGAAAGAGCTTAATTACCATTGAAAACAAGCTAAACTCAAAATCAAAGTTAGATGACCAATCCCTCAGGCACTTTGTAAAATGTACTTTGAATCTGCCTGCATATTTAAGCACCTGTATATATTGAAGATACACCATCTCTACAGTGTTACTATACTATACCTGTGGGCTGTATTCTTAAATAAATAAATACTTACTGTAGCAAAATCACTAATCTGAAGACTGTTCTCACCAAAATGAAGATTAATACTAGAAGTTCAAATACTACTAGATAATAAATCAGATTATTATTTAAAAAAAAACAGCACTGAAAAGAATCTTTTCATTGCTTGAAGAGTAGATTCTTTAATTTACTAGGATGCGGTTTTCTAAAAGCAAAATCATATTTAACAAAAAAAAACCATCAAAACAATCCATAGATATTTTTCCTAGGTCAATTCCTTTAAAGTCTGTGCAAGCCATCCTTTAAAATTCTCTAAGCTTTGCCATAAAAAGTATTTGGGGAGCTAGCAGAAGCGTGACACTCCCAATTCACTTCACTTCTGGGCATAACTTCTGCTCCTAAACTGTGCACTAAATACAAAGTGGAAGCAGTTCCCATGTGGTAACCGTAGGTAGGCTGCCCTTGCCCTATTGTAGAAATGAACCCAGGCACA
Source organism: Gavia stellata (assembly GCF_030936135.1). Taxonomy (NCBI): domain Eukaryota; kingdom Metazoa; phylum Chordata; class Aves; order Gaviiformes; family Gaviidae; genus Gavia; species Gavia stellata. The sequence goes on along the minus strand of NC_082601.1, from coordinate 23,892,865 downwards.
AGCCTGGACTGTGATATTTGGAGCCAAATTCTGTCCTTCAGGGCTGTTGCTATTTTGTGACCCACAGAAATGCAGGTGCTTATACCAACCCCTGTGTAACTATTTCAGCATAGTATTTGAAAGGGGCAAAGTGGTAGATGACAAAACAAAACTAGCGTTCTCAGCTTCTTGTCTCAGTCACTTCTGCAACCAGAAAAATTTAGAAAGCTTTCAAGGTACCAAATTTTTCATAAAGAGTTTCCCACCAGCCCTGCCCCGCTCAGTCGCGGGAGCTACCGGGGCGGGGGCAAGTGTGGATGGAGACTTACTCACACTTCGACTCATTAGGGCCTCATCTACATGGCAAACGATTTTCTAGCGATACACACACGATAGAGTGCCACACAAAACCTGCTTTATTTTCCTTCCACTTGAACCCCTTCCCAGATGACATAAGCTAAATTGATCCTTCTGAAGCTGTGACGTAAGTGCTTATATGAAAGCTCATGCTATGACAAAAGCAAAGCCTGGATCTTATTGGAGAAAGGATGTGGGCTGGCTGACTCGGGTGCTGCCATGCAGAATCTGCCCATGAGTTTCTAAATTTTTAAACCTTATTTTAAAGAGAAAAATTAGCACTGTAACATCAGTTACCATTGGAGAGTAAGATCGTTGCTATGTCCAGTTTTAGAAATGAGTAATGTAGACCATAAACATAGAACTCAGCAACATTTCTAGAGAGCAACTATATTGAATTCTAGTCCTCTAACTGAACCTGGGTACCCTTTTTGAAGACAGAAATGTGCCTGTCCCCCAGCTTGAAGCAGGACCTCAGTTTTCTTAGAGATGGAGACAGCGTTGTAGCTACTACCGTTATTAAAAAAAAAAAGAAAAGAAAAAATCTTCAGCTATAGAGTTAAAATCTGAGCTCACCAAGTTTTGCTGGGCTTCTGATTGGACCATCCCCACATCTACAATGTCATATGGGAAAACAAAAACAATCATAAAAGGGACACAGAAGTCATATGCATGACAATCCAAACTAGAATCAGCAGCTTTCCCCCCCAGTTTCAGCATGAAAAGGAAAAAAAGAATTAGGCATTCGCATAAATACATTCTGTATTTGCTGATGAATCTTTCACAGCTTTGCAGATACTTTTAAGTAATAATATTGTCACAATGGTTGTAGAACAAATTTGTGACTAAACAGATAAAAAACCCTACATGCCTGCAAAGGACCCAGCAGCAAGCATTTAGGGAATGGATTCCTTGGAACTGAGCATTCATAATCCAATGCCTACTGTGTATTCACCCCCTTCAATGGCTATGGTAATTAGGTTGTCTCATGTTATTGTGACCTACAATCTATCTATGGGGACACTCCAGGGGAGCTCTGGGTCCTAAATCTACTAATTTCACATTTAGAAAGACCCAGGCATTACAACAATGCTGAATTGATATGCAGAACATTCAGATAATTTTAAACACTTGAATCATTGTCCTCAGATGTAAAAAGATCAGGGCTTCCTTCAAGCACACATTGTGCAAATTCATTGGGTGTGTCACATTACACTGAAGGGATGTTTGCTGAAATGCAACTGGGCCATGGAAGTGGTCATTGATTAAGTGGAAAATAAGGAGCCTCGGGCACAATGACCTTTACAAACCATGCACAAAATTTAAGCTAAGATTTACAGCAAACTTTTCTGGTCAGTTTTTTCTATGCTGATAGAAAATAAGGTAATAAACCAGAGTATACAAGTTAGTTTCTTGCATAAATTACAACCTTCTTACGAAATTTTGCTCAATCATCTAGCTTCTGGCTTTAGCAATATAGTATCACTTGATCCAATCCTAATAAACAGTGCAGACAAAGCTGCAGCCTAGTAATACCATCATGTTACATAGTTCCTCAGTGCCTTGGTATTTGCAGTCCTGGATGACTTAATAGCGTGGTCTCACTCTACTCATACATAGCCAAATGGGTAATCATATGGAAACTTTGCAAACAAGTTTCCAGTTTAGGACAGAGCATCAACCCAGATGAGACAAATAACCTACAGTCTAATTCTGTATGAGAGATTTTGGGGATCTGCTTACCATCTCCTTTACTCATATCTAACCAAAGTGCCATTTCTTAGAGACAGGTCATTACAAGCAAATATTCCCTATGAGTTTCTGGACGTTGAGGGATGAGCTCCGGAGGGCCTTGCGGCAGCTGCTCTTAAGGACATTGCTAACTCCACCTTCCCAGCCCTTCACCGGCAGCTTAAGTGAGCACTGCAGCCTGGGGACTAGAGAAGGGAGACAGAAGTACACATTTCCCTTCTGCCCAGCCAGACAATGGAAAGAAAGAGGACAGACACCTAGAGAGAGAAATGTCAAACTGCCTCAGCAAGATTTGCCAGATCTTCCAGAGCCCATATTAATGCAATAAATTCATTTTTGGGAGGGTTAAAAAAAATTCAAATCACTGCCACAGTGAATGCTTAAAATTACATCCTATGAGTTAGTTTGAACACAGAGTATGTACAGGTTCTCCACTGAGAAAACGGAATATATGTATCTTTTTACTTGAATCTAGCCATATAAAATGATCCTGTTAAGTAGATGTACCGATGTACTGGGCACCCATGTGGTTTGCCTTTAATATTTGTGCATTCAATTATTGTTCTTGAAATGCAGGAATTACTCATTGCAACCTTAATGCTATATTTATTTGGGATTTAGGCCTATTTTAAGATTAGATCTGACTTAATTGTACCAAACTATCAGCAATGTTGGAGTCAGACTACTGAAACTCATTATTATATATCTGCCTGATATTTGCATTCTGCAAATCTGTGAAGAAGAAAAAGAGAATACTTCCTCTTGCTACTGCTGGAATAAAATTAGAGGATGTCTGGGGAGTCTGAAAAGCACTTTTATCCAGATGCTCCAGTAAAGTATTTATTTTTTGATGGAAAAAAGTTAAAACATGAAAACTGTTCTAAAAAAAAAATATATTATATAGGGAAAAAAAATCGCAGTTACATCTCCCTACACAATTCACAGGGAAAAATTAATTGTAAGAGTCTAGTTGTGTGTCCTACCTGTACAAAATGACCATTACTTGTAAAGTCAGTGTTTTGCATAGATAAGAGCAGGAAATTAACAGTCACTATAGTTTTTAATGCAAGACAATATATGCTTTCATAATATAGAATAAACTCTAATATAGAATAAAAGCCTTAGACCCTATTAAAGAAAAAAGGAATCCATAAATATATAGCTATAGGCACTCTGGACTTCTCTATCAGAGGTGAGTAATGAAGCAAGATAGCCAGGTTCAGACCTCACTTGTGACAACCATAATACTGTCATGCATCAATTTAAATCAATTTCAAAAAAACCCACACCCCAAACTTCCAATATAGACTCTTTTTTTTTTAAATATATTTTTCTGAGGAATTGTGCTGTGTACTTGCACTTTAAAAGAAACAAGTAGGCAATCTTTCATTTACAGCATGCAGACAACACTATGCAGAGTACTTAAAAACATTAAGAAAAGGCATATAATATATACTTTTGTCCCCTAATATAAAATGCCAAGGAACTCCTCAGTTTAATTACATAAATATGGCATTTTTCAGAAAATGTTTTTAATATAGATCAAAGATGCAAACATTTCTACTATTATTTGGTTTGAAAAAAGACAAGAAATAAATTGACTTTGAGGTGTTAATTTCTACCCTACACAGAACAGACAATGCCAAAGAGTCCAGAGACTCCATTACAAGGTGGTTGTTATTGAGAAAGAAGTATTCTAAAAATGTAGAGGCCTCAAATGGTTTGTTTTGATTTTGAAATAGACAATGTCTGAAATTCTAGCCAGACACTGAAGTGGAGCTGAAAAACCTTGCCTTTAGGATTTATCTTATATGCAAAACAAATGTTTATTGTGGAATAGTTCTGTAAGGTATACATGAGTCATTTTTAACCACAGTATTTTCCAGATAAACACAACTGCTGTGTTTATAATGAAAATTAATTCAGTTACGTAGATAGCTCAGTTCATAAAACATCTGACAGAATGGAAGAGGTATTTGACAAGCCTTAACTGGTACTTTTTTCTGTAATATTTCAGGTACTTTTTGCTTGTGAAAGGAAAAGCAATGAAAAGCATATGCAGAAAGAGAAAACTGCTTGGAAACAAAATCCTTTCCCCCAAAAGTAGGGTGTTGTTGCAGGGATCAGGGATGGAAGTCAGGTAGAAAAAACCTGCTTACTCCTGTAATCCAATCGCCATGTAGCTAATACTGGGCCCAGTGGTGCTTACTTTCATATACTTTTATATAAATAATCTCACCCTTGTTTGACAAATTCTGTTTGACACAACAGAGGTCAAATCACACAGGTGTTCATTTCCAGGTGTTTCTCATATTGCCATTACCTAATTATTCATTCACGAAGAGTCTCTGAGTTGATCACTCTCATTCCTCTGAGCTCTTTTAAAAACCTACCCTGTATTTTCCTCTCTACACACAAGGAATAGTATCACGGGTCTCTGAGAGAATAATACCTTGCACAGAAGTAGTTGCCACCTGAGCCTCTTTGGACTCAAAAGGAGCACAATGCAGAAACCAGGAAGAGAAACACAAATTTGAATGTGTGCCTATAGTCGCTTAACTTTAAAAACGAACCGGATTTTTAAGTTAAGGAAAAGTTTGAAGGAAAAGTGGGTAGCTAACATGTCAAGACAAAGAATGGAGTTGCTGCTAATGACCTTGACTATCTTCTACTGCTTAGTAAGCTAATTATATTTAAAAAAAAACAGAGCAGAGGAAATTAGAAGGCATGTTGATGTTTCTGTTCCTTCCAAATCAAAACAATAGCCAGCATGATGTAGGAAAGCTCCTTCAAGTTACATACACTGAGAAAGCTATTGTATATAGCATACAAGTAAAGCCAAACAAACATTCTAAGTAGGTATTTTTTTTTATATCCAAAGACTATATCTATTGTGGCTGTGCCCTCACACATTACATATGCTCTGTAAAGCAGAAACCCACCTTTCATGTCGTATGCTATAAGAATATTGTAGCTAAACATGCAGTTGAAGTGAAGAACAGAAATTACCTCCTGGAGCCCAACGTGTTTGATAATCTTGGAATGGGTAATAAAACTCTTCTGCAACACACAATCTTTTGGGTGAGCTTTCAAGAAGTGAGCTTTCAAAAAATCTTTTGGAAGGAGGTATTTTCTGAATTTGTATCACAAAGCTACTGATTAGTAGTCATGGTTTCTGGTTAAAACCTATTTGCCAATTAATATCCCAAAACCATGACTTCTGGCGCTTTACAAGAATTGTATGCAAACTCTGCTGAAATAGTCCTGGGCTCACAAGATGCCTAAACTGGCAGCTGACACAGCTACTGCTAAACACCCCTCTCAACAGGACAGCAGGGCTACTGAAAAGCTGTATAGTGTAACCTGTATAGACAACAGCACATGCCTACCCATCCCTACTTGTATCCCATTCTCGTAGTGTGAGCATGAAATCACTCTTCTAACAGAAAAAAACCCCATGGTATTCTTTTGCTAAAGTATGATGTAAAAGATGGAAAATAATCTAGACAAGTAATTAACCTTTAATTAGAAAATATTTAAATTAGAAAACCCTTTCGGGATGGGGGAAAACCAACAAGTGGTCTTTTCAGCACCAGCTTAGTGGCATGATCCCAACCTGCTAATCCCGTTTCTCTACTGCACCTCCAGAAAAACCTACATCCTGATGACATAGGTAGCCTGGAGACCCACACTCTACAGTACGCAGTGACCAGACCAGAGATCCTTATGCATTCAAGGCTATGCCTGCCTGCCACAGCTGACACAATATCATGGCCAATAATTTAATTACATGACAACCAGGAAATTCAGGGAGTGACAGCTCCCATTCTCACACATAGCACTTATCTCAGGCATAAAGTCAGCATCAAGGACTATACGTGCACAAGGAGATTTATTGCTGCAAACCTGTATATCTGAACATAGCACTAACACAGCAGCATTCTGCACCTAACACAAACACAAACTATCAGGTATATAAAACACAACAGAAATGTCTCAATTTGTTGACCCAAGCAGAGAAGCAGACAACAGCACTTCAGCTGCTGTAAGTTGCCTTCAGCAGCAGTACGCGAGCTGGAACACCATCCACCCTGCCCTCGGGTTTGCCACACTGCAAGATTCCCTCCTGCCCCCCCTCAGGTCTGCTGGACCCTCTGACTCCTCCATGCACTCAAGTGAACTCAGTGCAGCCTGGTGAGCAAGCTGTGCAGATTTTTTAAGTTACAAAAAACGTTTCCAAGTTTGCCAAAACCTGTGACCTACATTTAAGAATAAGTAACAGATTTTAAAAAAAGGGGGGGGGGTGGTGTCAAACTGTTTTGATTATTGTAGGAGATTGATTTTTCTTTTTTTTTTCCCTCTTCTAATGAATGTAGCCCCTGCCAAGTGCTTCAACTGAAAGCAACTGTCATGTAGTACAGACAGCAATAGTGATCTGCAAATGGAGCAGGGACTACACAGATGGGAACACCTAGTTTGCAGGTGTTTTGTTTTATGGTGCTAGTGAAACAGCACTGTATCAAGCAGCTACTCCCAAAAATCATCTGCTGAAACACTGCTGTGCTAGCTGCTTTGTGAAATGCTGCTCTCCTCCCTTCCCCCACTCCCACAATCCTTTCTCAGCTCATGAGGGCTCTGCAATACACAAAAGGATTAGTTGTTTCAACTTTTCTGTTTTCCTATTTCCAAACAGCCTCAATCGTGTCTCTTTTGACTGACCTCAACAACATTTTACACGAGACTCCCGCTTCCTTCCCTCCCCCAAAAAAAGTAACCAAGCAATTTGGCTTGACATCAGTACAGAATAAAATCAGAATAGTGAAAATACAGAGTAGTTTTAAATGCTGCTTCTGTAGTCCTAGGTCTCTGAACTGAACAAGCATTTTCTGCACTTTAACCTCTAGGCACAGCAACACAGAACGTGCATTAAGTGAGCTATGAAACAACAGGTTTTAACATTGTTACTCTTTTCCTAGATTTACTACTGACATACTCTGTGATCTCAGACAAATCATTCGGTTTGTACCTCAACTTTCTTAACTGTAAAACAGGTATAATGCATGCTAAAGCATCTTAGAATACTTTAAAAGTTTCAAAATTGAAAGAGTCTTTGAAAAGACTGGCTCTAAGTACCAACTATTATTTTCACAGAATGCAGATTGCACTACTAAGGGGAAAAAACACCTTGACTGCGTAATCGCATTTAGGACAGTGGCTTGTATATATGCGCTAGAGCAGTTTCAAAGGAAATGTCATATTTTTAAACTGCATGTACCACAACTATATTTAATAAAAAGCCATCACAAGTCTTTGGTGCCATGAGTCTTTGTAATAAAAGCTTTTGGCTTTGTACTACGCTATAATGGCTCTGCAAGAGCTGTCAGGATTTATCACATCAAAAATCCATGCACTGAAAAAAGGAGTGGTTGCCCAAAGAGAGTCTGGTACTTTACAGATATTAGAATCTATTTCGTTAATAACACATATTTGTGCACTTGGGTTTTGTGGCTTAGCTCGATCATATTGCAATATTGCCCATTCTCTCCAAGAGGCTTTTGTTGTGGCACTTCAAGGGCAGATCCACAAACATCACTAAGTGTTCAGGAGTAGCCAGATGAGAGAGGCTCAGGTGCCAGGAGCCCTGTCAAGCCCCAAAGCCGCTGCAACATCCAGCACTGCAGGGAGTTACTCGCAGCGCATCACTGTCTAGTTAAATGTTTTGTGTACAACCTGATTCAGTAGCCATTTGAGAGCGTGAAATCATGCAGCATCCCAGGCTCAGAAGAACTGTTAACTGGTGACAGGGTTTTCCACTGTGAGGTTGTCTGAGATACCAGCAAAAGACATCTGACATGTGTTCACTGACCCATGCAGTTACCAGGGACGAGGCCACATGCAAAGGTGTTTGCATCCCAGGAACCTCCATAGCCTAGTAACTGCTCTTTGTGAACATTTATCAGGGCAAGCTCTTTCTCCATGACTTTCCAGTGTCTGGTTTTAACTCTGTACAGCCCTAGTTGAGAAAAAAAATAAAGACATATCCTTTAATGTGCTTTATATGTTTTCTCTTAGATGCCAAGAAACACAGGATCTTGAGTGACAGATTACTGTCTTGAGGAATAATTAAACCATCCTTTACTTCCAGCAACTGAAAAACTTCTGTGTGGCTGTTTCTCTAAAATAGAAAGTCAACTTCTGTTTTACAAAAGGATTTAGGCTCAACAGTCTTTCAGTGAAAGGTTATACTGCAAATAGAAGAAAAACTCAAAACAAAACAACTCACCCAACAGTTATAGAGAACAAGATTTCTGCCCTCTGAAACTGAACAAGAATTACTAGATAAAACATCTTCATGTGAGTTGCATGTAGAACTGTGATCCTATTAATTGCATCAATAGCAAAGACTGTCAACACACTGTTTCAAAATATTTCAAAGCAAATTAAGGTATTGGTAAATCACATCCAACTTGCCATTGTCACATATACGTGTACCTTGAAGTTAGAAACCCAGAAACAAGGAGGCCTACAAGAAAAGTTATCTGAATAGGAAGGCTAAGTGAAGAACTCCTAAGTAAAGGCAATGTCCTGAAATAGCTGAAGTGCAATAGCAAAAGGCCAAACATGGCTGTTTTTAAGTAGAGTACAAAACTGTTGAAGTCTGTCTAAAGCAGCAAAAGATGGTTGGATTTCTGGGGGAGCAGAGGAACAGAAAGCACACATTTCTATTGGACTGTTTCAAATTAAGGGTGTTTTACATTTTTCTAAGCTGTCTGACTGTAGAGGACTCTGGTATTGAACCCACAGAAAATCCATCCTGTCATATTACAATATTGGTTTTCTATCCTGTTGTGTATGTTGGCACATACCATTAGCAAGAATTCACAGCAACATCAAACCAAGACCAGAGCTTTGTTGCAAGGAAGATGCATTGCTGCGAGAAACAAGAAGAGGTTCAGTTGCGTGCAGATCTTCCGTGACATGCATGCCAGATTGTAATATCTGAAGAGGGAGAGAGAGAGAGATAGTCAAGCACTGGTCTTTCCTTGTGGATATTCCCCAACAAGAGGCAATATCTTAATCCCTCTGAAAGCCAAGAAAGGTTTTTACCATTGATTTCAAGGAATCAGGACCTTGGTTTCTTATAACAAATAGTATCTTCTGTGTCCAGTAAAGAAAAAAAAAATATACACCTGATCCTTATTATATAAAAAGCTGTTTTATACCACCCTAGCTGTGCACACTTCACGTTCATTTACAATGTCACAATCTTGAAATAGTGCCCAGCCAAAAGAAGAGCCAGGCCCAAGAGAATGTATTTTTCCCAGAAGTATACATTTTGATGAAAATAAAATCTACTACTCTCCTGCATTAGATTTCAGTTATGCAGCTTTCAGAGCCAACTCTCACTTCTTTGTATGTTCATAAGATTCTGCTTTCAGCTAGCTATGGGTTTTCCTTTCTCACAGTTATCAGTGGGTTGTCCCAAGGTTAACAGCCAGCCTTGGATCATCAGCAGTCTATTGAAATGAAGGTGTTTGTTGCAGAATACGAATGAATTCCATAGCTGGTAAACATACACCAGACAGATTGACTGAGAAGCCCAATCTGGGCATACTACATACATCAATACCTCGGCAGCACTGCTGCTGTGTATTTATGTTTTCTTTCACAACATTTTTGCTGAGTTTGTTTATAAGCTAACAACCTTTTTAGTACAACACCTACTTCCCTAAAGCACTGAAGGTCAGTGAAAGCATCACCTTGCAAGGTGGCTTGTAGAAGAAAGGTGAAGTAGGTAACATATTCAGCTTAAGAAGGGCACCACATACAGTCCAGTATCTATCTTACTAGTCTAAAACTATGGGAGGGTTTGGATCCACAACCAAGCTTTGTGACAGTTCTCAATTATCTGAGTGCTCAGATAATAAAAACAAACAGCAACAACAGCAAAAACAGTCCTCCAAAGTTTGACTGTGTTAATAAGATCTTCTGCAAGGTTGTGCTGCTTTCCCTCTGCCCCTGCCAGTCCTTGGAGAAAAAAAAAAACAACAAAGGAAAAAGAGGAGGGGGTTTGAAAGAGTTTCAAAAGAACTTAAGTTCAAATTTCAGTTCAAAGATTGAGGTCACTGCTTATCACTCTCTCAACTGTTCTTTGATTTTAAATCCTTAAATATTGTAACGTAAGGCCACTTACCACTTGTCTCTACTGTAAAGATGGGAGTTACTTGTTCTGCAGTTTGTGAAACAGGCTGTGCTGTGAGCAAAGTGCTGCACATCCTGCTATTTATCTCAAGGTTATGCTGAATGTCACCATCAAACAAGTTATTTGGCCCATGTTTAGCTGAATTTTATTTCCCAGTGTGGTACTGAAAGTTTACTAACAGCATTAGTGAGCAGTGCAAAGAAGATAGCCTTAAGAGAAGCACTGTATGGTCCTAGTCCACCAATTGATGAAATCTGACTTTTTCCCTATAATATCAATCAATGACACTACATTTTCAATAGAACTAATGACAAAACAGCTACACTCCCCTAGAGGACCAGATCTAGGACAATAATTTCTACGTTTTGTTTGCCTCTCCCCACCCATGCCTTTATTCCTGCAATTGGAGGGGAGAGCAGACAGGAATGGTAAGAAAATATGTTGCTATCTTCCCTCTTGGCTTGGTTTTCAGCTTCAGCCATGAAAAAATGCCAGCTTTTTGACGTTCATGTAAAAATTAAATTAGACTTCTAACTCTGAATGAGATTTCAAGTGACAAAACATATGCAAATTGCAATCTCAGAGAAAGAAATTTAAAGTTTGTATCCAAAGCAAGTCCTGGCGCTGCTAAGCCAACAAGTGGCTGGTGAAGAGATTTAGGGGTACAGTCCTATGCAAGATGAAGCTTGGTAATCAGCTGTGCTGGAAAATCACTTAGCCAAACAGTGAGTCATCTAAGCAGGAAAAGAGAAAGCTAAAGTACAGATAAAGTTCTTTATCAGAAAAGGCTGGCTGATGGGAGGTTTTGTCCTTGATTGAAAACCCTGGCAATTTGCTGATCATGAGTTTGTAAATACTCTCAAGACAAAATACCTCAGAAAACAAGACAATATTCTGAAGGCAGTTTTCACCTATTCGAAGGAAAAAACCCAACCAAAACAAAACAACAAAACCCAAGAACAGGACTTCAGCAAATTCCAAGAAAGGAGAATTACACAGAAGAAAGCAAAGTTTTTAGGAAGGTCATTAAAATTGTTCTTAATACTTTTTATTTTCTATGGGTTTATTTTTAACCTCATTTTTAAGTGTGCTTTTGTAGCCAATAACATGTAACGTATAGTGTTAATAATATAACTTCCTCTAGTGGGTACCAGAGAGCACTGGGATGCAGCTTTACCATTGGGTGATTTTGGTCTCCCCTCCCAACTATTCGCGATGTGCCTGCTAATACGCTAAATGGTACACACTGAATGTGCGCGGTCCAGCCTCCCTGGGCTCAGCTGGCAGCCCATCAGCTTCCCAAACTACTTCTCCACTGTCATTGTACCAAGTAAATGCTTCTGTGCACTTCCTGTGAGAAGTCAGAAAAGTGAACTCAGATTACAGTACCTTCAGCAGCTGTTTAAATTCACTTATTTCCTTACCTGCAAGTGATGTCTAACTCACAGCATGCAGGAGTATGGATGTGTATAGAGGCATGATACATAAGGCATGATACAGGCTTGAGCCCAGCTGAAGCTGCTGATTCAAGTGGATGCCAAGATTTGCCAGTCAGTTGAAATAGATAATCTGTTAGTAAATCCACTGACATCCAGGGCCAATCAAGTTTTCTGGTGTGAATTCCTGGTAAGTGATAGTTAAGCAGACAGTGTCCTGATGAAGTATCTCAGCCATTTAATAAGCATGCTGGGCACATGGCTATCACATGAAGTTTAGTCTATTAGTCTCACAGGCTAATTTAAAGCAAGTTTAAAAAAGAAAGGAGGTAAGGTCCACAGGCTCGCTTCATGACTCAGCTTGCACCCACGGAAAAAAAAAGAATCCAAGTCATAGGAGCAGACTCTGACCTTAGCCCTGAGAAAGCTCAAGAGTGCTGAGGATACTGAAATAGAGAATTGCATGAGAGTGCTTCTGTCTACCTTGTTATTTGAAAGCCTGAGTCATATACTCCAAATGACAGGAGTTGGCAATGTTTCATGTGTAGGCAACTAAATAAACACACAAGTCTTGTGGGACTTCTATACTTTCCAGATATGAATGATATAAACATCTAAAATAATTAAAAAGGACCTGAGCTAGAGTCTAATTTTCACAAGCATGCAGAAAAAAACACTGAAATACAATTTTCTTAATGCTACCATATATTTTAATTTATGCAGAGATTCATCATTGTGTTAATTTTTTAAGAAGATCAAAGGAAAAAAAGATACTCCAGTGTTACTACCAAAAGAAATATGCTTCTGCTTGCAGAGATCTATCACTAGGCACCATCCTACAGAATAAGTGATTTTAATCTTTTTGTTTTCATTGCTTCTTGTATGCAAGGAGCAGAATTTAAGAGATTACTCCTTGTTTACAATGAGCTAAAGCAGAACATACAACATATTTAAAAATTGAAGTGTGTCCTTTTTCCTTCCTTGGACATACATACACAAAACTATGAGGGGAAGAAACATGTACCCTATTGTTACATATAGAAAGAACTGTGAAAAAGGATTAATTGTTAACGAGGATAAAATTGAAAAGGCAACATCTGCTCAAAAAGAGTCCCTTGGGGTGACTTACTGCTTCAGAAATATATGATGGGAATAAGTTAAGATAGACAACGGCTAGTCATGGGATGCATGAAAAACTGACTTACTATACCTTGTTCCAAACCACTGGTTTTCATTACTGACATAAATCAAGGCAAGGCAGCAGCTTAGCAAGTCTTGAAAGACAATAAAAACACCACTGAAAGAAACTGGCAGTTAGAGTTAGCAGAGAATGTTGTGTCCAGAAATACCAGATGCCTTTATAAAAATAAGGTATGTTTTGCTAAGCAATGTCTGAAAAGTTTTTGCAGCCAAATGGAGCTTGATCTTTATTTAACAGTTGAGCAACAGTGGTCCTTATTATTTAATTAAGCACTCATTCCAACCCACGTTTATTTAAAAAGCCTAAAACGAAGTGATTTTGCTGTAAGGCAAGTAGGTGAAATGGAAAAGGTTTATTCATATAAAGCTAGGAGTCATGAATGAAGCAATGATTTTACCATAAAAAGCATTTGCTGGTAAACAAGGAGTTACTGTGGAACATGAAGTCCAGACTAGCTGGTTTAACAAAATGGCCCTTTGATTTGAAAACCATTTCTGCACCACACTTATGGAAGGACATTTTGCTCTTGTTTTGATTTGCGGTCACTAGTCCTCATGTCCATGAGGATGGCATCCCTCTATCAGGCATAGCACATCTACCAATAACTCTTAGACAATGGCTGAAAAGAAATCTGATTTGATTTGGCAAGGAAGCCATGGACTTTTCAATTATTCCTTTTATTTATACTCTAGCCCTCTCTCTATTAAAAATATCGCAACTTCCCCCTTTCCAAGCAGTCACATGCTCTTCATACAAACACAGAAAACGTTTTGCAGATAATGTGACTAAGTAGCTGCCTTTGAAGCCAACAACCCTATTTCCTCAAGTGCAAACACACTTACTTTTAATGTCCAAGCCAAGCCTCCAGCTAAGTGCCTCATCTTCCTGAAATCCCTCATGCTGCAGCTGAACCCATCCGTCGTATTCACCTCTGAATGCCAGCCATCTGGCTGGTGCATGAGGAGGCAACCAACCAGGCTAAGGTTGTAGAGGGCAAGTGGGTGCCTGAAGCAAGCGTCTGCAAAGCACCACCAGACCCCTGACACATGCTAGGGGAAAGGTGTCTCTCCCTAAGAGACCAGCCTTGCCTGCCAGGGCACATGCCAGTGGCTGTGCACAGCCCCTTCAGCTCACAGCCATGGCTCCTCTCCAGAGGTTTAGGTGATCCTCCAACTTCCCACCACCTGAACAGGGAGAAGAGACCCCCGGGCATTTGCCAGGCAGCAAGTCCCCTTATCCACCAGGTCTCCTTGCGCCTGTTTTCCCCACAGAGCCCCTGTCGCAGAGTGGGGACATACCAGTCTTTTGGGTGCTCTCGCCCCACGGGGCAGCAGGGCCCTGCACAACTGCAGACATGTGGAAATTGGCACAATTTGATTTGCATACAAACCCAAGAGAAACTCCATGGATCATCCAAAACAATACCAGACAGACACTGGTGTGCAATTTGGAGTCTCTAATGAGCGTAATTTCATTAAGCATGCAAGACCTAATAAGCACAAAAAGGAAATAACCAGACACTACCATAACAGGAAACGCACCAGAGTCCTGCCTAAAGTGGAGCTGGCTGGGAAGTCAGCTATTGTCAGGAGCCCAACATTTCAGATGCTCTGATACTGCCGACTACCTTGAGCAATCATGGCATATTGGCAAAAACCAAATAAACAAGGAGACTGATTTGCTTATTTCAAGGGAAGCAGCTCAGAAACACTCTAAATCCTAAATGTGCATATCCTACAATACGCCATTGTTCCATTGAAGTGGACAGAAATAGTAGCATGTCAAGTTAAAGGATGGCTTCATTTACAAATAAATATAAACACACACACATCTTTCTAGATGCACCTGTTTTAAATTTGACTGGTGATACACATACCTTGCTGAAGGTGTTGTAACTTAATTCACACAGGGTACATCCTTACCTTCATTTTCACTTCTTTTATGGCCTTCTGTCAGACTACTACATTGCAAAAAGACCACAAATTTGCTTTGACATTTGTGGGGAATTTTTTTTTTTTTTTTTTTAAAGTCTGGAGAATGGAACTGGGGATCATTTTACTGTCAGTTTGTATACTCAGCTACCATTTATGAATGCCACTGGACTTGGGTTGGTCCTATCTACAGGTCAAATTAAAAACAGACTTATTCTTCATAATTTTCCAAGTGGCACCAGCAGTCTTCATCTGCAATGGACATGCTCTGTTCTAGGAAAGCACTTTCCAAAACATTTCCGTTCCTGCTAATGTAGTTTCAGTTCCCTGATCCCAGCCGTCCTGGAAACTCGTGTGTGTCACAGCACGCAGCTCCGTCCGGCTTTGAGATGAAACCTCTGGGCAACCTGCCCAGACCAGTTCCTCTTCCCTCTAGCTCCTTAGGAACTGACCTATTTCCCTTCACTGGCATAACATGGCTGAGAGGCTACAAAACTCCCAACTGTAACAAATCTGACGCCTCCCCTAAAGGAAAGGTAGTTAAATGTGTTTTTAAGAGAAGGCACAGGTAGCACAGCACTAACTAGATACTTGCTAAATGTCCCCTACCATTTACCTTGTAATATCCTGTCTCATGGCCCTTTTTTCCTATTCTGACTATATGTCCATGCTAGAGAAATACATTGTTTTATAATTTGTGTACAATCTAAGTAAAAAATTAAACACTAATGCACAAACATATCTGAGCAAATAAAACCATAAAACTAACAATATTTCCCAGTATGAGTCAGTGTGGACATGGAAATTTCTACGTAGAAACAAAGCAGCAAAAATAAAAACGTGCCTCCTGAGAGCTGGTGTTGCTCACTGGTAGTCAGCAGAAAGGACATCTTTTACCATTTAGAGATCATGCCAGTTCCATCCTTTGGATCTGAAAACTTACTGTGCAGACTATTGGGCATGCGGGGAAATCCAGATATAGATACTTATTTCTTTCATGTTCCCGGTGTCAAATAGCAAAGCTCAGTGTATCAGAGCTGTACACAGAAGGCTCATTATGTAAGTGACAACTATAATATTAAACTGAATAGAATGATAATATAATTCAAGAAATCTAATTGCTACTGTGCAGGAAAATCATTTTCTAACAATACGCAGCAAAAGCTGTCTCAATCACTAAACAAAAATCCACCCCCTTATAATTTTCTTTCATTTTCAATTTTATAAAAATGGCCTTAACTCCTCCTATAGGCATCAGCACTTAACTAGTCAATCAATCACCAGAATCAATCACCACATCTGCTGTCTCCATTGTTATTCCTTAAATAATAACATAAGTACAGGAAAACATGTACTGACCAGAATCCACCAGGAGCACATTAAAAAAAAAAAACCAAAAAAGTATTCTCACTACTAAAATTAAATACCTTTTGAAAACTGTCAATGAAAATTATTCCATCAGAGGAGAAAGAAAAGTTGCAAAATTTAAAAATAAAATATGTTAATTCAGTGGCAAATAAAAATAATTTGAATGTAATATTTCTCTGAAAATAAAACCCTAGCTCTTAATACCTCTTTACCTTCATTATCATCAAAACACCTTACCAAGGAAATCAGTATCATTATTCTTCCTTTAGAGTTAGCGACGCTGGAAAGATCTCAGCAATATCAGAAATCTGAAGATCAGTAGAAAAGCTAGGGAAGGAACTCCTATCTCTCATATCCAGTGCAGAGCTTTGATTTTAGACCTGACCTTTGGAACAGCTGTCCCCCTGTACTCAGCACTGGTGAGGCCACACCTCAAATACTGTGTTCAGTTTTGAGCCCCTCACTACAAGGACATTGAGGTGCTGGAGTGCGTCCAGAGAAGGGCGATGAAGCTGGTGAGGGGTCTGGAGCACAAGTCTTATGAGGAGCGGCTGAGGGAGTTGGGGTTGTTCAGTCTGCAGAAGAGGAGGCTGAGGGGAGACCTTATTGCTCTCTACAATTACCTGAAAGGAGGTTGCAGAGAGGTGGGTGCTGGTCTCTTCTCCCAAGTGACAAGTGATAGGACAAGAGGAAATGGCTGCAAGCTGCATCAGGGCAGGTTTAGATTGGATATTAGGAAAAACTTCTTCACTGGAAGGGTTGTCAGACATTGGAACAGGCTGCTCAGGGAAGTGGTTGAGTCACCATCCCCGGAGGTATTTAAAAGACGTGTGGATGAGGCACTTAGGGACATGGTTTAGTGGTGGACTTGGCAGTCTTAGGTTTATGGTTGGACTTGATGATCTTAAAGGCCTTTTCCAACCTAAATGATTCTATGACTTCAATGACAATACAGAACAGATCAAAGACCAATTTCTAAACATTCTGTAATAACATCAAACATTGAATATAGACCTTTATATTCCCAAGTTTAATATTTTACTATTCTCACCCCTTAAAAACCAGATGCAAGGAGAAAAATCATCTAAGGCAAGGAAGGGAAATATAGGAGTATTAGATAAATTTTCTATCAGTGTGCAAGTTAGTGCCCTTTCCAGATTCCAGCCACAAATGAGAAGAATCATGACAATCATTAATCAGCTGTGCTTCTCTCGTCATCTGTAGGTTTAATACTTCCTTATAGATATGTCACCATAGACCAGATTCAACTGAGAAATGTGATAATTAACACACAAATCCCTGATGACACATGGTGGGTTTCTATTTCTTTATGGTAATAAAGGCAGAAATTTTCTATGCAGGTGCACCAGCAATTCTCCCATGGCCTCCAACAGGAGTTAGGAGTCTGCATTCCACAGCAGCATATCTCCAAATGATTTAAACAGAACTTGAAATACAAGTGGAGATGTCCTCCTGTATAGGGCACAGGAAAGAAGGCTGCATCTCATTTTGGCTTTGTGGGTTATGCTCGTCAGACAATATCCAAAACAATCCTTGTTTTAGAGCTCAATGTGTGACATAACTGCATAATTAGATTTTCAATCTGCAATCTTTTACTATAGGGATCTATCCAGCCCTGTGCAGCAGAGCATGCAAGGGCCTGGGGCTCAGTGTGCCAGCAGCAGCACCCAGGGAGGGAACATCCCACACTACAATGAGGTGAGCAGCACAAGCTCCCTCAGCGATTGTCATGCAGGTCCCCACAACCTCCCCAGTGGCAGGGACTGATGCTGCCATTACCTGGTAGCCTGTGCAATCGAGAACAGCATTTGGCATTTCAACCTCAATGGGGCTGTACAGCACCCAATCTTTATTTCATGGTCACGGCAGAAGACTGTGCAGAGAAACAACATGCACAGCACTTTTAAAGTCAATGGCACCTCAGTTTATGAGTCAACACAGATATAAAACAGCCTCTTCTACAATATCCCAAACCTGCCTTTTCTTGAAGGAAATCCTGATTGTATAACTACATATGAAATCATCTTTTCAAAGTGTACCATGTATTTTTTCCACATCCTGGCAACAAAAAGGGTATTTCCCATTAAAAATCCTAACTTCCGTATTATAAAATCATGAATGCTTTACTGCAAAGCATAGTCAATGGGATGGCACAAGAAATGGACAATTCCCCTCCCATGAAAAAAGCAGTATCTAAATATCCCAGAAAACATTTCGTCAACCAGCATCAGTTTCCTAAGAGCAGCACATATTGCAAATGGGTTCACTTTAGCATTTTAATACAATGCAGTAATTTGAGATAAATGTAACACTTCAGAATATCTAAATATTAATTGTATTTACCTCTTCAGGATTTACAGTAGGCCAGAAAATTCCCGCTGGTCTGCTGATTCGATATAAGTTATGCAGCAATTTTTTTTTATCCAGAGCGTCAGAAACTTTATTGAACTACTCGATACTTTGCCATGAACATCACAGCAACAACACTGCAGGTGCCATCTGGAAATGGGTAATGTGAAGGTCTTTAAATCTACATGATTCTTTAGAAATAACACACTGCAGCTGGACCCAACACCAGCTCCATTTCCCCACGAGTCCTCCATCTCTAATGATAGTGTGTTAGACCAAAGGATTGCACATACCATGAACTAAAAAGGAACAGGTTATGGGAATGTGTCAGTTCCGCTGGAGGATGAACAAAGGCAGTTGGATTTAGACACATTTTCTTTTCATGCCAGTGAAGGTTCTTGTTCAAAAAACAAATCTGTGTATCACTTCCTGACCCTGATGCTGGGCAGGGTATCCTGCTACAGGGTGGAGCATTAAATTGTTCAAGAAAAACACTGGCTGGCAGCCAGTGGAAATTTCATGTTTTATGGATCATGCTTCTATTCTACCATGATTCACTAGCTTCGACAGCCATTGGTGATGTGTATATGTGGCATGTGCCACAGGATATATTTCCTACTACAGTAAAATTTGCCTACTAAATATTTTGTCCTTTCTAATGTGTTTAGTCTAGGCTTAGCTAGAGGCAATAGGAGATTCTAACAGCAGCCTACAGCTATTTCAGGGGCAGTTATGAAGATGATGGGGCTAAACTCTTCCCCTAGTAACATATAGTGTAACACGGGACAACAAATTGCAACCGGAAATTGAGGCTTGGGAGATACAGGCTGGATATTTGGGAGGGGGAAAAAAAAAAAAAGAAAAATGTCCAGAAAGAGGTCACCCTGGAGAACCTGGAAGAAATTAAATCATCATCCTTAGAGGTTTTCAGAATGCAGCTAGATAAAACTAGAGCTGGCTTGATGGCAATAATTCTGCCTCGAGAGGGATGCTAGACTACATGTCCTTTCCAGCCAACATCCCTATGACTCCAGAATTTTATGTATCCTCAATGTTTCTGATTAGTCTGACTCTCCAGTCTGAATTAGAAAATCATTCCTGTCTTGGACTGTGTTGAAAATCCAAACGTGTTTAGACACCTGCAAGTGCTACAAGATACTGCAGTGTGCATCCTCAGAGTACAACATACTGGCCAATAAATATAAAATCAGGGTCTCAGGTGTTAATCTGCAAAGTTTCCAAAACTTAGAACCAGATTAATCAAAATAAATGAGGTGCTGAAATAAAGATGACAGGCAACACTTTGTTCACCTGACATAATGGAAAGAGACGCAAGCTTCTACAAGGATCAGCCTGAATTTGTGAAATTAATTTCCTTCAACCAGCCTCGGAGCCAATCTTGTCACCTTTTGCTCCAGATTACAAGTTGGATTCTTCTCACCTTCCCTTATACATACATGCATTTAAAGAGGAAAAATCACCCTCAAACTGAAACCTTCCCTTACACATTTTTCACACTGATAAGGAAGCATAAGAACAGAAAAAAATGTGTATGTCACTAGTAGACAGAAGGTGGGACTCTGATATTATAATGATGAACACAATATTAGCATAGGTTTAACATAGGTTCTTATTTTTCTTTATATTTAAAATTTATATTATCTCCTATTTTATCATGCCTTTGTTCATTCTCCAGGGCTGGATGAGGAGATGGGGTAGGAACCCCAACTGGTGTACTTCTAGTTTTGTATTTATGTGCATATGCAACTTCATATTCTTTTAATCCCAGTAATCTTATAACTACGTGCCACTGAGAATGTGCTTTCTACTGTTGAATGGACTTCCTTCAAATGCACAAAGACAGACAGGCACTACGCTGTTCTGACTGAAGCCAACAGGAGCTGCCAATCCATTTAATTTGAAGCCGGATTAGGACTTCTGTGAAAAGCTTACATATAGAGAACCATGTACTGTAAAACTGTAATCCTTTAGGGAAAAAAGTAATTTATAAAAATCTTCCAGTTAATAAAGAAAATGCACACTATTGACTTAGGTAATCATTTAACAAGCTTGACAGCTCAAAGTAAATAATTCTTGGGCAAAGTTTCTAGGATGAAAGGCTTGACCTGTGCTTGAATCTAAGAGCAGCAAGCTGATTGACCTTATGATACTGTGGTTTCATTTCAGGAGCTGCCTCCCCCCCCAGCTTTTTTCTGAATTGCATGAATATTTCATGACTAACTGTGCATACCATGGCAGACAAAGAGCTAATAGATTAGTAATTTGACCTGCTATTTATTTGAGGTGCCCCAAACATGCAATGAAAGAGACTCTGATTTTTCTTTAGAACAATCATGAAATGGAATATGGTTGATTCTAGAAACTTTATCTTTACTTTAGCTGAGCTAATTGCAGCAGATGGACGAGGCAAAAGGGTGTGATAAGAATTCACATCTGGGAATGAAAGGAAATCAGTGAGCGATAACGGTCAGACATGATAGAACAGTCTATCTTAACCACTGCAGTAAAACACTGAACTTAACTGCATTACCTAGAAACATTGTTTATACTGCTTCTGCTAAACTTCAGCAAAGGATTAAAAAAAAAAAACCCACACCACAAACACTAAAAGAACGAGTAACATCACATTTACACCACAGAAGTGTAAGAGAGCTCTTCAGTTGCACAATTTTCTTTCCTAGATTATGAACATCAGTTAAGATTGATAGGGAAATCTCTTAAATGACATGCAAAGTTGCCTGTAAAGCAGTTCTTGAAAATTATCTCTAAAGATCAAATTATGATTGCGGGATCTTGCTAGTGAAAAACATGAAGCTGTTAGACAAAGCAAAGTGGGTTTGGATAACTAAGCATAAAATGGAGACTTCGTTCATCCCTTTCTTTCCTGCCCTCAGAACAAGAACCACTAAGGAAGACAAGTGAAGTAGTAGGCTGGCATGGAAGGAAAACATTTAAGTACGAAGCCATTTTTTTGCATTAAAAAGGTATACAAATTCATACAAGTACACTCTGAAGCAGAAGAGAACATTTAACTGAACGAAAAATTTAAAAAAAAAAATCAGTTTATTACCCCACTGTGTAGCCGACATCCAAGTGTCAAAATTCATGAACACGTTCAGATGACTAGAAATCGCCAGAGTGCCTGGAAAATGCTGCACTGCAACATTTAGAGACCCACTTGTGCATTAGCACAGCCTCAGGGTTGATCAGGCACTTTATAGCTTTAGGTACCTATTTTCTCCTCAGAGTGACATGCTCGGAGGTTATGATAGCTGCACTCCAGCCTGTTAGTCTTCTTAACTGCTGCATGCCCTGGTTGTTATGCTGTAGCATTTCATTTGAGATAGGGATGTGTCAAGCACCCCACATTCGAAATGTATGCAACTGTGGAATGAGTCCATATACAGACTGAAGTTCTGAATTTGGTTAATCTAGTCCACACCTACTTTGACAGAATTTATACAGTTAATTTTCTGTACATTATTGCCAAAAAATAGTACTATTTGTCACCTTCAAATAACCCTTCCACAATACCAGTAATCAGTCCATGGTCTGGAAGCCATCTACAGTCCCAGGGACAATCAAGTTCAGGGCTTGTTCCTCCTTCTCCTCCATCACTTCTGTCCATGTTGAGTTTCTTTTGCAAAGGGATATTTGCATATTTGCTAAATACACTTTTGGTAACCTGTGCAACAGAAGTTCTTTCATTATCTTCCAATGGTATGGAAGTAATCTCTGAAGTGTCTTTAATCTTAAACCGGAAGCGTGGCTTCCCAGATATTGCTATTGAGGAGGTGAACAGGTTAAGAGTGGGAACGACATCTACTGAGAAAGGAAATTGCATTACTAGACTTTGCCCTCAAGCACCTCTATTAGCCTACACAACAAAGCAGCTGAGGGTAGTCAGAAGTAGTCATGGCAAGTAATGATTCTGACACAGTTTGGCTGGTATTTAAATTGTAGCTAAACAAAGAGAAAAAGACAGTTACAGCTAAAAGGACCTGGGAATCTCAAACCACTTTGGTTACTACAGGAGAAGATAGATCAAACAGTACAGAAGGAAGCACCCAGTCCTGAAACCTTCTTCAAATGTGTATGGGAAAGAAATGGTAAGAGGCAGGGAGTGGAGCTGTCAGAGGGAGATTGTGCTGGCTCTACCAGACAGGCTCTGGGAATTAAGGAGCTTGTTTTCTGTCTTTTGCCTTACTTATTTCCTGCCTGTGGACAAGTCATTTCACTTCTCTTTTCATTCTGTAAAACTGGTACTATACCATCTCTTGTGTATTTCAAAGGCACAGCAGAGTGAAAGCTGGAAGGAAGCAAGCCAAGGAAAGACAGAAGTCAGACTGACCCACTCAGCAGATTTGTAAAATAGGGGAAAGTAAAGCTATTTCTTCCTATGCCAGACTGGTGTGATCCTGTGGCTGGCTGGAGCCGGAGTCAGCCAGCTCACACGCACTAACATGCTGGGTGCCTCATCAAACCCATCTGAAATGACAACACTGCCATGATTAATGAACACCTCCAAACACCATACAAAACAGCTACGGAGAGTAATAATAAAAAACAAGATTAAAGAGAACCCCTGTTCTCAAACTGTCACAAAACGAATCTGCTACAAAATATACATCTTGAATGAGAAGAGGGGTCATTTTTCTCCCTTTGGGCATTAGAGTCTTTAGTCAAAGCAATACAAGATTTCTCCTGGAGCAAACTCTTTTCCTGGACAGAGCAAGATGACAGCATTGTGGGTCATATTTAGAAAACCTGGAAGATGTCTAGCTCACAACCAGACCATCCACCCTTTTCCCTGGCTAATGCCAGCAGCATGATACCTCAGCAGCCCTCAGTGCTCAGTGTGTTGCGGGTGGCTGCCATAAATCAAGCAGTAGTTCAGCTTTCACCAGTGCCATTTCACCTTTTCCCATCAATCCTTTCCTTCTCGCAAAAGCTACTGACTTCCACAGTTTCTGTAAGGAAACTTCTGAGTAAACAGTGAGTTCCTTCTTAGCCCCAAGGTCTCTCTTGAGCCTCTCTCTCGAGTTGTAACATTTAGCCCTCATTCTTCAAGTGGTTCTATCAAAGTCTATTTTATACTTGCTGATCTGGTCTTGACTACAGGAACACATCATTAAGCCAGACTCATTTTAGCTGTTACAAAAACATCTAAGCGTATGTATATCCAAGCTTTCAGAGGGCAGTGCTCCTCAAAAAACAAACAGATCAGCTATTCAGATTTAGAGTGCATCACTTCGCTAAGTAATCCTGACTAAAATCCAGGACAGCAATGGATTTGCACAACAGCAACTCACAAGGAAGTTTCTATATTGTCTCAATATACCAGCACATTTAAGCTGCAACTCAAACCTCTATAGATAATAGAATTGTTTAATTATATAAATGAACCTACATCAGATTATAGCAGTGGTAGCCATAACAGTAACACCATGATAAATAGCAATTAATCCAAACACTTCCACAGTCCCCTTCAGCTGTCAACCTCAAAGTATTCTACAGATGAGGGAGGAAAACTGAGGTGCTGCAGTGCAACACCATTTGTTCAACAAGGAGCAATTGTAGGTTTTGGACATTCCACTGTTATTCTCTAACTTTCTTATTTTCTCTAATGGGCCATTATACACTCTACAAACAATTTGGAAGTTTGATGGTGCTTCCAGCTTCAGTAGCTTCAAAAGCTTCACAAGAACTGTTACGTACCAAAGCAGCATTCAATATCTCAGACCTCAGGACTGGCTGAAGCATAACTCCTGCTGACGAGAGGACTTTAAAGAGGTGTGTAGTAAGACAGACATGTATCAAAGAACAGGCTCTACTCTTTGCTTCTCAGATGTCAAGCAGTAAATAAAAATTAACGTATAATGGCAAAACACCTTCCTTGGGCATGCTTCCAACTCCTGCTCCAAAGAGCCTGGAAAACTGCTAAGAGCAGCTCAAGTGAAGAGAGTTATGTGTCAGGAGTACTCCAGCAAAGTGACCTAGCCGTGTGCTTGCCTTTGATCACTCTCACTTCTATTGTGCTGCAAATATGATTGCATCAACTTGCCTTTTATCCTCTTCTATTTAATCTGCACTAATGTGTTTGCAACATAGCTAAAGCAAAATCATAGTCTATATGTGGATTCTAGATCACCTTGAAATACTGCTCTGAAAGCATTAGCACTGATTTCCAAAAGAAGATCTTGATAATACAGGCAGGCAGCAAGAGACACAGGAGACATTTTCCAAGCAACTAACAAATTTTGCAGCTCAGTTTCAGTGCAGAGATTTACCAGAAGGCAGAAGCCTCCCTAGACTCCATCCTTTATCCCGTCTCCCACTCACGTCCAAGCACTGGTACTACTCATGTTATTAACATCTAAGCTACTTTCTGGTAAGAGAGAGCTGTCTATGGCAGCACGACAGAGGAGCAGAAGGAGATTAATAGTGCAGGGGGTAAGAAGAAACACTAAAACTTTTCTTGCAGTTGTAGCAGACACAACCAGCAACTCTTCTTTCACAGCATCTGTACTTCAGGCAGCACCTTTCATTTCCACCATATGACTCACATGGGGAAGGGATGGGGCGATGAGGACATACACTAGTGCAAATAAATAAATCCATTAAATCTGTATCAGTCTGGAGGGAAGCAGAGCTGCAGTTTGACTCTGACATGCAAAGAAAGAAAGTTTTACATCACTGAGATTTTTCTTTGGGGTTGTAGATTATTGTCAAAATAACCTCAGACTGGGCCACTACCTACTACCAGGCATTGCTCCAGAGCTCAAGAACTCCACAGTTAGTTTTCCTCTTCTGGCAAAAGCAACACAATGCAACAGGCTGAGCTGGGCAGAAGACAAAGTTATCTTGAGAAGCAGCTGGATTGTGAAATATCACAAACCACAGTGTTTCTTAGATCTTGACCTCTCAGCACAAGCGCATAGCAACATGTGCAAGCCTGTATGTACACACAGTTAAAAAAACCCGAATAAAACATTTCAGTACATACACTTCCCTCCCTGTAAGAGAACAGTGAAAGAGTACATGGCCAATATTAGCCAAATTACTTCATTTACTACTACAGGATAATCAGACACAGCATATGTGATGAACATATAGTAAGACTCTATACAATAGAAGAGACAATTTGAGCAAGTTGGTGTATATTTCATACCACTCAGAACAGCATCTCTTTATACACAGAACAGCATCCTTTTACACAGATAGCAATCCTCAACTTGTCCAACAGTTAATCTGCCACTTTGACAGTATTAGAAGACATATCATTTTCTTAAGAGTCAAAATGTATATTTTCCCCATTCATTCCCACCCAGGGTTGTGGTCTGAAAATACCAGCCTTTTATGTAGCACAATGAGAATTATTTTTTTTTTTCATACATAGAAAAAGCAAAAGAGGACAAGACTGAAATTATATTTCCTGCACATTTATCATGTTTACATTCACCTTGTAGAAATTCATCCTTATCATTCAACAGAGGTGCTTAGTGTCAAGGAAAGGCTTATAAAGCCATGTCTGAGCATGTATCCCATCCTTGCTCCTTCTAAAAAGTCACAGCATCTTTATGGCACCCTTTCAGAAGGGCATCCTCAATTCCCTTTGGTAATTTCCTACCTTACATTCAAAACGTCCGTTTCCCCCAAGAACAGCCTAATGCTGAGTTTGGAGGACATAATGAAATCATTATGGTTAGGATATTAGTACCCACACTTGCATCAGAAATTCACTTCCTTTTAGATGCATATAATGTCAGTTAAAATTCCACTTCTGTACAGGAAAGGTGTAGATGAAATATGTACTGATGCTGAAGAACAAAGCACCTCATTAGCTGTCTGAGCACACTGCACTGCAGTTTGTCATTATCCAATGCATTCCTTGCAAGCCACTGGGTGAGGGGTATGACAATCCCTGAAGCTGCATTGCAGAGAAATATTATCGACATCCAAGTGATACCAGAAACAAGGTATTGCCCAAAATTATTTGTCATTGGCCTCTCCTTTATTATTAGAGGTGGAGGGCAAATGGAACAAACAAACAAAAAACCACTGCTGAAGTGTAGAAATATTACCTTTGAGTTAATTTACTGATAAAAGCCACTTATGAGACACTTCTGTGCTTCATCTAGGGCCACAACCCAATAGATAGCATATCCTAGGATGTCATGCATCAACATGTTGCAATGTGAATTTCTCACTGTTAATAGAGAGTTTAACAAAACAGTAATAGCAAGAGAAAAAAAGTTACTATTGCAGTTTATAAAGCATTTTAATATGACTTTTGTTCAACTGTGACTGTTCTAAAAATGGTTAAATTCTATCTGCTGTACAAGAGGGGTTTCTGAAATGAGGCCCACAGAGTCTTTGCATATAGCTGCAAAGTGATGTCAGGACAAGCCTTGGTGCTGCAGTGGCAACAAGATTTCTTGCAGATGAGCTGAGAGTGGATTCAGGAAAGGGACATTCAGGGACTGAAGCTATTAACTTGACTCCAGGGAGTCCTACAGCTGTGCATTGCAGACTAATTCCTCCTCTAGCCCTACCTGCTACTGTGAACGGGAATAAACACCCTCTGCAGGGGTCATTCTAAATGTGCCATGTCACCTTCCAAAATCTGGAAACCTGCAAAGCTATTCTGCTATATACCAGTTGTCTAGGAGTTGGCATACAGAGGAATCCACCAGCACTGCAATAGGGGATTAATTCCAGCGCTTTTGCCACAGGAATTCAACAGCTAGACTTCCTGGATAACCTTGAATAAGCTACATTCTCCTGCCCCTCAGCTGTCATGCAGGATAGCACATCCTCCACTTGTATCACACACAGAATCACACACACAGAATAACTAAGGTTGGAAAGGCCTGTAAGATCATCAAGTCCAACCATTACAAAAAAAAAAAAAAAAAAAAACACCACCACACACCACCAAAACAACCCACCCACACCACACAGCACCATGCCCATCAAGCCACGTCCCACAATGCCACATCCACACGCTCCTTGAATACCTCCAGGGACGGTGACTCCACTACCTCCCTGGGCAGTCTATTCCACTGTGTTACCACTCTCTCAGTAACGAACTTTTTCCTAATATCCAGTCTGAATCTCCCCTGGTGCAACTTGAGGCTGTTTCTTCTCGTCCTGTCACTTGTCACTTGGGAGAAGAGACCAACACCCACCTCTCTGCAACCTCCTTTCAGGTAATTATAGAGAGCGATAAGGTCTCCCCTCAGCCTCCTCTTCTCCAGACTGAACAACCCCAGTTCCCTCAGCCACTCCTCATAAGACTTGTGCTCCAGACCCCTCACCAGCTTCGTCGCCCTTCTCTGGACACGCTCCAGCACCTCAATGTCCTTCTTGTAGTGAGGGGCCCAAAACTGAACACAGTATTCGAGGTGCGGCCTCACCAGAGCCGAGTACAGGGGCACGATCACCTCCCTGCTCCTGCTGGCCACACTGTTTCTGATACAAGCCAGGATGCCATTGGCCTTCTTGGCCACCTGGGCACACTGCTGGCTCATATTCAGCCGGCTGTCAATCAACACCCCCCACCCCCCCCCCCGGTCCTTTTCTGCGGGGGAGCTTTCCAGCCACTTGTCCCCAAGCCTGTAGCGTTGCATGGGGTTGTTGTGGCCAAAGTGTAGAACCCGGCACTTGGCCTTACTGAGCTTCATCCAATTGGCCTCAGCCCATCCATCCAGCCTGTCCAGATCCCTCTACAGAGCCTTCCTACCCTCCAGCAGATCAACGCTCCCGCCTAACTTGGTGTCATCTGCAAACTTGCTGAGGGTGCACTCGATCCCCTCATCCAGATCATCAACAAAGATATTAAACAAGACCGGCCCCAAAACTGAGCCCTGAGGGACTCTGCTTGTGACCGGCCACCAGCTGGATTTCACCCCATTTACCACAACTCTCTGGGCTCGGCCATCCAGCCAGTTTTTAACCCACCAAAGAGTGTACCTGTCTAAGCCACAAGTTGCCAGCTTCTCCAGGAGAATACTGTGGGGAACAGTGTTGAAGGCTTTGCTGAAGTCCAGGTAGACAACATCAACAGCCTTCCCCTCATCCACTCGGCGGGTCACCTGGTCATAGAAGGAGATCAGGTTGGTCAAGCAGGACCTGCCTTTCATGAACCCAAATGTAGGCATGCCAAGAGGCATTAGTGCTCCTGATACTAAGATACTGACAGCTCTCTGTGGCCAAGCACGAATATCATGGGAGCACCACAGAACACCCTAGTCCTGTGTACAGCACAGTACTTATTTGTAAACTACCCTTCTTTCAAATACTACTGTAATTATTTATCAATCCAGTCTCTTTTGTCTATTTATTCTGCCACTTTCTGCTGTGCTCCAGAGGCTTCTGTATATAATCAAGCCACAAACATGTTTTGCTTTGTTTTAAATTGTTTCCTGACTAGCTTTAAACAAAACTAGTCTCACATACACACAGACATGTATACACAAAGAAACCACTGTTACCTCTATTTTTTTTTTTGTTTAAAGGATTGTTAGTTATTAAATGTAGTATGTAAAATCATTGCAAAAGAAACCCAAGCATCACAAGGCACAGAAACACAGAAATCATGCCTCTCTGGCACAGAAAACACCCACCTTTGAACTAATTTTTTTCCTACCAACAGGAGAGTTCAAACAACATATTTTTCCCTCGCACAGCCTATTTGTGAAATCCTCAGGAGTCTGGAAGTTCTGGAGGTCGAGCGGGAAGGCCAAGCTAGAGTGAAAGAAGTGACCCACAAATCTATAACGTGTTACATGGTGAGGCAGGTAGGCACAGATTACAACCAACCAAGTCCTGCTTCCCAAGAGCCCTGCCCACATATTGTGTGTCGAAGCTGGCAAGAAGGGCCCGCAGCCCAGTGGAGGCTGAGGACAAGCTGCCTTAGGGCTGGATGTTACTGATATCACAATTCACTCTCCTAAAGTTTGAACCATTCAAAACACAAAAGAAAAAGGATGGTTTCAGGGCACTTTTTTCAAGCATCCCACTGCCATAACAGTTCTTCCCCCTCTATGTTTTCTTGGGCTAAGAGAAGGTCAGTCCCTCTCTTGAGCATTGCAAGTAACTCACTCATTGCTGCTTGAAGTTAATACGATTTCCACAGACATCTGTGATCCCAAGATTTCTCCCCTTGCTTTTTCGTGACACTAAGGGCACAGGAAGAGGATTTCCTAACAATGAGCCACAAAAAAACAGCTACAAACTGAGGCCAAACACCAAATCAAACTCTGATCTCCTTCCCCTGCCCATCTTTTGCCTTTTAATTCTTTTTTAATTAAAGCACAGCCAAAATAGACATTTTCCTTGTTTTAATTTGCTTATTTGTTTCTGATAGAAGAAATATGTCCTTCCTGCAGGAGAACCAACTCTACTCTTCTATAAATAAAATCCATTTGTGTATATGGATGTTCCTTTGAGAGGTTTCCTAACACAACTAATTTTAAAAATGGAAAACTGGAAGAGCCAGAAGCAAGACTTTTTTTGTTCCTCAATACCTTTGTGAGACAAAGACATTTATCTGGATAAGTTTTCAAAGGAACATTTAGGGAATGTGAAGCCACTATTTATTTTATGTGAAGCACAGTAGTTGACAAGCATAGGGTTAAACCTATCAGTAATCTAGCGAAACAGAGTGAAGATAAATTTGCTAAAGTGCATAGTGATGAGACACTGTTAACCAAACGATCTTTCCTAAATAAATGCTCACATACAAAAACATATCACCTGTTGCTATG
Organism: Gavia stellata; assembly: GCF_030936135.1. Taxonomy (NCBI): domain Eukaryota; kingdom Metazoa; phylum Chordata; class Aves; order Gaviiformes; family Gaviidae; genus Gavia; species Gavia stellata. Next base: position 23,862,476 of record NC_082601.1, on the reverse strand, counting down.
CTATGTAAGCAGGTTTCAATACTGAACGGTCCAGTGATTTACAGATGCTTGGGTTATAGAAGAGAAAGAGCACAAATGGCTCATCAGCACTATAGAAGGGTTTGGCAGAAGACCTGAGAAGACAAGGAAGCTGCTAAGGATGAGCTGAACATACTGGTGGCCCTTTCATACCATATGTGAATTGTGAACTACAATTGTGAATTAGTCCAAATCCATAGAAGTTCTTGAACTTCACAGAAATGTTTAGTATCTTACCGTTTTAACTGCATAGTCTTGATTTTAAAATGACTTTGTATTTCACAGGGAAAAAAAGAGAATTGTTAATTTCTGATAATAATTGCGCACCAAAATAAAAATAAATCTATATACATGTCTCTTCCTGCTTTGTATGAAGGATTTGATGTGTGAAATGTGACCATCCCAAACTCTCCTAAGAAACAGCACAAACTAGACAATTGCAATCGTACATTACAGAATGTGGGGAAAAAAAAAAAAAAAAATCAGTGTTGGGCACACGGAATAGGTATTCACAGTGAAACAAAAAGAAAATTAATGTCCCTCAGTCTATGGACTGATGATAGGTTTGCCATGATTGTTTTTTCCCCCTGGGAGATTATGTCTCTCAGGAGGTGACATCCACTTAAGGGACAATGAACCACTATTTATATAAATGTCCATCAAGGAAACTCTCTAAACAATTGCAAATATTGACCGACACACAGCAGATTAATTTGGCTTCACTATCTTCAGGATATATTGTAGACAGCTATTGTGGAATGGCAGATCTTTTACATTCATACTTGACACATCACAATTGAACATAGAATTCCCATCAACAACAAAAGAAGCGTTTAATAGTCACTTTGCTTCCCTAACAAAGACATATGCCTTCTTAATAATGTAAAGACAAGCAGGATTTTTTTCTAACAAATACTAACAGATTTTTTGTCATAATACATTACTTATGTAAACAGTACAATCCCATGCTAACAAAAGGTTCCTGCTTTCTCCCCACAAGGAGTATCTCCAGTAGATCCCAAAACACAAATCTGTGTTCTGCTACAATCATTTAAATGTGACAGGACATTAAGGTCTCACAGAAGCATTTTCCTCAGTTGCAAGAGCTACTTCAGTGTGGGGTTTGTTTGTTTTTATTAATACAGCAAGTCCGTGAATTCAACTGCAAAGCAATTACAACAACCTCAAACCTAAGTTAAGAAAGTGTCTAATACCAACCCTTGAAACAGGGCAAGATAGCACTGAGAGGAGCATATTGCATCCCGCTGCTGCCTCTGAGCTAAAGATCAAAAACACAAAAGATCATCTCCTCATCTTCGCAGCTTTCCTATGGAACTGTAGCTTCACAATCCTGGGACAAATGGACGTTTGTCAGACTCACTGCAAAACATTCATTGCCATGACACAGGCAGGACAGCAGTATTTGGAATAGGATGCAGCAGAATAACTAATACCTGATTTTCAGAAACGTCAAGTAGGTACAGTTTCTTTGACCTCCATACAGTTTCAGATGCTCAACACCTGAAAACCAGACCATGACAGAAACTCAGAAAACAAAACCAGATGACCACTTTGTCTTGCTCCCACTTAGCCACATCCTTTTTGGGTCTAGTAGTTTTAGCATTATACTCTTAATTGGCATGATACTCATATTCCCATCTGAGATTTAAAGGAAGAGTGTGTGTGTGCACACTAGTGTTAAACAGGAGGATGTAGCAGCAGGAAACTGATAATCAAAACACTTTTCTTTTGTAATGCATTTTAGTTTGTCATTGGGACTTGATTTTGAACAAGTTTCAGAGTTTTAAATCCTTGCTTTATTCTACTTACTTCACCCTTTCAAGCGCTCCAGCAGGAGAGAAGGAAAGTTGTGAAGCAGGATAATTAGGGACTTACACTGTAATTGTTAGGAGCACTGAGCACAAAGGCAATACTAAGACAAGCTGCCTGAAGCTTTTTTGGCCGTGGGAAGTAGCGTTACCAAGGTAATCACTTTCAAACTGTCCAGCAAGACTGCAGGGTAACTCTGTACTGAGAGGGATATTCAAGCCAAAATGTACTTCCTGAAAAAGAGAACATGAGCATTCACTGATGATTTGTAGGACTTCCATGTTTTGTCTTAAATACGTATTTCTAGCTTGCTGAAAGTTGGAATGCTGAGCTCATTGTGAACATTTAAGATCCTTCCCTATCACATCCTGAATCTTGCAGTTGGTTTGAAAATCAGATGGGGGTAAAGGAAAGTAGCTTGAGAATCACTGAGATGCTAAAAGACAGGGACAGATTGGGTATGGCCTATATATAATTGCTGAGGGGTGAAAGTGCAAGGAACCACACTTTTCCCACACTGCAGATAAACAAATTTGCAGTACTTGTGCTTTCCTGCATTGGCCCCTTGTAGCAGCCCCTTAGGTGCCAGTGCTATTGTTGTGTGCCCTGCAGGAATGCAGCCTGCCACTCAGAACTCTTGAGATAGTACAGAGGTTGTGCTTTTAATTCTGGAGATCCACAGCAAAGCATCCCATCTTCACCAAGATAGTAGTTGTTACACTAACCTGAGGCCTCACTGTGCTAATTGCTACATGAACAACTCACGGTAGAGCCAACTCCTGCCCCACAATATCTAGCTGTTAGATTATCCTGCTACGGAAAGTGGACAAAACCACACACATCGTTTGCAGATGGAAGGAGGTAACATGAAAGGAAGAGCAACAGCAACAACAGAAGTGCAGATGCAGGTTTCCTGACCAGCGGCAAAAAAAGAGGTGCACAGTGCTGCAGCAGCAGCCCTATGCTTTTCACGTGGTGGCATGGCAGGACCCCTGCCTGCTGGGGGATGTGCATCTGAACACTGCAAGGGGGACACCAGAGCCCAGAAATGACTCTGCTGCTCCACCATCTCGACAACGCAACTTCCCTGGAAGGAGCAGAAAGGGTTTTCAGCAGACAGTGTTGATGTGCCTCCTCTTTGCTGTGTTTTCCACTTCCAGATAACGATCACACTCATTATCCCAAGGTATGAAAACAAATAAAAAAACCCCACAGAGAGAAGATGCAGTCTCATTTTAGATGATGTTTACATTTGTCCATTTTATGTGAATCAAGCCATGCCACAAAATTATCTAGGAGCCACTTAAAAGGTTTTCAGTTCATTAGCAAAAGTTGTCAGAGATCCCATTTGCACAGGGCCTATGGATACAGTTACATAAAGGTGGAAGGATCTCCAATATTTTTCCTCCTAATGACCTGTATTCAAAGCTAGAAGTAACTGTCTTTACGTACATGATTTTAGCTGTATTTCTATGTTCAGGCTGCACAGGACATTTGTCATAGTAAGTATTTTCTCAAGCCTATGTATCCTAGCCTCAAGTTATCAATCAACTCTTCACCTCAACACTAGAAAATATCTAGTAAACAGCTTCTCGGAATTTTCTCATCGTAACCAAATGTGAACCCTCATGAAAGGAGGGAAGCGTATTTTAGAGCTAAGAAGCCTTTGTTAAGGACATAAAAGTTGCCATGACCCGTCTCTTCCTAAATTTATACAGCTGTGAATTCAGCACCTCAAATTCTCTCAGCTGCCACTATATCCAATTCTGCATCAAGGGATACTCCTGCACTTCCAGCTTTTTTTTTTCCTCCCACTTCCATTCTTTAGAAGTTTATATTTTAAAAAAACCTCACTAGAGTGTGATCAAGTCTTAAAGGTATTTAAAAGATACTTGAATGTCTTCTCTTCCCACCTTCTTTGGGGTTTTGGGGTTTTTTTTTTTAGTAGGAATGAGTATTGAATACAGTTCTTTTTCATACTTAAAGGGTCCAACTCTATCAGATTTCAAGCATAGCAGAGACAAGACAGACTGTAAAACTGTAAGCAGTCTTCATTCCTTATCGACATCTTTCTTGAAAAATGGTAATCCTTTAACCTTGCAACATCATTTCTCAGGGAGCTGATTAAATGAAAAGTCTGTTTTGGTCAATGGTAATTATAGCTGCAGACCTCAAGGTAACCTTTAGTGTGTACATTCTGCCTTGCACACAATGCCAATTAAATGGTTGACTGTCATTCCTTAGGTTCACCTAAAATTACATTCTCTTGGAAAATAAAATATTGCTGATACAATTTAGAGTATGTTTCTTCAAACTACAATACCCACCTAAGATTTATTTCTTCCAGGTCAAGAAAGGTTGAAAGGAAAAAAACCCCATGTATCTAAAATGTAATTTGTAAAATCCCTTTAAAATAGAGGAAACATGGGTTTAAGACATAGGGTGTTTGGGGGTTTTTTCCTTCCCTCCACAGAGGGGTTGTTTGGGTTAGAGTGGGGTTTTTTATTTGTTTGTTTGTTGGCAGGAGGAAGGGCTGGGTGGGTTTGTTTTGGTTCAGTTTGTTTGTGTTTAGTTTCCTGCCATTTACCTCTCTGTGTAGCTGGCTCTTCCCCTGTTGTTCTTGTGTTAAGCTAAGTCTCTCTGAGATTCAGAAAAGCAGTGATCTTTCAAATACACAGGATAAACAGTGTCTCAGGCCATCTAATGTCCCTTTATCTTGTCATCAGTGTTGTTAAACATATTAACAACGTTTTAGGAAAAACTAATTTGCAAATTTGTGCCAGAGACAAATCGAAGAACTTACTTACGCAAGTAAGTTGCTGAAAAGGGCATCAGCTCACAGCACATCAGTTTACTGACCTCTGCCTTCCCAGACAGGAAAGCCTAGGAAGTTTGTATCTGCTTTGTTCTTTCCTATTAATTTTACATCAGTAAAGTAGCGGAGGTTGATAATGCATTTTTTCCAGCTGTTTCTAATAGGAATCAAATGAGGCCCACAGTTTTTCTAACAGTTTCACTTGGCAGTGATTAGAGTGCCAGTTTCAAATTTCTCACTTAAAGTGTTTGTTCTTTACTATTTAATAACATAATTCTTCAAAGATAAAGCAGATTTTAAATTGTTTGTAGTTAATTCTGTTAGGCTCTGCTCAACTGTTAGAGATTTTAAGGACATTTCTACTCCAGTCCCCACTATGCACAAAGAAATATAGTACTTTACAAAAGACAAACTTGTAAGTCAAGACCGGAGTCAGAGCAAAGGGAGCATCATTTCAGAGCACAGCCCTTCTTTCAATATCTCATCACAAACATCAAACACATTTGCCAGCGTCATACACATTTTCTGTTGCTTTCAGTTAAACTTGTTCCTCCTGGCCTAACATAAAAAAATCCTTTCCACATCCATTTCTAGTAATGCCCTTTGCCTAGCTGTTCTTCTGTTACTGTTTCCAATTAGGATAATTACATAGCATGACTTTTGTCAGCCTAGATCAGCTTCCATCCAGAATACCTTTATTCATATTCTTTTACCTCCACTCATTACTATAACCTTATGCTTTAAGAATTGGAAAACCTATTAAGTAGCACAATATCACATAATCCTGCTTTGGGGGATCATGGCTTAGTGAGTGAGAAATTTATTAATGAAATTTATGGTCATGATCAAAAACAACAGTGTAAAACCTCAGAAAGTTTTAAAAAGCAAATACAGAAGTTCTAACTGAATGAGACTAACGGGTATTTAACTGTGCAATGCTGTTAGCCAAATGTGAGCGTGATTATGAACATGAAGTCATCTTTTTTATTGTTGAAAAAAGTGCTACATTGTCTTGAACTCAAGGTTATGGTTTCTTCTTAATCCCCGCCCCCCAAAACCCATCTTCAATGCCTCAGCACCTTTATTTATCATTAACACAGGAAACAGTACTATCAAGTGAATCTCCAAAACTTCCTGAAGTGTAAAGACAACCACACACTACACATACTGTTTGTCTTTTGTTCATTTGTCTTATGGAAAGACCAGACACTCACTCATGGTGGATGTAAGCATAGAGCAGTTCATCACAATAATGGGAGGGCATTTTCTGTTCACTTTTACTCTACTACAATCCATCGCTTTCTATTGATTTCATCTCTTTGCTAAATGAATTTGAAAATTACAATGTAGAGATTCTGCTAAACAAACAATTATTTGTTTTGCTACATGCTGGTTTTTTCCAACAAAGTAATGGGTAAACATAGGCAACTATAGCACTTGTAAATTCAGACTTTTGTTTTCCATCGTATGGCATTTTTCAAGCACTTTCCAAGCTTGACTGTGAAAGACACAGCCATATTTATAGAAGTGCTATAGGTATCAAAGATACAGTCTTTCCACCGTAAAAATATTTGAGCCCCATCATTAACCAGTATATCCTACTGGTGCCAACATTCTGCAGAAATTGCTATTTTTAATTTTACAATCCTTTGTAATTTGAAATACATCACTGCATGGCACATGCATGAAAGCAACCACCTGTCACCCAGGGTAAGTATGTTAATCAGTATGTTTAGTCCTGTTCACACACACATATATGTGATTAAAATAAAGTATGCCTTCCAACATAAGACAATTTATCATGAAATCAACTGCATTTATATTTCATGTAATACTTAAACTTATGTATATTTCAATGGAACTATCATGAATAAATCTGCAAGACAGAGTAGTCTCCTGTTCATAATCATACTAGCTTTAAAGGTATTTGAGGGAATAATTTCCCATGTATTTACACAGATATTCCCAGGTGCTTGGTAATAATCTCCTAACACTGCTGAGGAAAGCTGACATCAATGGCATAATTTCACAGATCGCATCACCACCCGTAGGTCTGTGGCAACAAGGATCACCATCAGCCATGTGATTGTTATGAAGCCCCAGGCAAGAGCAGACTAATGAGCATTGTCCCCATAGCAGGGGGCTGGGATGGGGGCAAGAGTCCCCACAGCCTCTGCAGGGACCACCAGGTTCGCTCCCTCTCTCCAGCACAGGTCTGTCCAGCACAGGACTAAGATTCAACCCATGCAACAGGGACTGGGACATGCGCTACACCAATTATAGAAACTGGCTTTTTAGCACAAACATGGGAACATCACAGAGTGAAGATGCACCTTGTATTAGAGAGGTCAATACACCCCTGAACCACAGTGGCAGTGACAAAGAGGCCATCACTTTGGAAGTCCTCACAGATTCTGGTTCCCTCTCAGTTCTTCAAAGAATTTATAGGTTTACTAGGGAGTTCCCCCCTCATTCTCTTCGTTAAAATCATCTTACCATCACCAATATACTGTTCTATTAAGACAGGTTTACCTGGGTAAACTGAACAAAGAGTAAGAAAGTGCCTTGATGCCACAAAGAGTGGCTACACGGAAAAGTTGCATTAGCATAACTAAAATAGAAAGTGCATTTCCTCAAAAATATGCTGGCCAAATTTCTTACTCCTTCATTCAAGTAAAAAAGAATTAGTATACATTAAGAGTTAGAAAAATGAGATCTTAATAGAAGAACCCACTAAAAACTTTTGAAGAAAATACACTCTAAATAAAAAAAAAAAAAGTGCTAATGGCAACATTTACTGCATTTTTCTCCATTTCTCCACCTGTCCTTTGGCAGCATCTCCACAAAGAGATGGAGAAAATTTTGAAATATTTCATATCACTTCATGTCTAGATAAATATAATTTTCTTTTATGAAAAGTGAAATGCATATGCATCATGCATAAATTGGCTGACATCACTGCAATTATGACACAGTGACCACTCTTCGTCCTTCAAATCGGAGCAGGAGCTCCAGCGGTACTTTCAGAGCCTCTCCCATCATGTGGGACTTGACCATGAGGTTCTCAAGTTTACACATCTAGAAGCTTTCTAAGTGCACATTAGTTGAGGTAAAACATCACATCTTGGTTACTACTACTAAAACAACATATTGTTCCATGAGCCACTAGAAATGTGATGCCTGGTCTCCTATAGACATGTCCTAGATTTCTTAACCCACTTATCCTCAAGCACCCTGTTCAGCCAGACAAGCGACATATGGGCCATGACATTTTCACAGCTACATGTGTGCTGGCTGACCGGACAGTGCAGGAAGCGTGTGCTCATTGACCAGCTGGCTGATGCCTGGCAGAGGTGACTAAGAGCCAAGACGTAGCTGCCTTTTCTCAGCGGGGAGCATTAATCAGGCTGTTCTCTTTTACCCAGCTGCTGATTTTCGTTAAATTTGCAGGAACTTAAATATATTTGAGACATCTCGTTCTCTGCTAAATTTTGCAGCCAATAGGCTCAAGATTTACAGTGGACTAAAAGGAAGAAAAAGATAGAGAATCTCATAGACACACAGTACAAACATATGTCTTTCTTTGCCGTTGCAAACCTGGCTGCATATATGCCATCAGGGTTCACCACATACCACTAGCTAATTTTCACCTTTTTTTTCTCCACTTGTGTACTTTTTGCTCTCATTACTCTCTCACAAATGCTACCCATCCTTACTAAATCTTGCCCTACCATTTTTCCCTGTCTTGAAACCCTCCTTTCCCTGTTTAGAAGCTATTTCCGTTTCCAGTTCAACCAGGCTTAATAGGTAAGTAGCAACTAGTTAGTGGAAACACATTAAAAACATACAGCTAATAGAGGTATAATAATATACTTCACATTTAAGTGTTTTAGATAGAGGTAGTTATGTATTAAGATTTATATGAGATTTATATGTATGTATTTTAGATGGGGGGAGAGAGAAATACCTGTTAATCATGCCATTGTTCAACCACAAATTCTGCATCTCACTGTGTGTTTGTTATCCTGCCATGCTGACCACTCGTATGGCTACAGCTTTTTGGCACTACAATATTACCTGCACTGACCAGCAGTAATGCAGGAACAACCTTGTGCACAGTTGCCAAGTTTCGGGGAAGAGTTGTCAGCATTTCAAGTTCTGAATCTTCCTCAACATGACACAGGTCAGCCTGAGCACAGTCTGCTAGTACTGAGAGCTTCTTTCTAGCCCCCATCCACCAAGGTGCAGTTTATATATACTTTTAGAAATAAACACCCTAGAGTTTAAGCCCACCATATAAGCCTATAGAAAACACAACCCCAGGTTCATGCCTACTACACGGTAGGTGTTTCCATAATATAAAATTATGTTTCTAGTATTTCCAGCAAATGCAGTCAAGCGTAAATTTCTGCGATGGTATGAATAAGGGTGATTCCCAAGAGTTGATAATAAGCAAAAAGAGGGCTTGTGAAGCTCATAGGGCTCATATCCACCGGCATATAAAACAGTAACTTCATTTGTTATTCAAATGTATGGCATAACTGAATGCAATTGTTAGACTGTCTCTAACAACCTGGACAACTGCAATAAAACTAAAAGTGCAGTTTTATAAACAAATCTGTATGAAGATGTATCTGAGATGTCATAGCAATGGCAGATTTGCATGGTATTGTTTATGGGAATATTACGAGCAAGCCACTTTAAAAAGACTGCAGAATGTCCAGATGATTGTTTTCAAATTACTAGGTCCAAACGCTCTTCAGAATAAGTATAATTCTAGTATCCCCACTGTATAAAAGACCAGATTCTCTCACCTCAAAGGACGAAGAGAGTACTCCTAGCCATTACTTCTCTAAAGCATGGCCTGGGGTTATGATAGTTCCATGAAAACATCAGCTCAGTGCTTGGCCACCACCAAAAACCCATTGAGTTATTAAGAACAGAACAGTGAGCAAAAGAAAACAAACATTATGCTGCTGAAAAAATCCACGCTTTTTCCAGACCTTGAGCGCAGTTCAGATTAGTCCCCTTATCCTCAGCAAATGAAAGGTTCAGAGGAGACAACAGGGAAGAACAGAGGTATAGGTCAGCTGGGCAGGTTATGATCTTTCAGCCTGGGAAAGTGATGGCTTCAGGAGCAGGTGGAAAAATAATGGAAAGGAAGAAGGAGAGGGTGGAGAATGTTGTTCATGGTCTCTTCTGATATTGGAGATAGGGTCCAGCAAATGAAGCCATCAGGAGTCAGTTCAGAACAAACATGCACAGCATTTCCTCACACAGCTGACCAAATTGTGTCGACCTGAGCCAAGCTGTGCCCTGGAGACATTTAAATGGAGCTGGGGTGGTGTGGAGGAGCAAACACATACTTGGGAGGGAGCCTGCCTCTTCCTACTAGATAGACAAAGCACACGAAGCTCAGAAAACCATCCTGGGCTGAAAACAGTCAGAGGAGGGAAAGCTACCAGGGGAGAAGAGGGGAGGTACGGAGAAGAGGCAGTGCCACATACATTCGACTCTTTGCCTACAAGTTACAGTCACTGTTGGCCCAGACAGGCTGTGATAGCTGTTACTGCTTCCCTAGGTCCATACTCACAAACTGGCTTGCAGCACAGCAGTAAACTCATTACTGATGCCTTCTAACTCAAGTCCAGCCCTGTTGCTTTTGCTGAAGTAGTTAGAAATTGCCATGAATAAAAAATGTTGCCCTAAAACAGAGTTACCAAGGCCTGTCCTGGCAGTGTTCTCAGTGCTCGCAAAAACCTGAAGCCACAGAGAAAAAAAACAAATCTACCAAACCAGCCACTTACAGTCCTGAATAAGCCAAGCCAGATAAAGTAATAACATTTTCCGAGGACCATGTTGGGTCAATGTGCTGTCAGTTAAAATGGGCTACCCAACCTTGAAAAAATAGTTCACCGTTTCCGTTTTTAGAAAGTCATAATGATACAACCCCACACTCAGACATCATCCAGTAACCGATCAGGCCAGATTTGCCACTCTGCTGTTGCAGAGCGAAGTCAAAGCAACTCTGCTGTAGTCTTGGAAAGTGTAAAACAAAGTAGTAAAGTGGGGGAACAGTCCTGGGAACTGTTATTTTGAGGGCACAGTGGGGAAGGAAAAAAAAAGTCCAGGAGGTACTACAGTATTTCCATTTGTAACTGGTAAAACTGGAAGTGAAATACTCACACCGCCTACGGCTGCATCAGCAGATCTCCTGCCCCAACAATTTCCAGCCAAAAACTATCATAGCACCATTCAGCCACCCTCCCTTCTGGTCCAGCATTATCATTCACTACACACAGAGCCAGGCTGATGTGGAGTGGATTACCAAGACTATTCTTCACAACACAACTCAAATTCATCAAAATAACTTCACTGGTTTACACAAGACATTTTGTACAACCCTTCCTCCACGACCTGTTGCAGAAAAAGAGTGCTGCTCTTTTGTCCTTCCAGCTGTAGGTTGTTTGTTTTCTTTTAGGCAAGATCATGAAGCTATATTAAGCTTGTCACTATCCTAAAACCAGTGCATAACCATTACATATGTATTTGATATACACTCCTCACACTCATGAAGCAAAAATGTTACCAAACACAGCAGGCAGACCCAGAAAAAACAACAGCCAACAAATCTGTGTCATAAACTTATAAATTGAAATTATTTAAGCCTTGACAACCTATAGAGATCCTTTTGGGAAAGGCAGAGAGGGCCAGGTGCGGTCAGCGCTTGCATGAGAGGAGTTCCAGCTTTCTGTGCCACCATCTGGGCAAGGCCCACTTCTGCTACACTGCATTCATTACTCGCTGTGTGATGACTATCACAGCAGCTGCGATGTCTCCACAACATGCAGGCCAAAAAAAAAAAAAAAGGGGGGGCTATTATTGCAGTAAGTCATTAGAATGAGAATTTTACCAACTTTAAAGGATGTATGTGACTCTCAAAAATGTATCAGCTGTTACACTCAAACTCCTCCTGTAAGTTACAATGCCTGCTATGCAGCTGACATCTTTGCAACATAAAATAAAATTTCACGCTGGAACACTTCCATCTTCAGTGGAAGCAGATTACTGCTGTATCTTCCAATAATAATTTCAGCTGATGTAGCACGATAGTCTTCATAGGAAATAAGATCTTGGTTTTGAAATTAGAAGCCAGTTGAGAACATTGCCTTTTGAATACAGGAGGTTATTTGACTCTTATCAAGACCAACAAGGAAGTTTTTTGTCTACAGGGAAACACAATGCAGTAGGATGTTGGATTTCGGACTCCACTGCAGATAAACTGCAAGTTCACATTGGCTGGGGAGAAAAATAAAAGCTTTTTGGCTTATTTTTAAGATCTCCTAAGCCCACAAAAAGCACTTCTAATTCCTAAAGCATTTCTAACACCATCAGTACTGCCCACTAGCTGTAAGATAAGCATCTGCATTTCCCCTTGCCAGTATAGTATCATTTCATCTTGCTGGGCTGCACTATGGGCACCAGCCATGACAAGCTCTACAGCTTGCTGCAGTCATATCCCATTTCATAGCCCCACAAGACACTGCACTACCTTCTAAGCACACTCACAGGATGTTACAGGACAACTTGTCCATTTGGTCTTGCAATTGTAGGAAAAAATGGTACAGGGTCTGCAAAATCCATTTCCTGGCAACAGGCTACAGCTGCATGGTATAAGCTGCTACATGGTAGGGAAATCAATCCTACCCTCCTTAATTACCAGAACCAAACACTGCTGCTTTTTATGAAGCCAGTATTCTTTTCCTTGCTTCTGCACAAGCAACTACCATGTAAGGTTGACAAGCCTCAAATGCTCGTCTGAGGACAGAGATATAGCTTGTGTTCAGAGAAACTGAGAGAAAATATAGAAACAAGCAGTGCTTGTGCAACCATACTGCAACAGGCACTACGCCCAAAACTTTTAAATAAGACATTTTCAGGAGGCTGTACAAGGGGTTTACCTCACATATGTTAGCAATGATCAGAAGAGGATTGATAATGGCTCAGCAACCCTGTGACAACCAACAGCCCATACTGTCAGAGATCTGTGAGCCATCTGTTCAGATACGGTTAAAGTTTAGGGGTGGCACAGATGTCCTGGATGTTTGCAAGGCCATTAGTGCTCTGTTGCCTCCACCACCTGTCAACACTGGAAGTGTTCCTGAATTAGCTGCAAGATTTGAAGGGAGAATTGCATGCCCTGTGGATGGTATCAACAGGATGTGTGCAACACTCCTATCCCCGCTGTTTCAAGTAGGACAGTAAGTTCCCTATAAGCAAGGTGAATCACCTCATGCGGACCTCCCTGCTGTATTTCACTGTATCAGGAGGTTGCTGGAGGGAAACCATGAAAGTGGCGTTAAACAATTATTCCAGCCCCCTCCAATATTCTCCTCAGTTATGTTCTAACATCAACAGAAGTGATGTGCTAGAGAGACATTTTAGCTATTGAGAACTGGGGATCTGACTCCCTCTCTTGCTCCACTCACAGACACATGAACTTTAATTCTATTTAAGGAACTTCTGCTTCTGGCAGTCACAGAAGCAGATCCCGCTTATTTCATGCTGCCTTTTGCTGAATCTTATTTTCTTGATGGGAGTCTGACCTTGCTTATGGGCAGTTTCTTCCATGGGAGCAGGCACAACTACAGATGATTGCTAGCAATACTTTATCCATAATTAAACAACTTTATAAACAAAGATCTAAAAATTCATACGGATTTAGAACATACAAGTTCACCAAAAGCCTGGACATTCTCACATTTTAGTTATCCTGTAAAAAAATGCAGGCTCAGGAAAGGAAAAAAGGCAGAAGCAATGAGACAGGTACCACTCCTGCTCCCAGTGCACAGAGGCTCCAGCACACACCCCAGCCAGACTGCTGCAGGCAGATCTGCCACAGCAGCATCCTCTACCACTAAGTGCCTCCAAACTGGTGGCTAATGAAGAGAAGTTGCAAAGGTGTAGTATTTTCTGACCTACCACTGTAGTAATATTACCTAGCTATAAATACAGTATCTGTGTTCAGATCTTTGACAGGTGTAAGATAGCTCTTTATACCATGTTCATGGTATAGAAATCATACCATGATGTTCAAGAATTCCAAGTTATTATACACTTGATAAATGTATATAAACCACTCATTCTTTCCTGTTTATAAGTCAACAGAACATTCCAGGTTATACTTCAATGTAAATGCAGTCTTTTAACCATGAATCAATCACTTTCATCTTTTGTTGCAAGTGTAACAGCAGTGGAGTATACAAAAGCTACTTTCATTATGGAAGTATAATACAAAATCCAGTACAGGACACCTTACTGGCAATTACATATTAACAAAACAACATTAAAAAGCTTCAGTATGCATTACAACAAAGAAAGAAACAGAAAATATTTCACTATATCCAAGCAATTGTTTCAGGCTTATATACCAGCAAGGATTAATTGTATTGCATAGTACAAAGTGACAATGAAAGCTGTTTCTTATTCATATTTCTACAGAACCCCAAAAGTTGAACCAGAGAATAATCATCTATGTTCATTTAGGTTTATTATGTCTAATAAAATGACTCATTGAAAAAAGCTGATTAGACTGCAGACACACCCAAAGAAAAGATGTATGTGCAGCCTCAGGTGACTCTCATTGCATACTCATTAGGCTGTAAGTCTCCAATTACATTATTCGAGCATTGTTTTCTCCATAACACTCCTTCATTTAGTATTTGAGCATTCAGTATTTATTTTTATCCTCTACAGTATGTAGCTGATGCCTCTGTCACTCATGCTATCTAAACTTCTGAACCCAAGTTACACATGAAAATGTAATTCTGATACTTCATAAACATGCTTCACTCTGCATTTAACATATGTTCTCTTAACAATTTCTTCAGATGTGATTTCCCAACTCTTAAAAAAAATTTTTTTTTTTCCTAAATTCCATTATATGGAACTAGTAAAAGCCATATTCAGAACAGCAATTCCCCTAAAATTTATGCACATAAATTTTCACCCTCAGGTACAGATCAAACACAGAAAATATCAGTCCAAAAGACTAAGATTTGGTAAAGTTATAAGCATGTGAAAAGTGACCTTTTACAGAGAAGTGCCAGACAACCTTAATTTCAAACAATACAATCAGCTCTATTATTACCACTCAAGTATATACATTGCATATAGTACTTCTGTATTTTGCACACTTTGAAGACTAGTACTGCAGTTCTCATGCTTCATGACCAAAAACAGACCCCCAAAAATCAAAGTGCATAACATAATGAACATTAGTTAACATATGCCTGTATCATATTTGTTATTAAGAACAAAGCACCTACAAAATTCTTCTGAGCACTAAAAAAATTTATTTGTTCTTGACCAGAAAGGTAGGTATGCTTGATGCTACTTTAAAAAAAAAAAAAAAAGCAATTTTAATTTTTATGTTATTTAAGATATTTCATTGTTAAGAAATCATGTCCTATGATAATCACTATCAGTTTCAAGAAGCGCATCTGCAAACAGAAAATTGTGCCTAGTCCACATTTCACAAAAGGTCATCTGCCTATGGCCATTTTTCATAGGTAGCTTTTGTCACATATTTCATTCTTATAATAATAACATTATGGCAATGTCTAGCATATAGCTCAAGGCAAACAGACACAAATTCTCCCTGCACCAATGGGGAGAGAGGAGAAATCATTCTCAATCTTCCAAACACACTGATGTTAATGAAGTGTTATTAAAATATTTTAAGAGTCAAGTCAGCTTAATTTTAAGAAACCCTCCAAAATATGGGTAGCTTTTCCTAAGCTAAACTCTCCTGTTTCATTTCCACTTCATCCTACTTTATTCAAGCTGAAGGTGAAGCTTTAAAAAGTCTTATTTATATTGCAACATTTTTCCACTTGCAAATCTGTCTTTTGCAGAGCCATTCTGATGCAAGGACAAAACTACTGCTGAGGCGGCTAGTAGTAAAGTGTCACAAGGGAAAGAATAAAACACCCTGAGGCTCTGTGAAAGCAGTCCAAGAATTTCTATTCATACAGTAAGTCGAACCAATAGCAAAATACTGTTTTTCTGAAACGTTAATTTGCATAAACAGTAAGACAATTTAGACATGGATTTACAGTCTTAGTAATTGATGGGATGAATGCAGAAAGAGAGACTAGGAACGTGTGCTTGCACAGCGTACCATGCCCAAAGAACATTTCTTTTGCAGAACAGCATCCGCCAGGCCTAGGAAGCTGATTCATCGTGATATACGTGAGTCAGGTGCCTGCTACAAAGGCATCATGAATCACTCCTGAAGTCTGGATCATATTCAAAATGCACTCACAGCACAGGAAAAGCGTTCTTATGCCATGAGTAAAGTAAGCACTTTCAGCATGCAGTCACTACAACATTTTTATTTAAAAAAAAGAAGCCAAAAATAAAAAAGAGAACCAAGGGAAAATTTCAAACAAGCTCAGCAATTCTGACTCCACCACATCAAAATAGTACTAATAATGTGACATTTCTCATTAAAACCAAAAGCAATTTCTCTGCAAGCTGGCTGGTTAGCCAATACACCTAACTGTGCTGACTCAGTGACCCCAGCCTTTGCTCAAATGAGACCACAGTCACAGCCAAGCAGTGCTATGAACACTTTTCATTAGTCTCCAAAAGGCATACTAGAACACTTTCTGTTTCTACAGGATTCATTCAAATATGACACCACCACTTCCTGGCTACATGAAGGTAAGAGAAATAGATATTATACCATACCATACCAGTGCAAAACTCAAAGCCTTATATCAAGTACTTCCAAATTTTATAATGCTTACATCCATAGCAGGGACTCAGCATTTTCATATATTATATCCTATCCTAAGGTCCATACTGTCACATATTTGTCTCATAAAATATTAAGATATTTTGGCTATGCTAACCAGCAAGGAAAAACAAGGGTCTGAACAAACTACTGCCAATTCTCCAAGTTCGGATGACACAAACGCAACAAACAAAACAATATTATCTTCAGTAAAAAACAAGCTCTCATTTCATTCCAGGGCACACTCAACCTATATTAAATTTCTACCACATTCACCCAGCATAGCAGCTTCTTATCTTGCACTGCTCTCCCAGCCTGCGTGTCTAACTATGGGATGAGATGGAGTCCTGACACAGAGACCAAAGCCAAGTGCAGAGACTGTACTTGTAAACGTCCTGAATGTGCCACAGCTAGAAACATAAAGGAAAAAGCACAGCTCTTACAGTGTTGCAGAGCAGCAGCCCAGACCAGCAAAAGACCTCATAACCCCCTAGACTGTTTTCCCCCCTCAAACAAGGAAGTCAGCTTTGGGTGGGTATCCCCAACAGTCTCCTCAGTAACTACCCCAAGGTGATCCAGGACTTGGAGGTATTATCACAGCAGGTAGGAATCAGTTGTGTTTAGACAGGTGTGACAGCAGGCTGTTACTTCACAGGCTGTAGCTACACCTGGACCCCTCGCTGCAGGGCAGCAGCGCTATGCAATGTAGGGCAACAAGAGTTCATGCAGAAGAGGGAACTGAAGGTGCAGTAGTACTGCTATTCCCAGACTAGGAAGGTTGTTATTTAAAAAGAGAAAGAAGAAGTCTGACTCAGAAACTAAATAAAAATCACAGAGAAGTTTGCTGTGGCTGAAGTGTAAATCAGAAGAAAAAAAAGCAGTTTAAGGAAATTTTGCTGCTGAAAAGCTAAGTTTGGCAGAAATGCTGCAACAATTGCTTTGTGATAGTATTGTTCTCCTCCCTGTAGAATTATTTTTACAGCTACCTACTAATGCCACATTATGTTATGCCAAGGGCATCAGATTTCCTTACAGTGTGCCTACTCCTCCTTCAAGCCATTCTCACTTGGGCTTACCGTGCCAGGAGATAGCAGCAGTTGTCTCTCTCCTCTGGAGAGCTGGACAAAAGACTTTCCCCTTACCAGAGGGGAAGGGGCAACTGGCAGTTGCTAATTAAGAGCCTCAAAAACTAATTAAGAATGGGCTTCCTCATCTAAATTGTTAAGGTGCAAGGTGCAGCTTGTAAGCAAGTCAAGTGTTCCGCATCCCAGCCTGTGGAGAGCAGGCACCAGCCCCCAGATGCCACAGGGCTGAGGCAGCTTACTGAGAGTAACAAGTTGCTCAGCAAGTAACCCGCTGCTTTCTTCAAACAAATGGTATAATTGAGGGAGGCAAACTGTTCTGCTTCATATGAAACAGCCTCCAGAAGGCAAACGTTCACAGGACTTCACTTCCAGCTTTTCTTTTGATAAGGCCGCAAAGGCGTATCTCATTCAATGCAGACAGGCTTGTGTCACTTATGAACAATGGGAAAACACTGAAGCAATTATTAAGACTTTTCCCTGTAAACTTCCCAATAACTGCTTCCATTCCTTCAGAATCCTGTCCTTCCCTTCTGAATCAAAATACAGGGCAATGAGACAATCTGTGCTTTAAGACTTTCTCTCAAAATATGACCACCACTTCCTTCTCTGGACCACAAAAGAAGTCCAAGTGCAAATTTTACTTAACCTCGAATAATAGGTTTTTTAAATCTCTTATTAAATAAGAGTGTTCTTCTGGAACTGTTATTAGGAGCTCACGGTATCAAAGCTAAGTCAGGCATTTAATTTTTTCAGGAATAAAAGGTGTCTCTGTATCTGAAACATATTTGCAAATATAGTCCAAAATATGCACAAACACCCCTGTTCTCGTAAGAGTGGACACCTGAAGGAATACCCTGTTTCCATGAATTCACTGATGAAGGGGCTATAACAGTTAGGATGCAGGCACTGTGGATCCTTTAGGGTTCTTCACCCTAATGGGTCAAACTATGATTGTCCCATCAGTCTACGACTGTGAAACAGAGATAGTAACAACTGGCATTCTTACGGCTGAGAAAATATAAGGCATCACTAATGTAGGATATGTCCTACACACAGGATACGGTGTTATCCCTAATAATGCTTATGCTCACCAATAAATAGCTACTTTATGACTACCTTGTGTCAGCTGTCCCTTGACCCTACATCTCTTGCATACAGAGGACCTTCTGAAGTGAAATCAAATTGTTGGTACTCTCCAACAGTTACTTACCATTGCTATGTTGTGCACAGAAAGCTAATTTTTTGACGGCTTACAGAGCTAAGGGCTGTCTTTCCTCAGTCTGTGCCATCACCACCTGTAGTACCAGAAGTAAAATTTGCCTCTCTTCCAAAGATGACCAAGGGACACAATGGCAGTCTGTATATGAGAAGCTGTGTAGATGACTACTTGGTCTCTCATAAATGGTTTCACTCACTACTACTAATTCTCATCAGGTGGCAGAATTTAAACAAACAAAAATTTTTTTTCATTTAAAGAATATTTAAATTTCTAAGCTTTTAAGCTTCCATGGTATCTTGTATCAACAGTATAAATGCTTTCAAAAATGATTAGACACGTTCCTGGAGGGTAAGTCGATCAGTGGCTACTAAAACAGCAATTCATGTGCAACATCTCACCCCTGGATCTCTTTCAGTTGCTGATTGCTTCAGACTGGAGAAGACAGAAGGGGCAATCTGTAGTTCCCTTACTCTGTTTTTACATACCTCGCCCAATTTGCAGCTGGCAATTGCTGGAGAAAGCACCCATGTAAGCCTTTTCATCCCATGACCATTCCCATATTAGTGTTCAGCTTTCCTTTCAGCAACCATAGAAACTTACAGTTGTTCATGCCTTTATTTCTAGAGGGTACTTAGAGGTTTTCTAAATCTCGCTATTCCATATCCACAAAACGTATATGAAAAGTACCCTTTGAGAGCAATTTCAAAAGTCTTCAGTGCCTTTAGCATGAAGAAAACAGACATTAAATTGTTGACTAAGATAGCCAGTATTTCCTTATTAATAGCTGCACCAAGAAACAAGGCCATATTCATTGCTTGCATTGAATTTGCATTTGGCACTTCTGCAGCAATTCCTCCATCCAGGTAATAAAATAAGGTATGGCATCCTCTGGCCGCCTTCCCCATCAACAGCTAAGCACAGCATCTGCACTCTTCAACCACAAAACACTTAATCAGAAACTGCATTGACTGCCTGGGACATGGGTCAGTTGGGAATAATGAACCCAGACTCTAACCCAGGTGGTGAGATGGAGCTAGCTGCCAGTGCCCTGAGCACACTGCATCAGCTGGGACCTCTAGACAGGCCACCATGCAGGAAGTTCACAAGTAGCACCAGGCCACACTTTATAAACATGCAACACAAAATGAACTCGGGAAAAAGGATTGAAAGATGGCATGTGCAGGAAGAGGTACTTTTAACCTCTGTAAAGCAGGGTCACACTTATGGGTAGCAGACACATGTGAAGGGACATAGAATACTGGGCTGCCTGTAGACATCAGTCTGGCACTTTTCTCAGTTCTGATCTTGCTGAATCATGGAAACTGCCTTAAATATAGAAGGTGAGGAACAAAATCTGAACTGCCCAGGAAAAGAGAATGTTTGATAGCTCCCCCAGGCTGATCCCCAACACTCTCCTCTGGTCACCATCCCTAATTCATCTTTTAGATTAAGTCAGATTAAGTGGCTGCAAAAGTCCATCTGTCGCATTACGTAGGCTGCTTCTGCATGACTTTAGTGTCCATACCAAAATGGTTTCTGATTCCCCCCATTAAGCTAAACACTCTCAGTTGTACTGGATAACATGACGATACTCCAACTGACACCAGACTGGAGCACTCTCGGTCTGAACAGACAAATGGTCAAGCATAACATCCACCACACTTAGCTTTTAGAGATTTGAGGCAAGGAAAAAGGAAGTGGCTTTTTTCAGCTCATACTAAATACTTGCCTAACTCAGCTGCAAAATGTACAATCACAATTCATCTACCCAGATCCCACTATGGCCTTAACCACAAAATCATACTTCTCATACAATGGAGGTTTCTTCCAGTATTCACTGTTGTTCAGTAGGATGAATCCTATGCTATCACTACTAAATGTAGCTATATTAAATATTATGACTTTTTAGTTATTAAAAGAAAAAACAAACAAAAACCAGAAAACAGAAAGAGATGCTTAACATCGTTATAAATCAAAGGTCTTTCAGTTGTGATTCAGAGTGTGGATACTGGGAAATGCAATTAATGTTAACATTGAAGGTCAGAACAATGTGGTTGTGTTAGAAACACTTTCATTTTTAAGCAATTGCAGGTAAATAAGAATGCATTACATGAAATGGATTCTGTTAGATATCAGAGTAAACAGGTTGGACTGAGTTCATACCATGTAGAGATTTAGGAAGTACTTTTCTTCCTCTTTCCAAACTACTCTCTCTCTCTACATCCAAAAGTAAACAGACATGAAAGCCAATTCTTACCCAGCTGGTGGTCTATCGCTATTACTCCTACATCAGTTTCCACCTTAAGCCTGTGCAGCAGTTTTCTTTCAGTCTCAAACTCTGCTTTGTCACTAGTCAGCAATACCGTTCTTTTAATGATTAACTGAATAAATTAGCACCAGAGACACAGCTGAACGCTGTGGAACAAGTCACTATCACAAAGGCTTTATTTTAAACTATGAGAGCAAACAGTTACTCACAGCTTAGGTGAACACTCATTAAGAGATAAAAGCACATACAGTCCTTTTCTTTAAAAAAGGGAAGAAAAACAAAACTTAAAAAACTTTAATCAGCTTTGCTACTTAAAAATCAATCTTCCAGGGAAGAGGCAGCAAGAGATTAAAGCATACCTAAAAATCCACATAACAGCTCTAAGGATAATAATCTGCTAATATACACTCCAGCATCTTAAGGGCAGCTTATTGCTACACACATCCATCAACACAGATTCTAAATGAGACCAACCTGCACCAAAACAAGATCAACCAAGCAGCTTTTGAAAACAGAATAAACATAGCTAGCTATTCAACATGAAACCTCTGATAAACTATTGCAAAAGAAAAAAAAAATTAAAAATAGGCAATGCAGCTTTGCAAGTCTGTTAAAGTAACTGTATTCATCAATAGCTATTTACTGATGGCCCACACCTCCTTGTATCTGTCCAGCACCAAGCACAATGCGAGCAGAGTCCCTGATTCCTAGGTGTCAGGATAATGCAATTTTTAAAAATTAAATTATTACACAGGGAAGCAGACTTTTCTTGTCACTAAGATTTTATATTTCTGTCTTCAAAACACAAAAATTAAAGCCTTCCTGGGAATACCTGAATTTCATCTGCCAGTTGCTCATGGACAACACAGTAGTTATCTGAGCCTTGTTTGAGCTACAGCTCCGATACTGCTGTTTTTCACACCATTCTGCTGCTTCTGTTTCTTACTTTCTAATCCAGTATAATGTCAAAGTGTGGATAAAAAAATCTCAAACTCTAGACAAGGCAATTTAGCCTTGTTCAACTGGCTGCTGGTCTCACATGTCTGGAGGTGGTACATTTCTGTGCCAATAGCTTGCAGGTTGCTCTGTCTGGGATAAGATGAAGACATTGCTCTGCTGAAAAGCAGTTTTCCTTCCTACATTTAAGCATGCCCAACCCGTACTTCTTGTCTTTCCTTTAATCTTGGTACAGAGCTGGAAGCTAAAGTTTAAACCAGAACTCTGTCACTCATTTTAGCTCCATACACACCCCAGACAGCTTTCCACAGATGGGTCAGACACTTCAACCATTCAGTAGAAGTTACCACTTGGCAGATACCTCCTGCCTTCACATGCTGCCACAATCTGAGAGTGCACCATGGCGGGTGCTTCCCAGCTCCTCCCCAGCCTTCTTGGGCTCCAGAAACATGCTGCTGGGAGTACAGGGCCTTGCAGTCACATGCAGCCCAAGTGAAACATTCTGGCAGCTAGAGGCACTAAATGCTAATATAACGCCCTTTTCGCTCCTCTTCATGAATAGTTCCAAGATGGGGCACTTTCTCTCCTTGCCAATTCTTATACTGCTGGAGCAAAAAGGTGGCAGCCTCTCTCTTGACTGATTATCATTGCCACATACCCAGTTCCATTATTTGGTATGCTTCACACGCTGTCCTCTGATCTGGCAACAGTCCTGAGTACAAGCTAATTTACACTGTCAGTATAATGGCTTTTGTGTCTTCTGCTACTCTGGAATATATTACATGCAGCTGAAACAGAAGTCCAGCAAGCCACTGTCTGCCATCATCTTGTAAAAAGAACAAAAAACAGGGAAGAGAAAAAGATCATTTAAATTTTTACATAGCTCGTTTTGTTTCCAGACCTTCCTGAGTCCAGTCTCCTTGATGTTAAATACTTCTTTCCTGCATGCTCCTGGAAGCAGCCCAGGGAAGGGTACAAATACCAGATATGCAAGACATGAAGCATTTCAGTTACAGAAAAATGCTTCTGAGTATTAAAATGTCTTCCCTGTTTAGAAAGAGTTTGCACTTGCCTTCTGAAAGAAAAATCCATCTTCAGTTCTGTCACTCCAGAGACACAAAGTGCATAAAGAGTAGGATTTAAAAAGCCTAGTGTTGAAATCTTCAAAACAACCCTTACAGCTCAAACCTGTGTTCCCAAGTCACAGGGAAAAGCAGTGGGGGAAAAAAAAGGCCAATTCTCCCTCTATTCCCTGCCTCCCCCTCAAAAATTTTGCAAGATGTTTCTCAAACCTAAGCCCTATGCCTCAGGCCACACAGTTGCCTCACTCTGCTTCTTGGACACACCTTAAGGTTTACTTAACACTGTGTGTGCCAACCACACACACTACTTAAGGGCACCACAGCTGTCATTTCACTATTAAGCCACACTACTATATGCACAGTTTACCACAAGTACACTTAACACCAGCACACAAAGGGGTCAGTACAGCAGAGGGGAGAGCAACCAGGGGCAGCAGGACCACCTCTCTCAGCCACAGTGCCAGCCTCTGCCAGGCTAATGTGACCACGAACCTGAGTTGTTAGTGTGCAAGGACAAACTTGACCAGGAGGGGGATAGAAAATAGCTAGATTATCTAACGTCCCCACATAATTTTACTTCCTTTAGGGATTTATTAAAGCTTTCTCAATATGCCCTGGAGCCAGTAGCGCAACCTCAGGTATCGACAGAGGCCCAACTATGGGTCCTGGGGAGAGTTCAGGGGTGAAAACGAGACTGCAGCCAACCTGTGAGAGACTTCAAGTGTCCCTGGGCCTTGTGTTCAGGTATACAAGAAGCACAACATGAGGTGGAAATGAGCCATACAAGGCCAGATGAGCAGATGGGCTAATTGAAGCTGCCTGCCCCTTGTGCAAGGGTGAGCAGCAGTGATACTAGGAGGATTATTGGTCAATACAGACAGCCCCTGCTGAGCACCCAGGCCATGTCTTAGGTCCACCTGCCTTTTCCTGCCTCGCCCCACCCTGCGCAGGAATGCCTCAGCACTGGTTCATTACTGATTCAAACGAACAGGATGACTTTACAGTTGCTTGGGCAGGTTTGCCCTTTGTAGCACAAACCCAGCACTGTGACGTCTGCGGGATCCCGGCCAGCTTCAGGATATGGGGAAGTGCCTTTGCACCGCTAAGCAGTGGAAAATTAAAAAGGAAGAGAAACTCCACCTCCAGTGTCTCTATCACTCAAACTCCCCACCTACACAGCAGACTAGCTGGGCTCAATAACACAAGTCACTGGGTCTTAAGAGCAACAGGCATGCTTCTTCCTGCAGAGGGAACATTCTGCCCACTCTCGGTTTCCATTGTCCCACCTCTCTACCTGTTCTGAATGGCACAGGCAAGGCATGCTGACTGCAGTTTTTACATACCGAGCTCTAAGGAGGACTCTGTATACCACAACCAACTTTTAACAATGCACACATGCAAAACCATTCTCAACCAGTAAACAGACCAGATCTTTACAGTACTCAGGTCCATGGGCCTCCTCTATTCCTGAACAAAACTGGCAGTCACTGCAACAGAGCAGCCAATTTCCACAATAAGTTTGATCCCCCTGGGCTGGCTATTCGTTTCCGCAAACCCACACAGACCAAACCTAGTGTAGCCAAGGATAAGCACGCATAGCTGCACAGCAATGCTGCAGCAAGACAAGCCAAATTCACAGGGCTGTGGGTTCCTTACTGTATTAAAGAACCTTAACTTTTTTATGCCTTGTTGTCAGGCACTGTAATGTGCTGCTTAAGTGATAGTGTTTAAATAACAACAACATGAAACGAATAGTTTCACTCTTCAGATTGAACATAGCAAGATGCAGGATGTAAAATTAAGTGCTCTGACTGTCAACAGTAAGTTACTGAACCAGCTCTTTGAACCCAAAAGGAGGGCTGCCACTAATTGAAATAAATCCCCAGTTACTGGACTGTATTAGAGGTCTACTGCTATCAGGACTGCCAGAGACAGCTGGCTCTGGAGAGGGTATCTGCAATATTCCAGAAAGATTTTCAGTCATTTCCTCTCTGCCTACTGACCGTGTAGGAAGATACCAAATCTTAACAGGAAGACTAACTGTGCTGTCATGCTCCTTTTTTAATAACGGAAAAGCACATCATTTCCAAATAGAGAAATCTTTGGCAGAGATCTCAAAGAAAATAAAAATATTTTTCTACTTTTTTTTTGTTATTCTTTTAAATGGTAGCATTTTAGACACCATTCCCTGATTACAATGTGACTCCCTAACTTTCCTATTGTTATTAATGCCTACACTAGTCCTAGGATTCCTTCTAATTATAGTTTATTCCATATTTTGTCAGGTTTTTTTGCTAAGTAAGTTGGTAGCTGGGCTAAGTGTCAGATAGTGACCAAGACAGATGATTTAATGGTTCCTTTTGGGTTTTATCCTTAAAAAAATGGAAAAAAAGAGATGTAAGGTCACTGAACTGAACTGGCTGAAACAGATTTCTTGACACAGCCCTTCCAGCCTCTAAGAGCTTCAAAAGATTTCAGTATTTGGCTCCACAGTTACATCTTTGTTTACAGCACAGATATACTGGGACTCTGCTCTGTAACCCCATGCGAGTCCAGGCACTGGTATGTGGGACAAGACAGAGCCTGCCAGTGGTTATGTCTGAGAGGCAAGAGTGAGCTTGAATGAGTCTGTCCTGCAGTCAGCCCCAACGTGCTCTAAGACCCTGCCAATGCACGCAACTCCTGTTTCCATGACTCAGTGCTTCACCCACTACTCCTGGGCAGGGTCTCTCAGCAACCTGGGGTGGGGTCCATCTAAACTAGATACAGATGAGGAGGAAGACAAAGAGGTGCTGCAACACCAACAAGATGTCTGTGCTTCAGACAGAGTTGGTAAGCACTAGCACAGCTAACTGGTAACCAAAAGCAAGTAACTGCTGCTGTAACAAAGAAAGAAACTGCTGTAAGTAGTTTGAAAGCTGTGCTCCTGGGAACTGTTAGCTTCCTAGACCCATAGTCCAGATAATCAGTAGTTGTGGAGTACAATAAAAGCAAAGCTAAGAAAAATCAGGTATTTCCTTAGAAGTAGGAAGGGGGCGACATGTTAGCAAATATGTAAGAGAGTAGCCTTGGGTCATCAGGCGATACAGGTATTGCGAAGTCCTTTTCTTTCACAGCCTAGGGAAAGAGGTTAGAGCTCCCAGGCTGGCCCTACTCCACCAACCAGAACAACCCCAAAGACACTGGGGAAGCCGTGGTGTTTCCAAACTGTACATGGTACTCCCAAATCTACAGTGGTGCTCCTGAATCGTCAGTGATACCCCCAAACGGCCAAGAATCTGGCCCATAAAAATCAACAGGGAAGGTAGTCACGCATGGCAATCGCAAGAAACCACTAAAGACACTACTACATAACTCACCCAAACACCATGGGAAAAACAAATGTTTCCTAAAAAATTAAACAGGGGAACCCTTCTTAAGGAATACATACATGCAGCATCTCCCATCCTGACCCAGAGGACACACTTCTCCCTGAGATACCAATAATTTCAAGGTAGTCAAGTCTCTAATTAATCCATTGTGCACAACTTATCAACTCTGGTGTTTTTCCAGGCATAAGATTATTGGGAGTTACAGCAGAAGTGTCCAAGTTTCATTACACTTATAATACAGATCAGCATTGCTGTCCCCGAATTTTTGTAGTCTCATGCTGCTGCTCCTCCTCATTCTGTCCTAAGAGCTTTGCTTTCCAACAGTTATGACTTGACAAACAGCCCCCTTGTCTCTGCCTAATCTGCCACAGGAGAGTTTAGATTACCCATCCCTTATCTTGTCTTGAGGTACATCTTCCCTCCAGCAAAAAAGCTCTGTTTAAACAAAACCAGTCGGGCCTTATTCACTTCACAAAGACTGTTTTGAGATGTATATACATTGTACAATGCAGATTGTTGCATTCTTGTAACATAAGCCACTTCTCTGAGTCTTCTGTGCTGCATCCATACGTGGGATGTTTAGTACAATGGCCTCATTGTAATCACACAACTTTGGCCTTGTGTTGGAAAAAAACTAAAGAGAGCTTCCAGAATTGCAGAAAGATCATAGGTTGAAGCCAGGCACTAATGACCTAATAGGCAGAGGTCTAAAATGCAGCAAACCCCCTAACCCTGGAGGACAGCTCTTAGTACACTTGCTGCTGTTCTCAGATTACTGCTTCATCTTTGTTTCTTCTCAGCTCTCATTCCACATTTTTGTACAGATTCCCTTATTTCCTTAAAGTGTAAAAATTAGGTTCCTATAACTTTACTGCTTCTCACTCATTGCTCTTTTGCAGTCATGCAGTGACCTCATCTGAGGCTTGCAGGAGCCTTCCAAAGAGCCATGTGAAACTATGGTGTTTCAGCCAACAGCAGCTGTGGCTGCCTGAGAATACTACCAACACCTCAGTCAGCCTTGGAAGCAAGCTTATTGACTACTAAGTACTGCTTGTCAGTTTGAACACTATCAATAACAAAAAAACCCAACAAAGTCTTAGCGGCTAAACAAAGAAACAAATGCCAAAAAAAGCCTCTTGTACAGTTAAACTGAAGTGCTCGTACAGCACATAACTAAATACACATGCTACCACTATTTTTAAGCTGTACAAGAAATAGCAAGCTATTATTTTCTGCTGCATAGCTTTCTCTGTAATATTAAGATGTTAATGTTCTTAGTCTAATATAAAAGGTGTTAATGCTCACTGATAATAAGAACTGTGGGGTGGAAGATAAAGTTGTCATAGACTCTGGTTGTTCTCACGGTAGCACTAGAGTGTTTGAATGACCTCACCTTAAGTTTCCTGAATGCTCCAGACTATTTTGTAAAACAGACTCCTGATTTTCCAGACAGAAGAAAGTGTTTTGGAGAAATTACTGTTCTAAGTTTTTATAGCTGAAGTCATTAATTATTTTATTGTTTGCTTTAAGTCAAGCCACTGTTTTGCCTACAGACACGGACACATGCTGTAAGATATTTGATTCCACTGCAATAACTAAGATGTATTAGAAGTAAACTTCATTGATATGCACAAGAAAAAGGGGAAAAGTCCTATACCTCTATATAAAAGAGAAGAAGCCATTCAATTTTATAAAAGGAATTTTTTTTAATTAAAATATTTGTAAAAACCATCACTCTCAAATCGTGATCAAGCACATTTTGGAGGTATAAATCCAGGTAATCTGTGTGTAGTAGACAGCTGGAAGCATCAGGTAAGAAGGATAAAACTTCTTTTAAGGAATTTGGCAGATGTATCCCAGATAGATAAGGAAGAACAAGTTTAGAAAGTTTCTGCTCCTTGTTGTGACTGGTGCTTAGTCAAAATTGGCAGTAGCTAAACACAGCAAGTATTAGTGAAAGTACTCAGGCTCAACAGCTAAGACAATATTACACCAAGGAACACAAGGAAGAAGTTAAAAATGCAGCCATCCACTCACACACACATTAATCTCAATCTCTTTGATGACTCAGCCAGTACTTAGCACTTCATCTATGATAAGCAGTGTATAATCTTGTTGCACAATGGTGTAGCCTGTTATTTCTATAAGTCTTCTCCTCTCAGAAGTTTTACACGACTGTGAAGCAGTGTTGTGGAAAACATGCTGGCAGCAATACAAAGATCTCACTGATGTGAAAGCCAAAGCCTTTATTATAAGCTGGGTGGTCAGGCTGCCAAGTAATGCTGTTTGTTAATGCTATGCATTACTAAACACTGTTCCTCTATGCATGATCTTTAAAGCTAATACTGTGTTTAATGGAGCAATATGTAATAATAATAGATAACATTTGAATGAAGTAATCCATAAATTGATAGCTATGCTTTGCTATCCTAAGAAGGGATTCTACTGAAATGTAATTCCCAATTTACAATATTCAATGCTAGAGATATGAAACAAGTAGAACTGTTAGCACCTATCAAATCAAACCAATTTTCAAATCGGGCAGGGTCCAGACTTTTGCCTGGGAACCCATTGGTAGAGATCATACTAGAGATCCATGACAGTGCATTGCTCTTGTTTTAATTTTCCCATACCTCAGAAGAGGTCGTAGTGTTATGAGGCTACTGGAGATCAGCCACATCTCACACAATGCAGTAGATTTTGCAGAAAACCACCACGGGGGAGGAAAAGGATGGAGACTAGGGAAAGCCTCCACAACTATCACAAAGCAAGTAGGTTTCTTCACCTCCGTTCACTCATCCTTAATGTCCCCATAGTGCACAAGTCCCACAGGCTTTGCCCCACTTGACCCCATAGGCCCAGTGCCCTGTCAGGGTGGACACCGGAGCAGCTGGGCCTGCTGGGGAGCAAGGAGCATGGTGCAGAGCCCTCCTCTGCAACTCTTTTGGCTGGGTGGGAGGCTCTTCTGTGGCTCCTGCCCAGCCAATGCATGCACCCAGGGCCAGATGTGGCACCCCAGGGAGGTGACCCCCGGCAGGATGGGGTGCCAGTCCCTGTGGCTTTACCCATCTCACATACCCCCTACCCTAACTCCAGAGCTGGTTTAGCACTGAAAAAAATGCTTTTGCCGAAAAACTATGCTGAACATGACACACAGACAGACCAACAAAACCATTTAACTTCACAATTTCTGTATTCAACATGTTATATAAAAGCAGATACGAAAATCTGGCAGATGATGTAAGCTATAGACCTTTACCCCGTGTTAAGGATGATTTTCCAAAAGTCTTGTTCTCACATAAGTCCTGATGCCAGAACTTTGGAAACATCCCAAGAAATTAGAAGTTTTTCAAGCTCAGGTGAAGTACTAATTTAGGAAACAAGCCAGGAGAG
This sequence comes from Gavia stellata, assembly GCF_030936135.1. NCBI lineage: Eukaryota > Metazoa > Chordata > Aves > Gaviiformes > Gaviidae > Gavia > Gavia stellata. Next base: position 23,832,637 of record NC_082601.1, on the reverse strand, counting down.
GAAGATTTTTAAGGTAACATTTATAAATCTACAGTGCAGCCAAGTGGACACATTTAGAAAGCACTTGCCCATTAATCAGCTTGTCACAATACTGATGTTTGTACAAGAGATGCTGCCATGCTCCAGTGACAGAGAACACACTAGACACATTTGGTAACAATGTGGCTTTGAAGTTTCAGTTTCATGCAGAAGAAAGCTCAGGCATTACTCTTCTTGTAAGAAGGGTGCAAATACCTGATGCAAATAGGGAATCAGCCAAGGATATTTCTCTTCTTGAATGCTGTGTGCAGAGTAAGTCCTAACACTACCTTCAGGCAACCTCCTAAAGGAGCTTCATTAAGTCTGCATAATGGTTGCTATTCACTCTGCAGGTTCTGCAGAGGGTCACCTGAGATTTCCTGATATTATCCTTAAACATAGTTTAAAGCTGCTTGGCAAAACTGTTAAAACTATTTTTCACATTTTTCATGAAAACTGTTGTGGTTTACACGGATTCAAATTTCAATCATCCATTTTCAATAGCGCATAATGGGAGGGAGTAAGGATGCAAGAATATGACCGCTGTTATTGCAAAAGATTTTTCTGCCAGCTTTCATAAGTATACAGCTGTACTTTTCACCTTCAAATACCATCACCAGGGAGAAAGCCCAAGTTTCCAGAACTTCCTGTTAAAACTGTCAATGCAAACCCCACATTTATGTATATGGATTAACTGAGTATTGTTACATATCATTGTGCAATTAAGCAACAGATATGATGTACATTTGTTTTTAAAATGTCATGGTATATTTGACTGCTTCCTTAACAAATCCCATGAGAATGTGGCCTACCCTTACCGTAAAAAAAAAAAAAAACAAAACCAAACAAACAGTGTAAGAAAGAACAGATACAGCAATGAGAATTTAAGATTAACAGAATTGCAAGAGATGATGCATCACTGACTTCCTGGCTTAAAAAGAGACACCAGGCTTGTGTTAAAGACAGCACATCAACTCCATCAAGTGAGCTGCTGTCAAAAAAGAAAATGCATGAGAGGCAACAAGAAAACAGCTAGTTGTCAGACATGTCACCTGAATAAAGGAAGGTCAAATTTATTTACCCCCCTATAATATGCTTAAATAACTGCTGGACAGAATATCAGGCAAACAGGACAGAAGCTGGCACAGCAGCTTATTTATTTACCTTTGCTATCAGTTCACTGAGCAAATCATCAATGGTAATACATTTGTTGAAGCTTGGTATTTCTTTGAAGAACTGCTAATTACAACACAAGGTTATTATTAAGTCTCGGCAGAGCTCTAAGAAACTTAACTAGGTCATGGAAACCAGGGATCAACAAAATCACATTTTCATCTTAAGGACAGATACTCTTACAAACTGCTAAATTATCTCTATCCAGTCCTCCCCAAAACAGAAGGGACACTTTCAGAACTCAAAAATATTTAGTGTCTTCTTCGCATATAACAAAAATGAAGTTCAATAACAGTAAAGCAAGTTCTGGTTCAACTTAACAGTGTTTATGCTTTATGTTTTATGTAATTAAAAGCAAATCTCTGGACTGCAAAACACATTGTTCCCCCTCCAGAGCCAGATAAATTTCACACTCAACAGTACTCTCTTCTCCCCTCACCAGCTCCATAACCATTGATACAACAACAGAATTTAACATTTACTGGTATGCTAGGTCAGTACCAACTGGCAGCCACAGCTAGTTACCAGTTAGAGGAATGATACTTATCATACCTATTTTACCTTTCCAGAGTTTGCCAGGAAAGGTCTGGCTTCATCACCAGATGAATGAAAGGTGAAACACAGAATTTACTTCTCAGACAGGGGGCTGGAGTCACCCTGCCAACACAGCTGTGCTGGCACAAACCTGGTGGAAATGTGCCATCTCCTGGAAGAAAGCTTTTTTCCTGACAATACAGCTATGAAGACACCTTCCTATCTGTCTCTGCTCCTGCGTTTTGTCAAGACTGGAACAGCTAACATACAGGCCAATAACCTGGACAGAGAGCGTTCCCCACCATGTTTTTTTTCCCCAAGTCAAGCTGGTGGCTTGGCACACATTTCTTCTGGACAGAGATGGCAACATCCAAATCCTCATTCCCACAGCCAGCTGGGAGCTGCTATACTCCAGCCACAGCACCGCTGCATTCCTGTGCCACACAGACACACACACACACACAGCCGAAAGAGCCATGCCAGCAATGCCATACTGCAGGTAGAGGGCCTGGGACCACTTTTCTTATTGCTGCCTTCTCCTTACCATTTACAGGGCCAGATATACAGAATGAGATGTAGTAAGTGACCTGGACCCGCCCAGACAGCAACGCCATCTCCTGCCTCATTCCTGCTAGGGAATAAGGAAAGGAGAGAATTCATAACCTCTGGGCAGCTGTCTCCCCCCCTGAAAAATTGCACTAATTACCCATTCCAGAAGGGTATGCGTGTGCAGGAAGAAAAAAGGAAGACAGCAGCCAAGAGGACATAAACAGTATTATGAAGCAAGCATACAACCCATATACTGTATAGTGTATGTCTAAAGGGCAATTATTCCTCCAATATGTGCTGCCTCACACTGTTCAAGAGCAACTGTTCACAGCTCTTCGATTAGCGCACAAAAATACCCTGCTTGTAAGGTAGCCTTTTCCTTTGCTGCAGCGCACTTAGTAATGCAGTTACCCTTCCAGCACTAAGATCCATACAACAGGATTCTCAACTAGCAGCACTGCAGGCTCCTTACAAAACCTGACCGCCCCGAGTTCAGCAGCCCAGTTGTCTGTGCATCACCTTCCCAGCTCACAGGTAGCTTGCACACACTGTACTGCAACTCCAGCCTTTCAGTTCCAGAAGCACTGTAAAAGTTTTATCTACTTGGTGCTCAGCTTTCATCATTGGATCACTTCCCATCAGTCAATGTAAAATTTGAAATGCTAGGTCCAAGTCAAGATTTGCAGTCTCTGGATACAGAAAAGTCCCATTGTTTTGAACAGTGCTAGCCCCACTAACAGCACCATCAGAGCTTTGTCTTTCATACAGAGCTACCTCTGATGTCAGTGAGCCAACTGACTAAGCAGGCAGTGGTAGCAGTAGTATGAATCTGGTCTGGTGGGAATCTTGCATATACTGAAGTGGATTATAGCATATACCTCCTTTATAAAAATCCTTTCACACTGGTCATGAAAGCCATAGATACAAAGAAGTTAACTTATATTTCGACATAAAACACAGAAGGCATAGCTTGCTGGAAAAGAGAAAACATTTGTCTCCCCCTGAGCCCTTTCAATAATAAAGCCCTTTTCAATCATACAGATTTGGGTAGCATGTTCTAATGGACAAGAATAGATTTAGTTTATATGCTAACTCAGTGCTGCACTCCAAACTTACTTCTAGAGTAGTAGTTCTTAAGAAAGTAAGTTCACATTCACCAACTCCCAAGGAAACACCTCTAGGTGAAACGCCAGTCATCTGTTGTTTGCAGCATAATTACTGCAGTTATTTAGACAAGTCTCGTCTACAGAGCTATTTAAAATGGGATAGACAATCCAAGCCTGGAAGCTACCAGGTAAACAAGACTACAGAATGCTGCCGATATTGCAGCATTCAATTCAGTAAGAAAAGGCACGTGTGCCACTGATACAAAAACATAATTCACAGCTCCTGCACTGCAGAAGGGACGATCAAAAGCAACAAGTTGCTTGGGGAAGAAGAGTTTCCTCTTCAGGCTTTCCAAGAAGACTGAACAGCCACACGCATGTAAAAAAAAGGTGTAAAAAAGTATGAATATGGATATATGTCTGTCTGTACTCAGTGTACAAAGCCTCACTACATGGATTTCCAGGCACAACAGGCTACCCAAAATGTTATTGTTCCTCATCTCAAATACTATCTGACTTCAAAACACAGGCTGTGATTTTCAGAGGTGCTGAAAATCTGAAGCAACTGGATATAGTTGCTGTAGCTACAAAGAATTCCTAAGGAAAACATCGCTGCTGTAGCCTACATGTAATGGCATGTTCTTGGACTCGGGAGCCTGTTTTCACGTAGAGTCCCAGCCCTAATGTAGGGCTCCTTATGCTCTATACTTTTCCCTGCATATATCCTTGTGCAGCATCGGCCACAGTCTAGTCCATCACATATAGTACATACAGAATTTTGGGACACACATGTCACTCAGAAGGGTGTACATTTTATCATCATAGCTCTTCTCTGCACCAGCTTCCTGCACAGATACACTTATTTTGCAGAATGCCTCTCTTCTGTTTAAATTAAACCACTTCCACAGTAGGTTACCCTAACAACCCAAAAACATTACTTTTACTCTCACACCTTAATTTATTTGATGCTACCAGCCTTGTTCAGACAAGCCCTTAGATAAGTATGCCCCTTCGCATTTAGTCAACATGCAAACCAACTGTAGCAGGTTTTTAAAAGTGGGCAGAAAATTACCTTTCTGAATAAATTATCATTCTAATCTGAGCGACCAAACTGCATTCAGATCGAATGAATAACTGTTACTTCAAAAAAACGAAGTCTCGTCCGTTCCCAAGCTTTGGAAGTTAAAAGAGAACTCAGACCTAAAGCAAGCAAGCCAAGCAAAGCATTTCCCTTTTTCCCTTCTCCCTTCATCAGACCAGATGTTAATTGGTTGCTCTGTCAATTAATAAGCATTGGGAATATAAAAATGAATGCTAAAACTCCAACATATGAAGTATCACACTTAAGAAATGTGTCAAGCTTTGTACTACAGGATAAATGGCCTATCAGGATGCATCAGCATGGAACAGTGGGGACATCCTGTGGCCACTTAGATTCTTTACACTTGACTATTCCCATTACTATTTTCAATGTCTGTTCAACCACGTTTGCAAATTAGATGCAAAGTCACGTAATAATGTAAGAGGGCCTGAAGGCAATAGAATTTGCTTAGCTAACTTTCCACCTACCACTTTATGTAATCCCTGCTCAGCAGTTGCTGTGCTCTGCACCTCAGTTTTCAATATCTTCTCTTCTTCTGGGTTATACAGTTTCCAAGTCAAAAAAAAAAAACAAACCACACAACCAAAAACCCCAACATTTAAGGAGTTTGAGCTGGTCTAGGTGGCAACACGAACCCCTGACAGCCATGTGTAAAAGTCAAAAGCAACATTCTAATTTAATTTATTTAGATTTATAGCAGTGTTCATAAAAGGCATGTAATTCTCAGATATAGGCATTCTGCCAAGAGGAAAAATACTATCAAATGAAATACATTTGTAAAGCACCTGCCAATATTGTAAGCTAAGCAACCACAAGAAAATGAAAGGCCAGTAACTCTTGTGAATCTGAACATAGTTCTTTTCATTGCCTTCCCTCCAGGGGAGGATTTCAGGATAGATACGCGTGCAGACTATGAGGTTGAGTGCTCCTTGCGGACAACTCACTGCCCAAAACTCCCTCTGTTTTCATACTTACATGATGGACTTCAGCTATACATCTCAAGGAAAAGGTCCCCCACTCAGTTCATGGGACAGCTGTGGCTTCACAAGTCAAGATCATCTCAACTCGCTCACTTCTGATCATGTTGACTTCACCACTGTTAAAAACAAAAAGCAAATGAACTTCAAGGACAATCATTTTTTGTGGTTTGTATGTGCATGTTTTCTCACTACAGGAAAGAAGAAGATTTTCTTTTAAATTTACATCTTCAAGCAATTCACCATCTCTACTTAAGCTGCCTTCGAAGGCTGAGTATAGTCAGAGCCAAATCCCAGAACATATGTCCAAGTATTCCTGTGAAGAGGCTCTGCATTTTGCATGGCCCACAATTTGAGTCCGTTCAGTGTGGCATTCCAGATGGAAAAACAGCCATCTAGGACTTGCCGCAAGTGCGTTGCAGCTGTATAATCCACTTAGGAGGTCTGCTCTTGAGCGTATCTTCCTTAAAGCAAAACAAACATCCCATCGTTCCAAGCAAGACATTCATGTTTTTTCAGCAGGAGCAGACCTTGTTATTAGCCAGTCAGAAGAGGTGTCAGCTCAAGCAACATGCTGCAGGAGAAACTGCACTCCACACCTCAGGCAGTTCAAATTCTGGCATTACAAATCAAAACTCATCCAAGCACACTGAGGTGATACAGTGTTTCTCAGCTCCAAATACCCTTGTCCAGTAAATTGAACCCTTCAAATAAACACACTTAAACTAAAACCAAAGCAGCCTAGGTTATTCTCCGTGTTGAACGGTCTGCTTCAACTGTGCTTAGACTGCATAGGTAAAGGTTGTACTGGTGTTACAATCAAGGCAAAAAAAAAAAAAAAAAAAATCTGTTCTCCACTACCTGTGTAAAACAAGAGTTCACAATGACACAAATGATCAACTCAGCCTAAATTTGCTCCCACAAAATACGCCTCTCAGCTTCTCTCACACTTGTCATCTACAGCAATATTAGAAATTATCTAATGATTCATCTTGAAAGTATTTTTCATGCATGCTTTTAGTAAAGATTTTTTCCATCTAAATATTCACACACAAAACACTTTCAACAAAGATTTACCAGTGGGCTGAACCTGAGTTTGCTCAAATCCACTATAAAGTGGGCTCAGAACCACCTGCTCCAGAGCATACATGTACCTGCAGCCATGGTTGCCCAGCCTGTGGCTGGTTAACATTCCCGTATAACACTATTAAAAAGATTACTTTCTAGCTGTTCTACCAATTCCCTTCTATAGGAAAAAAGCATATAGCTTTTGTCAGTGCTGTTACTTACGATACAGCTGGTAAAGAAAAAAAAAAATCTGGAATCACAAGAGGTGGTCAGAACAGCCTGAAGGACCGTACTGAAGCACCAGGTGGAATTTCACAGCCATAAAGGAGGCAAGAGGGACTGCTTAGGCGTGTTCTGCTTTATTCCCAAAACCCACGTGCCACACATGGAAGACTGCTGCTCTACTGCCTTCACATTCTGCACACACACCTTCCTTCCCCCCCACGTCTGTAGCGATAATTAGACCCAAGAATGTGCTGATATTAGACACTCACCCCAATGCATCAGGCTGTTGACTTCCTCCATATAGTACAAGGAAACAAATGAGAAACACCTAATAACACCAGACTAATCCACTATTAAAAGTCACAGTTTGTGCTCCAGTCTGCAAAGGTTTCTACTGAAGAAAGGTGCTGAGCTGCCAGTGAATCTTCGCTGAGAAAAATAATCTGAGGCCAAGACAGCTTAATAAACAATTCTGAAAGGATTCTACAGAGCCCAGGTCCCCTATCACACTTGCATAAGCTGTTTACAAGGGGCTAAGAAAGGAAACCTTGGGCAGCCACGCAAGGGGACATACTCTTCCCAGAAGAGTTTTGTGATTTTTGGAATGAAGTAGCCCGATGCACAGATGGATAAGACAATGAACAGTTTTTAGAGAGGAAAACGATAATGCTGGATTCTGAAACTAAGCACAGCAGGTAGCAAGCTTCCGGATGGGTGTTGAAAAGACTCATACAATTTCCTAAAAGCTGATATGCTTAATCCCTCAGAAAAGGAAGATTTAACTCTTACCATTACTCCAGAGTTTAATACCAGATCTCATAGGTACAACGCAAGCATAAACCCTCCTCATGGCTTCCTGTGGCACATGATTTAAACGACCCTTCTATTATGAACACACTAGACAGGACTATACCATACATTGTATCACCATAAATTCACTGGAAAGCATTTCCCACAGCCATGAAAAGAAACCTCTACTTGTTAACGTGCCACTGCAGTAGCGACTACTGTCCAATTACTTTTTTGCAACATTATCAGAAATAACAGGCCCAATTCCCAAGATTCACCACATTCCCACTGAAATAAGTGAAACGGTTCAGGCAGATGTGGATCATAATGGATAAAATAGTATTAATAACCACAGTGGATTAAAAATTAATCTCTTTCTTAACGTTGAGTGTGGTTCTCTTCAAGTCAAACTTGAGATAAAACATCATGGAACAACTTGCTCCATTGATCCCTAGGTTAAATCTATACCATATATAAAGACTGAGGATGCCAGCCTTTAAGTGCTTTCACATTTTTCTCAGATGAAGTCTTTTTTAGGAAGAGAATCATAGAAATAACAGTTAATAAAAAATAAAACAAAACATACCAGGCAGGAGTTACTGTAGCCATTTCTATGAGTCATATACAACTGGCCTCTTAAAAAAAAAAAAATACAAACTGACCAGCTGGAGGGATGATGATTTTCAAGACTGACGGTCCTTTCTTGTGCTCATTCACACTGCGTTTAGTATACTCGATAAACAAAATACGTCCACAGTCCTAGCAGCATGAGGATGCTTCTAAAACAAAAATGTCAACAACAACAAAGCCAGCTCAATTGTTTTGCAGCCTCTGGCAATAAGTGCTGTACATTTACATAAACCTCACAACCAAAACTTTTGGACACTGAACTGCTCTGCAATGAGAAGGCAAACATCTTTTTCCCCCATGTGCAACTGAATGAGTACTGTCCATAAGATATATATTTTGCATCATCCAAACATTCCTTCTTACAGGACATAAATAGTAACACATGATCTATTACACCAAAACCAAGCAAGACTGCTGAGTAGCGATAGCAGGTACACAAAACACTCCTCCTCTCTCTCCTCTGAGTTTTATCTCACGCCCCAGTCTCCCTGGGTCCTGTCTAATTAGCCATCCGGACAACATTCACAATTCCCAGAGCGAAGACAAAAAAAGTAGAACTAAAAGGATTAACTCAACGTGAGAACACGAAAACAGATAAACACGGGCCAGCCTAATGCCATTATTTTTTTAAACTCCTCGCTAATACCAAGGCCGATTCAGAGGAGTGTGTTCCAAAACATTCACGGCAGTCGAGTTGTCTCTTACCTAATACAACGTACAACCATTCCTCCTTCCTTCCTGCTGCCCGAAGTCTTCCCCCTCTGCATCATAACCTGTTCACCTTCACAGCCATGCCCTTATTTATACAAGCTGGTGTTTAAAACAACAGCCTTAATCACAAGCAAAGTTCAAGTAAATGAGAAATAATAAAATCAGATCTACACGATCAGCCATGTGAATATATGCATAAGTAACTCTCCAGTGGTCATTCCTGTGAGCCTGTGCCCCCACACGGGTAAAACAAATTGCAGGAACAAAGCCGTAAGACTCTGGAGCAGCTATCATGTGACAATTCACTTAAATTTGTGGACCCTGCGCTAGCTTATGAGGAACAACTTGCATGAGAAAGACTATTCATATAAGCTGAAGTAAACAAAACAATGCCCTTTACTTTTTGTGTAAGTCACCATGTGCATGCATGGGGCTATACAGCATTAAAACATTTAATTTAAAAAAAAGTTTTGCCACATAGCAAGACAAATTTCCAAGAAAGTCCTTTGCATTATTAAGTCCTCAGAATAATATAAGGTGACATGTCCTTTCTCCTTTGTATTTTTTTTAAAACTACCTCGCATGCTTCAAAACGTGACTAATGAGGAGTAGCGGATTGCCCTGATCTCTGCTGACAATCACCACACGATGGCTGCCTGCCTCTGCTCCCCCCGGCCCCTCAGCGCCTGTTCCAGGCCGCTGGCCCCCATCCAGCAACGGACAGAAATAGTCGTACGAAGGGGTAACTTGGGACAGCAGTAAGGTCAGACGCGGCTTTCATAAACCAGCTTTCTTTTGCATTAAATACTATGTTTGAGAGAGACAGCAGTACGCGAGCCCACTGGTACAGGCGCCGCGCCCTCTCGGCAGCCGCCGCTGCTCTTTCCCGTCCTGTCCCGTCCCCGGGGACCCCGCGGGCCCCACTCGCCCCGGCAGTGCTGGGCGCCAGGTACCGGCGGTGTCACCCCGGGGTCTCGGCACGCCGCTTCTTTCGGAGGCTGTACCCCGGGCTTAAGGACGGCCCGACCGAGCACCTCGCCTCCCGCGGCCCCGCTCCCGGGGCCACCTGCCACCGCCGGCGTCGCGGGGCCCCGCTCACCTTCGCGCGGCGCCCGCCACAGCGCCGCCGCCCCGCCGGGCACAGACGGAGAGGCTCCAGCCGCGCCCCGCTTCAAAGCGACCGCAGCGGGGCCGCGGCCGGGGCGAGGCCGCCCGCGGCGGGGGCGGGACGCCCGGTGGAGCCGCCCGGCACCGGCACCTGCGCCGTGAGGGAACGGCCCCCTCGCCGGGCGGGGGCGAGCGCGAGGACGGGTCCTGAGGGGGCACGCGCCGGGCTCGTGAGACGGGGCAGGCGCGGGGCTCGCGAGGACGCGCTGGGGCCGCCAGCCCCACCCCCCCCCCGGCCCTTGCAAATAACGCCAGGGCGGCCGGTCTCTCTTTTTTTTCCCGTTTTACCCCCTTTTTGTCCCATTTGCAGCCACCCTCGTACCAGTGCCGCCCCCTCCCTGCCCTCTCCGCGGGAGCCCACGCTGAACACCCGTGAGATTCCCGCCCTTCCCCCGCGCACGGACGCGGCCACTCGGCGCGCGGCAGCCCCGGGCGGCGCGGGGACCGTCCGCGTTCTAACATCCCCCTGCGAAAGACGCGCGTTTCCTGGCGAGCGGCTCCGCTGCGCGGCGGGACCGTCGAGCCAGAAAAGTAAAACACAGGAATAACACTCCGCCCTGAAGCCGTTTCCCTGCGCCGCTGGGACACCATTCCGGCTGCCCACGGCCGCCACGGCGGTTGCTGCTGCCCCGTGGCGCTGCCCCCGGCAGAGGGCGGCCGAGGGCAGCGCCGCCGCGCCCGCCCGGTGCCCGCCACCGACGGCCGACGCCGTCCTCGGTGCAGCCGCCCGCCGGCAGGGACGGGGCAGGGGGACGGGCGGCCGCTGCGGGTGCCCGGCACCGCCGGTCCCGCGGCCGTGCCGGGGCCGCAGCAACGCGCCGTTACCGGCTGCCGTGTGGAGGGACGTCCCGTGGGTGCCGTCAGCATCTGCTGTGTAAAATACACGTGCGTGTGTACCAGACGGAGTGTCGCCCCTCCGCGTGTAACGTTGAGGGGGTTTCGCTGGAAAGCGCTCCCACGGAGCCGGGGGGCAGCGCTTCCCCCACGTGGCCGATCGCCCGGGGCCAGGACACCCGGGAGGGACACCCGACCGCGGCGCCCCCAGCTCCGCCCGCCGCTTGCCGTCCTACCGGCGTCCGCCGCCAGCTGCGCCCGTGCGGGGACGCCGCTCACGGGAGGACGGACGCCGCGGACCTTTCCCTGGGGTCGCCGGCCGGGCGGGGGCACACACCGGGCACAGCGCGGCAGCAGTAGCCGGGCCGAGCCGAGCCGCAGCCCCGAGCCGAGCCGGGGGGGGGGGGGGGGGGGGGCGGGTAGGGGCGGACCGCCCCGTCGGACCGCGCCGGCGGCGGAGAGGGACGGCGGCATGAGCAGTACAACGGGGCCGGGGAAGGTTCCGGTACCGGCGCCGGGACGGTCCGCGGCGCCACGCAGGTCGCGACCCTGCGGCCGCTCGTGCCCGCGCCCGGCGCCGCTCCCCTCCCGCGCCCCGCGGACCCGCGGGGATACGGCGCGGCCGGGCGCCCCATTGGCTGTTGCTAGGTGACGTGCGCCGCGCCACGTGACCGGTGTTAAATGCCGTCCCGGCGGCGCGCGGCGCCGCAGAGCCCGTCCCGCTGGCGGCGGCGGGAGCGCGGCTGCCCGCCCCGGCCCGGCCCGGCCCCGCGGCCGCGGAGCGCAGCCCAGCGCGGCGAGCATGGTCGCGCGACCCTGACCGCCTCTCCCCGGTGGGGACGGCCGCGGGGCGGCGGCGCCCGTGCGCCGGCCGGCGGGGGCGCGGGATGACCGGGGTGCTGGAGAGCCTGGTGCCCGACATGCACGCCAGCCAGATCTCCGCCGGCAGCTACCACCAGCACGGCGGCCTGCACAAGCCGCAGGAGTCCCCCACGCTGCCCGTCTCCACGGCCACCGACAGCAGCTACTACACCAACCAGCAGCACGGGGCGGCGGGCGGGCCGCCCTACGGCCCGGTGGGCTCCTACCCCTACGCGGGGGGCGGCACCGCCCCCTACTCCGCCAAGGCCGGCTACGACCTGGGCTACGCGGGCGCCTACGGCTCCTACGGGCCCTACGGCAGCAGGGCCTCTCCGGCCAACAACGACTCCGGTACGTCCGAGCCCCGGGGTGGGCGGCCCGGGGGCGCCGGCGGGAGCCGCGCGTTCCCCCCGCCCAGGCCCAGCGAGGAGGCGGTCGGGGTCGGGACCCGGGGTGGGCCGGGAGGGGGCTCGTCCCCGGCAGGCCGTCCCGACGGGACGGGCGGTGGTGCCGCGCTGCGGGCAGGGCCCGGGGCGGCGGGGGCGCCTCTCCTCACCGGAGCCGCCGTTTCTGCCGCAGCAGAGAAGGAAGACTGCGAGCCGGAGATCAGGATCGTGAACGGGAAGCCGAAGAAAGTGCGGAAGCCCCGGACCATCTACTCCAGCTTCCAGCTGGCGGCTCTGCAGCGGCGCTTCCAGAAAACCCAGTACCTCGCCCTGCCCGAGAGAGCGGAGCTGGCGGCCTCCCTCGGCCTCACCCAGACACAGGTAGGGCTCTGCCGCGGCGCCCCGGGCACGCCCCGCCCGCCGAGGCCGCTCGCCCTCCGCGGGGTCATGTGCGGGCGGGGGGCGGGGGGGCGGCCCGCGGCTCCTCGACGGCCCCGGGGTGGGAGTGCGGGGGGAGAGGCCGCGCAGCCGAGGCAGCGCCGGGACCGCTCGGGGCGGGGAAAGCTGCTCGACCGTGCCCCGCCGCGGGCGGCCCGGGCGACGGGGCGGCCCCGCGGCAGCTGCCGCCGCCTGACGCCCCTCTCCCCCCAGGTGAAGATCTGGTTTCAGAACCGCCGCTCCAAGTTCAAGAAGATGTGGAAGAGCGGCGAGATCCCGGCGGAGCCGCCCCCCCGCCGCAGCAACTCGCCGCCGCCCCCCGCCTCGCCCCCCGCCTGGGACTTCGCTCCGCACCCGCGCACGGCGGGCGGCACCGGCACCGCCAGCCCCAGCCCCGCCGCCGCCTTCCTCGGTAGCTACTCGTGGTACCCGCCGGCACCCGGCGGCCCGGCGCACCTACCGGGGGCCGCCCCCCTCCCGCAGCCGGCGCAGCCCCCGCACCACCACGGCGGCGGCGGCATCTTCTAGGCGCCGCAGAGACTTGAGCCCGCGGGGCCGCGCCCGGCAGCCACGGGGCACCGAGGTGCAGCACTGGTGTTTTGGTGAAGCCTGGCTCCGGCCCTCCCGGCGGAGAGGAACCGCTCCGCTCCCCGTCCCGTCGCGCTGCCGGCGGCGGACCCCGTGTGCCCTCGGCCTCGCGGGGTCCACCCTCCCGCCAACCAAAATAACGGCGCTGCGGACCAAGCAGCCGCCTCCCTTCCCTCCGTCCCTCTTCCTCCTCCCCGGCTTTTTCATCAAACCACCGGTGCGGAACTTTGGTTAACTTTATTTTTTATTTTTTTAACGTTGATAGGTGCCTTTGCGGATGACCTCACTTTGATGTTGGGGATTCAAAAAATAAAATGTTTAAACAAAAAGATTAATAATTTTTATATGTAGATTTAAAACAAGAGCCTCGCGTGTTTAAGTTATCCTTTTTAGCCGTGAACGAAACCGTCCGGCGAGGCGGGCCGGTCCGCAGGCGGCGGTGCTGGCGCGGCTCTGCCCCCCGGAGGGGGGGCTCCCGCCCGCGCGGTGCCTCCGGGCGGGTTTCGTGCCCCGACGGGGCCTCCCCGGGGCGGGCGCCGAGCCGCGGCGGGCCCTCCCCTTCGCTCCCCCCCCGCCGGCAACCCAGCCACTGGTCCTGCCTCTGCGCTGTTTGATGTCTAGAGTCGTGGAAAAAAAAAAAAAGGGTATTTTTGGTTATTTATTATGGAAAACTTAAACACACTTTAATGTTTCTTTTACAATAAGCAGAGATTATTTAAATAAATTATTGTTTCCATGGTGAGCGCGCTGAGTTTCTTTGGGGCTGGGGAGGTTGGGGGTCTCGATCCGGAGCACGGCGCTCGCTGGGGGGGAGAGCTGCGTCCCCTCCACCCCTTCCCCATTGCAACTGTTGCCGCAAGCCGTCAACTCCCCCCTTCTCCCCCCCTCCTCCCGCTTTCCCGTCTACAGTAAAATCTTGCCCCTGCCAGTCTTCTCGGCGAGGCCATGAATCACTCAGCGCTGCCTGCAGCAGCCCAGAGCCACCACCCCCCGCGCCTGCTGGCGCCAGCGACATTTCGCCCGGGACTGGCTGCTGCCGTCTCCCAGCCTCCCAGACGGGCCAGAGGGGTTTGGGGCAGGGCCGTGCCCGAAGGAATTTCTCTTCCCCCCCGTCGTTGGTACCCAGGCCGGTAGCCTGCCTGGGAGCTTTACTTGAGCCGGAGCTGGTGGTTGCCCCCGAGACCCTCTGTGGCCCTTCGAGGGCCGGAGGCACCGGCTGGACCTCTCCGGGATGCGCCCCTGGACCCCTCAGGACGTACCCCTCTGGGATGTAGCCTTCCAAGCTTCACCCCTCATAGCTGAACCCCTCTGGGATGTACCCTGCGAGGGCTGGACCCCTCCAGGATGTAGCCCTCCGTGAGGCTCCGTACCCGCCCCTGCACCCCTCCGAGCTGAACCCCCGTCTAGGCTGCACCCCTCCGGGCTGCTCCCCTCGGGATGTACCCCTCCCGGCTGTGCCCCTCCAAGCTGTAACCCTGAAGGCGTGCACCCTTCCGGGCTGCATCCCTGGAGGTCCTGCCGGCTGGAAGAAGTAAAGGGGGGGGGGGGGGGGGGGGGGGGGCCTCTGCCCCTTGTCGCCCTGAGGGCCCCGCTAGCCTGGGAGGGTGCGGGGGGAGAGGGGCCGGTGCAGGGGATCCCATTGCAGACAAGATGATGAAGAGGCCCAGGCCAGTTCGCCCGGGACAGGGAAGGTACAGCCCGGTCGGGACTCTCCCGACAGGCCTTGGCATGAGGAGCCCGGGCGGGGTTGGGGAAGACGCCGGGGAGGCGGGCCCCACAGGGGATACGGCGGAGTCGGGGGGCCCGGGCGGGCGGATTGCTCCTGAGAGCTTGGGGAAAGCTTGGGGAGGCCGGGGGGGGGAGGCAGAGGGGCGAAGGAGGAGTGAAGAAAAGAGAAGGAGGAGGGGGGATGTTGCAGGACGAGAGAGGCGGCTGCAAACGAGGCGAGAGGAGGGAGCGGGAGAGACAAAGGGGGAAGCAGCAGCTGCCCACCGGCCCCGGCGCTGCCCCGGCGGCGCGGACGGGGAGGAGAGCCCAGAGACGCCTCGGGAAACAGCGGGGCCGCCCCGTCCCGCACCTCTCCCCCGCGTCGTCCCCCCCGTTGGCCGCAGGGAGACCCGGCGGCAGCGGCCTCGGCCGCCTGCTTGGGCCGGGGGGGTAGGAGTTTCCCCGCTGGCGGGCGGCGAAGCGCTGGGGCGGCGGGCACGGAGCGGGGAGGGCGGAGAAGGCAGTGGGGCCGCCTTCAGAGACAGGGGCACGCGTGGCGGGGGCACGAGGGGCGAGCAGCGCCGAGGAGCCCCCACCTCCGCGGTCTGGCCGGGGCTGTGCTCCCGGCAGCGCGCGGTGCCTCCGCGGGCCCCGGTGTAGGGGGGCTGGGGCACCCCTCTGCCAGGTGACAAGTTTTGCTAAACAGCCCGTCCGGGATGCAAGAGGAAACCGTGGGCGCGGGACACGGCCGGGACGGAGACGGCCCCTCCCTCCCCGTCGTTTTTACAGGCGCTTCTCGCTGTTAAATAAAGTTCCCCCTCAAACAGCTGCCCCCCGTCCCCTCCGCGCTGTCCCTCCTCCCCCAGCGACTCCAACCCGGTGCTGCGGTGCGGAGCGTGGCTGGGCCCCGTGGGGCCGGGCAGGATGCCGACAGCGGCGTGGGGTGCCCGGGGCGGGGCCCTGCCCAGCCGGGGGACGCTTATCAGCGGTCCGGGAGCGGAGCACCCCGCCCCGGGACGGGGGAGGCCGCGCACCGCCCCTGTTGCCCTCCGCGCTTTCCTTCTCCTATTTAGTTATTTATTATTTTATTATTTATGTATCAGTATTTATCTGCTGCCTGCTAGCAGCAGCTCTCCCTGGGCTGCCTGCACCTGGTGTGTGCATGGGGGTGTTCGTGCTTCACGCTGCAGCAGCCCCGCAGCTCCCGGAGCCTTTCCAGGCTCCGCATTTCGCCCGCTGCTCGCACGGGCTCGGGATGCGGCTCACACCGTGCTGGGGACGGCGAAGGCGAGCGGGTGCATACGCGCGCTGCGCCTCCGCACGCGCCGTAGATACATACGTACAGATATATGTGTATGCTTGTAATGGGTTTTCTCGTGCTCTTCTCCTGTCCGATAGGACGGGGCAGGCACCGCTGTGAACCATGTGCCCCCGCACCAGGCGGCAGCTACGCGGGGCTCGGCCGCCCGGGGCCGGGAAGAGCCGCGGGGAGCAGGGCAGCCGAGGGGCGAGAGCTGCCCCTGCCCCCCCAGCACTCCGGGAAGGGCTGGGGGGGAGGGGGGGAGCTGGGCCGATTCCACCCCACGTCCCAGCGCCGACGGCCCCCCCGTCGGGCCCGGCCCCGGGGGGGCGGACGGGGTAAGCGACGGCTCCGCGGCCAGCCCGGTCCGGGGCGGGGGGGGGGGGGGGGGGGGGGGCGTCCCGGCAGCCGCCCGGGCGAGGGGCACCCTCTGCCTCCCCGGCCCACGGGCGGGGCCGGCCGGGCTTGTGCCGTGGGTAGGCAATTTACTCATTTGCCCCGGTGAAAAGAAAAAGCACGAGAAATTCAATTAAAGCGGCTCTGGCAAAAGGAGTTATTTGAGGCATGAATGTCTCCCCTAAAGCTGCAGCAATCATGTGGCATTAGACACTTCCGGAATCCTATAGCCAACTTGAAAAATCCCAGACCCCTTTTTTCCCTAATTTTTGCTCTGATCTGTAATTTTATCCACATTTGCACTAGTTTGAGCATTCTGGCTCTCCCATCTGAAAGCCTGCAATTACTATATAATTCTTCGCAATTTCACATGTCCTAATATGGACTGTAATTTTTGCGCAAGACAATTTCCTGCTATTTCAAGCATCAACATTGTCAAAGTTGTATGTACATAATAAATGGGAATATCAATGCATAGTTTTTAGCATAACATCTTGACTCCTCGATAATTATATCCGTTCGGAGCCTACGCAGAATTAGCCTGAATTGCATGGTAACTGCTGCTGCTTTAAAATTTTTAAAAATTACTCATAATTTTCCCAAAGATTACCAAGATCTCGAGTGCACAATGTCATCAGCGTAATGAAGAGTAAACATTTATGCTAATAATCTGCAATTTTTTTCATCAGCTATAAAGACAGAGGCTATATAGCAGAAAATTTCAGTCATATTCTGCAAGAGCAGAGCTGCAAAAAGGCTGCTGCGCTCGGAGGCATGTGCATCTCTGGGGGATCTCAATCCACATTTGCACTCTCAGGATATTATTATTGTGCTCGGCTTTTTTTTTTTTTTTTTTTTTTCCCCTTTCTTTCTCCCTCCCCGGTCCTCTCCCTGTCTCTCACGCTCGCTCGCTCCTGTAACTTTCGTAGCAAAAAGCCGCGTTCGGTCCTTTGGTCTGTTGTAAAGCAAAGACTTGTGCCCAGAGCCTCAGGGACTGAGGCGGAAGGTAAGGGTGGCGACACAGGCTCCTTTCTCGCGGGGGTAGGTGAGTGCACGGGGCGCGACGTGGACGGGTGCCCCGCGCGGGCCGGGGGGGGTGAAGCACCGGCAGCGGCTCCGCCGGCCCCGTCTCCCCGCAGAACCTCCCGCCGGCGGCGCCGGGGCGAGGGAAGGGAGCGAGGCGCCGGGCCGGGCGGCGGGGGTGCGGAGTAGAGCCGCACCGCGCCGCGCCGGGGCATCCCGCGGGCCGAGCCGCGCCCAGCCGCGGAGCGCTGCGCGGGTCGGAGCGGGGGCAGTCGCCGCCGGGGGCTGCCGCGGGGGCCGGGGACTGCCGGCGCCGGGGCGCGCGCGTTTTCGGTGGTGGTTTCGCGGTGTGCGTTTGTCGGTTCCTTGCAAAGGGGAGCGTTACCGCCCGGTTCCCCGCCGGGAGCCGGGAGCCGGGAGCCGGGAGCGGGGAGGCGGGAGGGGAGGGCACCGGCGCGGGGGGGACACGGCACTTTTTCACCGGCGTGAGAGCGGCGGCGGTGGCGGGAGCGGGGCAGGCGGCCGCTGGCGGGGAGAGCGGAGCGGGCGGCGGCGGGGATTTCTCATCCCCCTCTGTCAAACGAAGGGAGCAAATTCCGAATGCAAACGGGCTTGGGCTCTGATATTTGATTTTTCTTCTAGTTCCAGGGGCCGCTCTGTGCTCTGCAATTAGATTGACACATGTACAACATTCCCAGCCATTCAAGGGGGTTCGCAGGGACACTCCAAAGGGATTTTTTTTTTTTTTGTTCCTTTTTCTTTTTGGGTGGAAGATATTAAAGAGGTATCTGTTGTTTGGCAATTTTGCTAAGTCTGTCTTCATTACTTCAACATTGTGCATTTGCTAATTTGGAAGCCCCTTCCTATTGACAGCTCTGCTCCATACACCTGCAAGCAATTTGCAGAGCTCCAATATAGGAGAATTGCAGAGATGGCAGCTCGCACCTATTTTATTTTTTTTTTTCTTCGCTTTTCTCAATGCACAGCAAATTTGGCTTTCAGTGCGTTATCTCTTTTGTTAATGCAAAAAGATTCCCTGGGCGAAAAAATTGCTCATAATTACCAGAGAGATGGGGAAACTGCATTAGAATAAATAAACCTGAAATTACTGTAATTATGTTGTGTTTGATGGGCTCGGCTTGTAATCAAGAAGAGAATACAGTGAAATGATGCTGACCCTCTTGGGTTTGCAGCTGTACGCGCACTTTGGGGTCTTTTTTTGCAGAAAAGAGTCATTTTGATCATCATTAAGCTGTGTGTAACCTATTTCAGAAGTGTTTGAAAATGAGGGGCACTTTTTTTTTTTTTTCCCCCAACAAGGAAAAAATATATCCCAAAATTACATTTTGCCATTTACAGGCTCATCTGTAAGGTTGTGTTTGCGGGGTGACAATTGTTAAAGGTATAATATTCGAAATCAGGACTTAATCATTGTAATGAGGTATTGTTTCAATATAAGCACCTTTGGATTATTCATAGTTTAATTAATATCCTCATTATGAAAATCTTCGAATCAGATATTTGATGAACTACTTGTCAGCAACAAGGCAGAATTAATTAGGCCTGTATTGAGATTAACATTTTCAAATGTACAATTATAATAGACTCCAACTCAAGACCGCCTCGCTGAGAGAAAACTAATAATTTCTCTATTTGAACTGTTAGCAAGACATTATTGAATTAGGAGAAGCTAATATATCTTAAAAGCGCTCCGAGCTGTTTGACCACCCCGTTCCTGTCCGGTCAAAGGCGTTTGGTCTCTGGCTGCAGCCGCCGCGGGATCTGCGCGGGTCCCGGGGCGCTGCCGGGCCGCGGAGCCGCCCCGCTCCCGCTCCCCTCCCGCTCCCGCTCCCGCTCCGCTCGAGGCTTCGGGCTGCTCGGGACCGGGCTCGGGCCGTGGCACCGCGGGAAATACAGACCCGGGAAGTATTTTCCCTGCCGGATCCAGCACCCCCGCGGGGCCGCCCTGGGCGCGCCGCCGCGGGCCGCCGCGCCGCGTGTGCGCGCCTGGGCGCACACTGCGCTACCGCTCATCGGCTGCGCGCCTGCCCCGCGCACGGCGGCGTTTCTCGGGGCGGGTGAGCACGGCCACCCGGGGCTGCGCACCCGCTCCCCGGCGGAACCTGCGCGCAGAGCCGCGCACGGCCAGCCGGCCGAGCCCAGCCGCTCCCCGCTCCCCTCCGCTCTGCAGCGCTTTGCCCTTAATAGCGGCTGCGGGCTGCGCCCGGCGCCGGGCCGCCCCGGCGAGCGGGCACGGCTGAGCCCGGCGCTGGGATAGCCGCGGCGGTGCCGGGACGGCTCCGCCGCCGAGGGCATGAGCGGCCGAGGGAGCCGGCCTGGCTGTCGGGGCGGGGGCCGGGGCTGTCCGGGCCCGCCCGCATCCCCCACCCAGCCCGGGAACAGTTCCCGGGTCCCCCCCGGCCCGGAGCCGTCCCTCCGCGGAGCGTCCCGCGGCCCATCGCGACGTCCGCCGCCGCCTGGCCGGGCCCGGCCGGGCGCACCCGGGGAGCGACCGCCCGGCCCGGCCCCCGCCTCGCCTCCCGGTTACGGCCACCGCCGTCCCGCCGCGGAGCGTGAAGCCCCGCTCCCGGCCGCGCTACGAGACAGGGAGCAGGCGTGTCTCTTGTTCCAAACCATAATTTTACTGTCTCAAAGAAACTTTATAACTTATGTACAAAGATTTGTGTGTTTTTTTTCCTTTCCTTCCCCAGATACAAAGCAATAAGTTAACATTCTCAATATAAAACTAAACTTTGACATATAGAACACTAAACACAGCCGAGCTCAGTTTATCACATCTTCCGAGTTTCACAAGTAAAATGTCAAGATCTCAGTACACAAAGCATCATGTTTTACAGCCACACGAAACAGAACGGAAATAATAATAATTAATAATAATAATAAAAAAGGCTAAATTTGTGCAACATGTTTACAGAACAATAATAATAATTAAGAATAAAATATGTACAGCGAGTAGCTCCTGCACGTCGGTTTGTGCATTTCGACTTCGGGCCGGCTTTCCGCGGGGAAGCCTCGCCGGGGCTGCGCGGCGCTGCGCGGGTCCCCCCCCCGCCGCCGCCGCCGCCGCCCTCGGGGCTCTCGTTCCGTCCTCCGCGCCTTGCTTCACCTCAGCAAAGCGCTCGGCAGCTGCTGCGATTCCACTTCAGAGTACCAAACAATGTGCATTTATTTCCTTTGTTAAATACGCGAGAAATGCAAATCATTCGGACCAAACCTCTCCACACCAGCGAAGTATAAAAGTTATTGTAAAAGTTAAAAATCGCATCCTTCTCTTGTGGTGATTTATTGGGGGAGGGGGGCCGGGGCCGGGGGACCGCGTGTGGTTTTATTTGAAGTAAACTGTGCGTCGGAGCAGTGCGCTCAGCAAGCCGGATTGTCCGTTTGTTTCTAGCACTCTCGTTAGTGGTAATTTAAATCAATAAATAAACCCCCTGTCTTCCCCTTTTAACAACAACCAAAAATATACAGATGGATAGTGAAAGGTACAGAAAATGTCGAGGGAAAGAAGCTCTGGAAATTGTACAGCTTCCTTCCCCCTTGCAATTGAAGAGACCCTCAGATCGGGGTAGTAAATAAATGACCTACATTTCAACAGACACAGACAGACAGACAGGACTGAGGAGAGGGCTTCCCCCCCCCCCCAACATATTTTTCTGATTGTCCCACAAAGCCGCGGCCGGCGCTCGCTCTGCTCCCAGGCTGTTGCGCGGTGCTCGGGGCCGCTCCGTCAGCTGTCAGCGGTGGGAACCGGCCCGCATCGCATCTGTGCTCTCCTGCACCGAGCTACAGTGCAGCGTCCTAACGGCTGGGTGGGCAAGAGACCTCCTGTTTGTTTGCTTGCTTGGGTTTCTTTTGTGGTTTTTTCCTCTCTCTCTTTCCCCATCTTTTTTTTTTTTTCCCTTTCCCCCCCTTTCCTTTTATTTTACTTAATTTTTTTTTCTTTGTTTTTGTTTCGTAGTAATTTGAATTCTTTTCGGGACCGGTAGTGCTTGCGGTAGGGGAAAACGGGTTTATAATCACATCAGCTGCGGCTGCTGCATAGCTTCTTGGTGGGCCGAAGGATACCACGACGTGTAGCTGGGGATGTAGGTGCCCGGGGTCCCCGACGAGGCCTTACCGGAGGCGGAGGTGGTATTCCACACCGGGGGCACCGGTGGCGAGCTGCCCGAGAGAGCCCTGCCGTTGGTCAAGGCGCTGCTCTCCAGGGCGGCCCCTCCTTGCTTCATCAGCTTCTTGAATTTGGAGCGCTTGTTCTGAAACCAAATCTTCACCTGCAAACGGGAACGGGACAGGGCTCAGCATCCCTCGGTACGGTCCAGCGTCCCCCCCCCGCCCCGGGGTCCGACGGACCCCCGCGCCCGGCGGCCCCCCGCCTTCTCCCCCCTTGTCCCCCCCGCGGCTGCTGTGCCCGTTGCCATTTTGTGATGCCAAACCACCCGGTAAGACGCTCCCCCCTCCGACCGCCAGCCGCGGAGGCGCAGCCGGTGCCGCGGAGGCCCCGCGGGGGCCTCCGCGGCACCGGCTGCGCCTTCGCGGCGGGGCGGGCGTAGCACCGGGCCCCGTTGCCCGCGGTTGTGACACGTCTGCACCACGCGTGGGGGTCTCCCACGCCGGCGGCGGGGCTAGCAAGAGGACACGGGAGAGGGGCCGGCTCCTTCGGGGCTGTACCTGGGTCTGAGTGAGTCCCAGAGATGCTGCGAGCTCGGCTCTTTCGGGGAGAGCCAGGTACTGAGTTTGCTGGAACCTCCTGTTCAAAGCCTGCAGCTGCAAACTGGAATAAATAGTCCTGGGTTTGCGGATTTTTTTCCCTTTCCCATTAAAGCGAACTTCCCCTCCTTCTACCACAGTGCTTTTCTCCGATTCTGCCCCTACAAACCACAAACGATGCAGAATAAATAATAATAATAGCAGCAATAGTAATAATAGCAGTAACAGCAATAGCAGCAGCAATAGTAACAATAACAGCAGCAACATCAACAATAACAATAATGAGGAGGAAGAAAAGTGAAGCCCGAGTAACGCTAACAAAGGCTCCAGGCGATTATGGCAGCCCAGGCTTCTTCCCAGAGAAAGTTTGCTATTTTTACAGGCTGCAGTTTAGGTTTAATTACCCTTAATTGCATACATTGTTTATAGCGCTACGCAATAAATAATTACGAAGACTAATACGTGCACATCTGGGTTGATTTCTTTTCCAGCCGGGCATTGTGTGCTCTGTGTACTGCTCCCCTGTGATCCTCAGCCTCTCCTGACTAATATTTTGTAATTTAATTTAATTCCCCCCCCCCAAGATTTTTTTTCTATACAAGCACCCTCCCTCCCTCCTTGCCTTCCCTCCCCCCCCGCCTCCCCAAAGCCGAGTGCACCTACCTGTCTCCTCTAACCGGGTCTGAGTCAGGCTGGAGCTGTTGGGGTAGGACTGCACTGAACTGATGTAGGGGTTGGTCGAGTGGCTGCTGACCGAGTTCACATAGGGGTAGCCCAGCGGTCGGGAGAAGGACGAAGCTGTGCTGTACGAGCTGTCAGGCTGAGAGTGGCCCGCGGAGTGTAAACAGTGCATGGAATAGTGTCCGTGGGACATGGGAGAAGGAGACATTTGCTGGCTGGGCGGCCCAAACTCCATAAAGACAGCCTTCCCTGAGACGGGGCTATTTAGACTCTCTGGCATGGTAGTCATGGTCATTTCTTGTCGCTTGGTCTGTGTGTGTGCTCTCTCTTCAGCTTGCCTTTTTGGGGTCTGTTGTGTTTCTCAGGACAGGAAAGAACCCAATTTAAGCGGAACAGGGGTTTTCACTTTCCATTCATAAGAAAATGGAGTTTGTCTCTTTGAAAAGTCTAAGCATGATGCTGTAGATCTACACAAACTCGCCTAAAAGCTTTGACTCAGCCAAGTCTATGAATATTCATGAGCTGGCGGAGCTGATTGGTCCGCCGTCTTGCATAATCGCTTTGGATTGGTCCAAGGCGCTCGGGGCTCGCCCGGACCCCGGTGAGCGCGGAGAGCCGCACTGGCAGCGCCGCGCGTCCCCGAGCGCCGGCCGCACGCCCCGACGGCACCGGCGGCACCGCTCGGCGGCCTCCGCCCCGCTCCGCCGGCTCCCCGGCACCGCTCCCCGCCGGCCCCGGGCCAGGAGCCGCCTGGGCCCCCCGCTCCCATCGCGGGTCGCCCGCGCCCGCCGCCGGCGGCGGAGGACGCCGAGCCGGAGCATGGCAGGCGGCAGCGCACCTCCCTCCGCCCTTCTCCTCCGCCCCTCGCCGCGCAGGCGGCGCGGAGGGGACGGCAGCCGCGCTCCGCCGGCCCGGGCGGGCTGCGGGGGTGCTGGCCCCCCGCGCGGGCCCCGCTCCGCGCCCCGCTCCGGCAGACGGCGGCGGGACCCGCAGACAAAGAGGGCGGCCCCCGCCTGCCCGGCCGCGCACGCTCCGCGGGCGCGCAGGGGCTCTGCGCTCCGGCCTGCGGGTCCCAGCGCCGCCGCACCTCCGGAACGCGCTGCTCGGTTATTGCCGTTATTGTTCTTACAAGGGAAAAAAACCCAAAATCCAACGAAACAAAAATCGCCCTGAATGGGCCAAACGGCGCGTTTGAGCTTAAAATGAAAACTTCCGCGTGCGCGAGCGGTAAATGAGGTGGGACTTGGGAGATCCTCCCCAGAAAGCCCACGATGAATCCCAAATTACTTTGTTAGATAATTAGAAAGTGTTGATAATTATTTCTTTCATAATTCAGCGGTGTGACTGTAACAGGAAAATGATCTTGTGAAAGTTCACACGTGCAGATGTATTAGTTACTGATTCATTTGATTAAATGCTAGTCTCAAGTGCTCTGATCCACAGCTGAAGGCGGCCCCATTAGCATAACACTGATGTTTAATTTTCATACGCATAATTAGCCATATATTTAACACTAATAGCAACATGCAGCCTTCCAGCATTAAACAGCCTGGGATTTGATCTGGCCTGGGCTGAACTTCCCCGGTTACACCTAGGCTGTCTAGGGTGCGCAGTTATCACGGCACCCCATCTATGTAATCAAGCACATTTTGGCAAAGGGAGAACACCAATAAAAGTGAACATTCAAAACAAATCGCGGCGCCGATGTCGTTTGAGGTATTAGCGCCGACCTGCCTTCCTCCGCCGCCGGCGGCGGGCACTGCCGGCAGCGGGGCTGGGGCACCCCCGGCAGCGCCCGCACCGTGCTCAGGCTCCGCCGGGCAGCGACGGTCCTCGAAGCAACCGGCTCACGACTGTGCAAAGCTGGCAAGACCGAGCTCCTCTGCTCCTGGTCTTTTTTTTTTGTTCATTAGTGGCTCTGTCGGTTTTAATTGCCCATTTCCTAACGCCTCTTTTACTTCCTCCCCCCTCCTTTTCTTTCTTTTTTTGATTTTTTTTTTTGTTTTGTTTTGTTTTGTTTTGCTCGCGATGCGCAAAGTTCATTCTCACAAAATCGCCGCGGCTCGGCGCGGGAAGGGGCGGCGGCGGTGTGTCCCCACACGGCCTCCTCCGGCAGCCGGCTCTGCCCCCCCGGCCATGTAAGTGACCACCCGAGGCGGGTCTGCGCGCTCGTCCGCGGAGGGGACGGGGCGCCCCGGGACCTTCGCCGGCCTCCAGCCCGGCGGCTGCGGTGAGGGGAGGCTGCCCCGTGCTCGCCGGGTCCGCCGCCACCTCCTCCGGTCGGCAGGGCGCAGGCAGTCCCGGGGCGAACCACAGAACCGCCAGCCGTCGGGTCCGCAGCCCGCCCGGAGCTCCCCCTTCGCGTTAGCCAAAACCCCGCGGACCGGACGGCGCGGCTCTGCTCACACCCGTCCTCCGGAGCAGGGCCGCGCCGTCCCTCCGTGCAACGCCCGCCGCGGCAGTGCGGCTTCGGCGGGCGCGGAGGGGCCGCGGCCGCCCCGACCCGTCGGGGGCGATCGCCCCGTCGGGGCTCTCATCGTGCTTGCCCGGCAACACCTCCTGCGTGAAGGGCTTGTGCGAGGCGCTGGCTGCCCCCGCACAGCCGAGACATCTCTTCAGTCTCCTTCATAATTAGGATTACAAACGCGCGCCATCAAAGCCAGCGCCTGGCCGCCACCGCTCCGCAGTGGCCGGTAAAACCCGCAGTCCCGTCCGAGTTCCCGGGGGGACTTCAGAGCGAACAGCGACTAAGAGGAGCTGCCAGCAGACCCCTTACACCGCTCTGCGGGGGGGGTCCCTGCTCCCGGCTGCCCCGTTCCCGCCTCACTCCGCGCCGCGGTAAGCGCGGGACGGGAGGCGGAGGCGGCCCGGCGGAGGTGCAGGGGACGGGCAGAAGCTTAGCACCTGCGGTGCCGTCCAGGGACTCCCGGCGTGGCCAAAACCCCCGGGACGCGCCCCTGGTGTGGCCCCGGGACGCGCGGGACCCCCAGCTGCCCCTCGGAGGGGGTAGCGCGGCCGGGCGGCGGGGTGTTAGGAAACGAAATACATCCCCCCCCGGGCGGTGCGGGGCGTCCCTCGCCTTCCCGCGGCCGCAGCGCGCTGTTTAACCTCTGTGTATTTGTAAACTTGTCGGCTGCATCGTTTGTTTTTACAGGTTTTAAGGCCTTCCAAGCTCCTCTCAGGGAGGACGGAGCTGAGCGGCTGCCCCGCGGTGCTACCCGTGTTCTGGGGGGGTCCTGCTTTTTGAAAAGATGCTGTTGGAAACTATTAGAGCTGACAGCTCGCCGTACTCGAGTGAAAACAAACAGCAGAGTAAAGCTGTAAGAAAGCGGCTTACTTCTGCCCTGAACCACCGAGCGAGCCGGTGCTGAGCAGCCCCAGTCGCCGGCGTGCACAGCCGGGCAGTCCTCGGCACAGGACCGCATCTGCCTACAATCAAGGGCAAGTTACTTGTACCAAAACCGCACCGCTGCTGCTGCGGGTCTGGGGCACTTCGGGATGTCACTTGCTTATCTCCAGGGCTACCCCGCATTTCACAGGACCGGGTCCGCCTCCGGTAGCCTGTAAGTACCAAGGCCAGACCCGCCCGGGCCGACGGGGCGGTCAGCAAGCGGCTAATTGCGGATCAAACCCTCCACCCCCGGCAGGCCCGGGACAGGACCACAGCGAGCGTGGGGCCGAGCAGGACCCGCAGCTCAGGAGGACCATCAGCTCCAAACTCCGGGCAGGAGCCGGGGCTCATCCTCCAGACTGCACACTCCTCCGTTTCTGTTAAATGCTTAAACTGCAGAGTGCCTCTACCTTAACTAATGTGGGCACCGCAGAGCAGTGATTACCCCAAACCAGCTAATTCTTCAAGCAGGGCAATTATTGATCTCCAGAGAAGCGTGCTTCGCATCTCATTTTTAATCACTTTTTGTGCTGTGCACAGAAATTAGCCGAGGCAGGAAAGGGGAGAGCTGCTGGCATGGCTGCGGGGGAAGAGGCAGCAGCCTCTGCCCGCAACCCTCAGGAAACTTTTTTCCATCTTAGTAGAAGTTACAGCCTGGGAAACAGCACTGTGCTAATCGCAGGGAAGACAAATCGACTCCATAGCTCAGCTATAAAAGGAAAATACTATGGTCCTCTGTCCTCTCAGCTGCACTGAGAGAATGTCATCCAATACGTGTTTGTCCTGCATAGGATTTGGAAGAGAAGGGATCCGCTCTCTGCCCCTCACCCTAAATAACCCAACCCTTTGCACTTGCAGGCTGTGCACTGGTCGCTTCCAGGGTCACAAACAAGCCAACGGACTTTTATTAAATACTCACCAGGTAACACACAGAAAGGACTATGTCCAGAACCGACCCCTCAAGCTGCTTGTTCTGTCCCCTGCAGCGACTTATGCAGCACCCATTCCACACAGAAATTACAGAAACCTCCTCTCTGTCCTGAGTGAAACTGGAAATCCCAAAAGCACAGCGAGTTCATCCACTCCTTGCTCCATCTTTAGGCTTCTTTCACCAGTTTAGAGAGGATTTCTGCTCCCTCTGAGGTAATCACAATGGTATGTTCAAACTGCGCTGATCTGAAATGCACATTTAGCAGTTATTAGGGGGCAAACACGTCCACCACGCCTGTAAAACTCACCCGTGGTTTTTTTTTTTTTGTTTGTTTTGGCTGTCAGTGAGCAGTTCCACAGCTTAGGAAAGATCAAAAAATAAAATCAGGCACCTTTTATTGTCTACAGAAATTGCAGTCCATTTATCCTTCAGAATCTTAAATTCAGGGGATCCTTCCATTATTATTGGCTCTGCAACAAGAAAAACAAAATGTGTTCTAAAGTTAGTCACACTCCCATGCCGACTGTGAAGCAAGCAAGAAAGGTGGGGTGTCCCAGCAGGTAGCTCCCCCTCCGCACAGGACCCGTCCTCCCTGGGCCGGCACTCCCTTGCAACACTGCAATGTGAACTAAAGAGGAAGACGAAATACCAAGGTAGGAAGTTGCCCATTCCTCTTTTGTAAAAGCAGGAAATTTTAATCAAGCTTTAATTAAGACCCCGTGAATAATAACCAAAGCACCAACCACACTTATAAACAGCAGATAGTTTTAAATATTTGAATTTTTTAAACAGGCTTAAAATGTTCATTAAATCAGCAAAACAACAATTTTCTTATTTCCCTCTAATTGCCGCGCCATTTAGCCACACAGTGAGGAAGAGGGCTTTTCCCCCACCAGCTCTCCATGATTGGTATTTAGCACGTTCAGTCTGCGGGGCCAGGCTCTGACTGGTTCTCGGCGCCGCAGTCCCCAAATCCAAACAGCAGCTCTGGCAGGCAGCAAATGACATAAGAGCCACCAGGCAGCTCGCCGGTAAACCACGGCTTCGGAGCTTACAATCGCACCCTTCTCATCATCCACAGCCCAAGTGTGCCAAAAATATGCACCAAATAGGTCATTTAATAAGATTTATAATAAACATTTCATTTTCTAAATCTTATCATTTGGAAGCTATTTCACCCAATTGGTTCCTTACTGCGTTTTTTCAAATGACATTTTAATCTGCTTTCTAAGGGGTCAGTGTCGTCGCCATCCCCATATCTGCATGGATACTTCTACATCCCAATAAAGAAATGGTACGGACCTGGGCTGCTCTGTGTGTGCTTTTTTAAAGAAAACCATAGCAGAGAGTTACTAACCTATTGTGAACGCCATTCCCTCTTCCATTAACAAATCACTGTCATTGGCTACAAAAGAAAATAAAAACGCGTTTATGGCTGTTGGGGCTTTTTTTTTTTTTTTTTTTTTTTTTAAGTAAACGCAACCAGCACTTGGTTTAAACCCCCTTTGGGCTCGCAGGTACCGCGCACGCCGGTCCCCGCTATGAACCGGAGCACCCGCCGAAAGCGATCCCACCCCGGCCGCAGCGGGACGGCCCCGACGGCGGCTCCTTCCAGGCCGGCTCCGGGGGCTTTAACGTTTCAGCGGAGATTTTTCTTTGCCCCGCGACAAACTTTGCCGGTGTGGCTCGGGCGCGGGCGGGATGCGGGGGTACGGCGATGTGGGGGTGCGGGCGTGCGGGGATGCGAGGGTGCGGGGACGTGGCACACAGCGGCTGCCGCCCGGAGCGGGGCGGGGGAGGCGGTCCGCGGGGCCCAGCTGCCCCGACGACTCCGTTAAACGAGCGATTTGTCCTGAAAAATACCCGCGCGACTCTCAGAAAGAGAGACCGGGGCTGCCCGCTGGCTTTCCAGCGCGGTAAGCGCCCCCCCCCCCCCCCCGGGCACCCCCGCCGGGACCGGCAGCGCGGGTGGGTGCGGAGGGCTCTGCTCGTTTTACCCCCCTCACTCCCGGAGTCATTTCATCGCCGGCGGCGGAGCGAGCGGCGGGGGGAGGCAGGTCCGGCCGGCGGGGGCCGCTTACCGTGGTGCCACACCTCCGGGTGCCCGTGGAAGTACGACCCGATGCCGTGGCCGACGAAGGAAGGGCAGACCTGGAAGCCACCCCGCCGCGCCACGGAGCTGCGGGGGCAAAGAGGACACCGTGAGGGAGCACGCCCCGACCACCACCTTCACAAGCCGGCCCCAACCCTGGCCCCTGCCACCGCATTGGTACCGGCAGCGGCATCACCCACAAGCCCTCACCCCCAACCCAGTGCTGGGTCACCACTTCGTGCCGCTCCGAAAAATGGCAGCCATCAGAGTTAGCACTGGCGAGCCATTGCTAGGTTTCAGAGTTAACACACCTGACAGTGGAGGCTGGTAGCTCCTGTGCCAGCCCTGCTGTCTGAGAAAGATGGCAGCATGTCATCTCCCTGTCTGATGGAGAGTAGCCTTTTCCATGAGCTCACTGGGAGCTTGTTTTAACGTGGGACGGCTAAATGGCAGCCAAGTTGCACAGCTGAGGCCCTGGCACACCACCAAACCGCAGCCTCTGTCGAGTCCTCCCTACGTACAGAGCCTGTGCTGGGCCATGTACCCACTGCCTGCACCGGGTTTTCAGCAGGAGAAGAGTCCTGCTGCCAGCAGGGAGAGTTAAGAGCTCTACCGCTTCCCTTTTGGAATACTGCAAACATTTAGTACCAAAATGTATTGCAACTCCAGCAAATCTATTCACGCTAATTAACAACTTATTTCTAATGAACCCATCACCACCATAGCAAAACGAAATCCTAACAATTATGGCATTTCAGTTCTGCCTGGGAGATCTGTCCTGTCCTTCAGGGCCTGCCTCAGGGAGGAGCGTCTCCGAGAACTGCCTGCAGGAACACATCCCAGCACCGATCCCCACCTATGTCAGGAAAGCAAAGTCCTATCCCGATGCCTAAAAACCGGAGGACCTGGAGAAATGTGCGATGTTCTCCGGCTGCTGGGCCACCCCATGCCTGCAGGTTTCACTCTCAGGCTCTGCCCTCACTCAAGCAGTGGAGGCAGGGGTGACTTGAGGCAGCTCAGCCAGGAGGGCTGAGCCACATCTGAAACAGAAGTGTGTGGAGATTTGGGGGGACCTGGAGGTGGATTACAAGTCACAAGAAAGCTACCCCTGTCCCTGCGTATCATCCCCACACTATTTCTAAAAGCAAACAGGAGCAAGACAGGAAGGCACTTAGGCTGAAAAGATCTCGCCTACATTAAAAGCTTCATTTGTTTTAAATCAAGGTAGGCACTTAGAAACTTCAGATTTGCCTATATTTATGCCATAACAAATGCTTTCTCAGAGTTTGACTACAGGTGGAAAAGTGGAAAAGTTAAGAAACTTGAAGGTGTAAGCTCTCAGGGAAATTAAAGCATGTTAAACCCCGCTGGGAGGCTCTTACTCAGGTGCAAAGTGGCCTCAGCTCGCTGTAAGCAGTAATCCCTTTGCACACCAGGCTTCACAGACCCTGCAGTGCTGGATCCAGTGCCCATGGGTTACCATCTCAGAATTTAATGCTACTGCAATTGAGGGACAGGGTGCTCCATCACAGCGAAACGGCAGCGACAGAGGAGGCTTGGGTCAATGGTTAATAATGCTGCAGTGTTCAGACCTTAAGAGCGCGTTTTTAACAGGATTTCTGTATTAGCTTTTACCTACCCATCGCCCTGGCACAAAGACTCATCACATTTCTTTCATTAACTCTGGAGAAGAATGGAAAACTCAAGTTTAGCTGCCCCCAAACTCCTAAGTACTGGCAAAGAGGGTTACCAATAGGGCTAGAAGTTGGGCTTCATTTGGTTGTATTCAAAGTCCAGGTTTTTACTTCATACATCATTTATGTGGGAAAAAATCATGAAGGTTTATGCAGCGAAAAGTCCTACTAGCAATGGAAGAGACTTTCTCCCATGCCTTTTTATCACATCACCCACAGCTGGGTCAGAGAGTCGGCCCACTGGCTATGATGATGCTGAAGGCCAAGGAAGAAGCATGGGGAGCAGCGAGGAGTTAGACAGCCAGATTACTTGGAAATACACACAAAATGAAACGGAAGATCTCCAGTGACCAAGCCCAGAGCAATGCAGATAATGATTCCCATACGAGTGAAGCAATTCTCTGAAGAGAGATGGGAAAAGCCATCCATGCAACATGTGATAAGCTTTTCTTACACCTTCTTCTGCAAGTCTTTTTGCAAAAGCATGAACAATCCCACTGACTATTCAGCTTTGCTGATGTCCTTACATGGTATCCCTGCCCGCTGAAAGAGCACATTCATTTTTTGAGATGTTTTGTATTATTACAAGATTTTCACCTCCAAAAAATCCATCTTCTGTAGCAAGACAGAAAGCTATTCTTCCGAGCACCACGGCTACATACTCTCCCGCAGGCAGGAGCAGCTCCTGCCCCAGCACTCAGGGATGCCGGGGAGGGTGGCAGTAGCAGCAGCAGCTGCATGCTGGGCACCGGGTGCACGAGAGCCAGGGCACACAGAAGGCAGTGTTAAGACAGTATCCCGTCCTCACATGGTGAAAGAAGTGGTTCTCGTGCATTTCAATGGTGAATTGTGCCACTTTCTTGCCAAACAGCTTGAAAACAACTCTGTTGGCATCAGTACCTCAGTGGTTACCGTCTGTGATCAAAATAGCGGAACTTGGAGCTCACAGGGCTTTGACATCTGCACTGACAAGACGTCCGTGCCTCCCCTCCTAACCACTTAATAATGTCTACATACAGAGCTTGGGTATTCTGTACATAAAATGTAACGTGGCCAATGAACCTGAAGTAACACAGAGAAAAATCTATGGAGAAAACATGCTGCAGGTATGAAACTCAGCCACATTGCATGTGCTTCAGAAGCACCTATGGGGAATTTCACTCCACAACTACCAGCTTTACTTTGAAGTATTTAAAAAATCCTAGCGAGCTCTTACATCCTCGTGGAGTTACAGTAAAACACCCAGCTTTCAAAAAACACAAAGCTACTAACCACAGCTACAACTTGCAAAGGTAAACCTGTAAATGTACATGTACACGTTGGCTATAAATGCTGGCAGGGAGGACTTTGAAACAGCTCTGAGACGAGTGAATTGAACTGTTGATCTTGGTCAGCCACTCCGGCCTCCGGGAAGCCCAGGCTGTGGAATCTGGTTAAAAAAAAATCAGGGTGTCATGGAGTGGTGCATTTTTGCCTTTTTCTGCTGACAAGAGCTCAACCTCTTGGTCTCGCTATCTCATTGCCTAGCTCAGGATCTGTCAGCAGTGGCCTTTCTTGCCAGCCTTCCCTGGAAGGCAACCTGACAAGATTGCAGCCCCAGCTCCACGCGGTGCTCCTTGCAGACAGGCAGTGTAAGATCAGGCAGCTGGAGGAGTCCCAATTGCAAGTGGGAAAGCAGTGAAGCTGGGAGGCAGGAGTCGGCATGGCTGAACTGGGCTGCCTGGCACATGCCATGGGAAAGGAGAGCTGCACTGCTGGGTAGATGTGCCAGTCTGCCAGTTCCCCTTGGCCACAGGGCTTCCTCCAGCCAAACCACTTCCAGAGCAAAGGCTGGGGCAGCAGAGCCACGCTGCACTGACAGCATCAAGAAAGAAAAAAAAAAGATTCTTCAGGATAATAATTATTAAAAATATCCATTGACACGTTTATCATCACACATTTTATTCTTTGAGATGTGTTGCATGCTTGGGCAGAGGTGAATTGGGCAGGATTAAAAGCATAATCATTTAATGAGCCCAGTACTTGATTTTATGTTTTGCTGCCATGTGTTCCAGCCCAGTGGCTGTGGAGTCAAGAGTACCTGCAGTGCTGCTCCTCTCTGGCTGATGGCAAAGCCAGGCAAAGCGTCTGGCGTCAGGACGGACTGGCAGCAGCCCAGCTGGTAAAGGAACATTACTGAGGGCCAGGCTGTCCACCTAAACCCATAGGCAGAGCCTCTTGTGTGGTGGTATCCTGCTTCTGAGAGCAGGCAGAGACAGGAGAGTTGGGTGTCAGTTCCCTCCTGAGCATCCTCTTCCCATGTTGCCAGACAACAGCTAATTCTCCAAAAGGAGGGAAAAGTGTGGAGACATGCATTGCCATCCTGCCAGCAGCCCAAGAGGGAAAATGCCATAAAGCAGCAACAGGCAGGACCGACTCTCTACAAAGCTTTCCCGGATACTCTGGAGCCTCCCCTGAAAGGAGTTCTTGGGTGAATGGGATAAATCCCTCCTGCTAAGCAGCTGAAAAGCAGGTCAAAAGAATTTCCTTAGGGGGTTGGCCCTCTGCAGATAGCCTCTAGGAGTGTCTACGGGATAACAGGCATCCCAGCTCCAGAGGAAAACATCCATTCAGTCCTAGGACTGGAACTCCCATTTTTTTTGGGGGAAAAAAACCCCACCCCAAAACCTGCATTTTATTTTCTTTTTACCAAATTTTGTCAGTTTTTCCTCAAGGCAGGTCTGGTCCAGTATTCTAAGCCCTCACCGAAGAAACAAAGAGAAACAAATCCCATTTTCATCCTCTCTGGGCTCTCGGTGGCACAAGGGAAGACAAGATGGCACAGGTTGCTTTGCTACTCGGGCTGAACACCCCGGTGAACTGACTCCCAGCTAGGGACGCTTCCCCCGCAGTGCCAGCTTCTCTCCCCAGGAATGGAACTTTAACAACAACAGTTTTGCAGAGCAGCATGACACGAATGGCTGAAGTTGCCAAACAAACCTGTCTTACACTTCTGGGCAGTGAACATACTTGGAGAACAATGAAGGCAGTAAAAGACCTATGATAATTATGTTCTTACTTAGGGATCCGTTTGAGTGCATCTTTTTTTTTTTTTTTAAATTAGAAGTAATCACGTTTTTCTTAGATACATTGTTAGCAAAATGACCACTGAATGGCATGTTTGCCTTTTTTTTTTTTTAAATTCTTGAAAACAGCATCAGCCTAAACTAGATTTGCTCGTGATAAAAATATTAATTTTGAATAGTACCATATTATCGAATTTGAGAAATTACAAAATTCTACTGGGAAAATATTAAAGTATTTTTCTCTTAAATAGTAATCCTAGACTGAGGGAATGCACAAGTTCAGGGATTCCCTATAATGACAATAAATGTTGAGGTATAATTAGTAATATTTTTGAAAGCCAACAATTGGTTTTTGAAAGAAAGGTACATTTTAGTTTCAAACTAGAACACAAATTACTGTATTTTTCTTACAATAGTGCTGAACTTTTATTTGAGGTTCTCTGTTTCTGAAAGCAGACATGATGGATTGAAATAAAAGATAATTTATTGCAATGCTTACTTTCAAGTGCAGAGAGAAGCAGTGTAATTGTAATTTACAGTAGCTGTCAAGGAAAATCTATCACAGATGACATTAAAATGACTTATTTTGCCTGAGCCACTTATTGTTTAAATGTGCATAATCTGATAGAAACAGTTTTTTTTTTAAATGTGCTTTATATTGTTCTAAATTAATATCAAAACATATACTTACGAGTTAAACATTTTAAACCATTTATTAATACTTTCATCACTATTTTTTCCTAGGAGTTGGAAATTGGTTTATTTAACAATATCGCGTTTATGTTTTTTAGCTCTCTATGCTCACAACACTTCCATGTACCTAAACTCACTGTCTAAAAAGTAGGTTTCAAACTAGATTTGTTTCTATCTGAAAGAGAAATGTCAGAAATGGTAGAAGAAAATGGAACATAGGCCCCAATTCTGTTTCCACTAGAGCTGACTGACAGTTTGGCCACCACCTTCAACAAGAACGGGTTTGCTTAGAAAAATCTGAATCTTTGCTAAGTAACTCACGAATCCATACGTCTTTTATTTGCAACTTATAGCCGATGGGAGAAGGAACTGCTATCCAAGAAATACTCAGTGTCAGCTATAGAGCTTCCATAACAAAGACTATGTTAGAATACTGAATGCAAACTTATCGCTGCGATATAATTATTCCCAATCCTATTGTAGAAAGGAAATATTCTGATTATTTGTGCCTAAGACACGTTCTGCATATCACTTGAGCACCTTTACAGAAAATACTGATGGCAGAAACAGACACATTTCCATTCTGATGGGCCTAAATGTTTTCACCTTGTAAGCGCTTGTTCTCAGGTATTTATGGTATCTAACTCTCCTGAAACTTAAGATTTTGATGTATGTATTATGTACGTACGTCTGTCTGCAGGCAAACGTCCAATGACAAATAACCAGAAACACAAAGCTTCATCAAACCAAGGCGATCTTTCAGCAGTGTTAAAGTAGTTCTAAACAAATCAGCACATTTTAAATCGTCCACACGATAGAATCTTGAGAAATAAAGTTAATGACCTGCTATTTCATATGTAGTTTTGAACAGCTACTAGCTTTGATTAATCTGCTTTTCAAAGGGGGCGCTGACTATATATTTACACTTAGCAAGTAAACTGACCTCCGTACCAACACATCAAAAATCCAATGTCACATTCAGTTCTGTTCTTTTTCTTCTCGCCCCCCCCCTTTTTTTTTTAATACAGCTAGAATTAATGTAGTGAATCTGTAATGAAATGCATTATCCTGCATGGAGATTTATCAGATTTTCCAACTGAATGCCATGCTTTGCTAGCACTAGCTGGAGTTCACCTGCATGTTGGTGTGGCGTGTGGCTCTTTTTTGTAAAGAGTTAAGTTGAACACAAAAAAAGGGAACAAAGGTCAGCACCCAGCCGCCACTTGAATGTGAGATTTTTCTTTTTATTCCCCTTGATGTATACTAGGCTCTGTGTTATTAGTCTTAATGATGGAAAATTGTAGTGTTGATACAAATCTTTTTTTCAAAGTAGTAGGCGGGAGCTCCATTTGTTAGTAAGTTTTTTTGTGACTAAAAGCCACGGACAGTACATTTATGTAGCAGTAAAAGGCCTAGATGCTCTTTCCATAGCAGAGCTAATTATTCCTACTGTGACCTTACTGATCTACCCTGTTCCTAGTACATCTCATCTGCACGCCTGTTCCTCTGTGTAGATGGTGTCAGAGAATATGAAAAACCCTATAATGAAACCATTTTCATGATGGAGAAAGGCTACTGGAGTTGCACTTGCTACAAAGAGGCTCAATTATATGAGTAATTGTGATAATTTTCTACATTCATAGCCTTCAATGGGGAAAAAAGAATGAGAGCCACAAAGGAAAATTACTTTAACAAGAAAGTACAGAGAGTAAAAATGGAAGAAGAGACAAAAAGGGGGAAAAAAATAACCAGAAAAAAAGTTTAAAAAATAGATCTGGAGGGAGGAATAGCAAGACAGGGAGAACAACAGAAATGCTCAAAAAGCCTATGTGCAGCTGTGTTGCACAATTAAATAGAATTTTTTTTCCTGCAGTTGATGAATGTGACTACTGCAAATGTGCCTCTGTAGTTAGCTATCATTTGTTGTTCCGTGACAGGAAAAGGATAATTACCTCTCAGAGAGAATCAAAGGCTGACATGCCCTTTAGACACAGCCATGAATGCAGAGCTCGATAGAATGCTTGAATAAGAATCCAGTGTTCTGTGCCCCCTCTACTCAAGAATAAATTTTGTTAAAATGCAAGAGTACCACCAGTAAATTTGTTGAACCCTAGGTGTTCAAAAATATGAGGTGCATCTATCGACTCATCCCATTTGCAAAAATAAAACTACATTTTGAATTCACTTCTATTATATTCATGGACAGTAAGATAGTGAGATATGCATTAAATTTCTTTTCCCAGTAGGGGTCTGATTCAACATTTCCTATGAAAGAACAGAAAGACACTATCCTTTTTCTCCAGGCTAGTTAGCCTATAATTTAAAACTGTCAAAAACACAATTTTATACAAAGTCTTCAATAAAAGCTTCTCAGATATAACCCAAAGAGGTTTTACTAAAGTTTGATTCAGACTCTGTTACAATATTTTTAAAGCTATAAATACATCTAACAGATATTTTGCCGTTCTCTTTTTTCCTTAAAGTATTTGAAGATTTACAAAGAAAAAAAAGCAGCATCCTTTCAAGGTGACTAAGCCTTGCAGCTTTCAAGTAATCAGAATGTATTCAATAGCATGTTGGGACCATTAATAGTCCAGTGAAGTATTGCTTAATGAAATGTATATGATATATGTCTTTTTTTTTTTGGCAAACATTTTAAAATAATCCATAGGTACCTTCAAAAAACTAATCTGTGTTTTTATTCAAAACCGGCAGCAGCAGAAGAGTCATGACTGCATTTATGTGAAGGCTAGAAGAGATGCAAAATAGGGAAAAATCTCTGAATGTGAGTTCTTTTTTCCCTGTGACGTTAGCATGCACTGCTCTTTGTAAGATCAGAAGCTCTCGAGTTAAATATTTTTGTACTTTTTAAACAAAGAGACTTATTTATGTTGACTAATTCCTTTGTAACATTTGTTATTGCTATACAATGAAAACAATGGTTTCTAACCTTCTTACATCGTTAGACAGATGTGGTATAGTTTCGCACACAAATAAAAAATAAACAAAACCCCACTGCAAATTACATCCGTTAATTTAAATCTACCTTATGAATATCTTTGACTCTTTCTACAGTTATCTTTGCTGACCCTCGTGTAATTCACTTAAAAAAAAAATCTCTTACCCAAGGAACAACATTATAGCTTGGCAGTTCACATACTGATATCAGACTGAAATGATGGTTTTGAATCATAAAACATGTCATCAGCTTTATACCAAACCACCAATAACCTTTGTCCCACTTGCCAGCCCTCCCTTTACTTGTCAATATAAGGCTTACCTGATTGTGTTTCCAATTACAGAGAAGGGAGCCCCTGGTCTGCAAGCTGCAATTGCTTCATCTCTACATTTCCTGGCAACCTCCACTAACTTTTGGCCAGATTTATCCACATTGCCCACCAAAAAGGTTTCAGAAGTGTCACCATGGTAGCCATTGTAATACACCTAAACATATGCAGAAATGTAAAGACATTTTCTTGTTTTGCATCCAGAAACAGATCATCTCCTTAATTAAATCCATTCTTTCTAAGATCGAGCTATATATTGCAACAGATAGACCATGGGTAAGCTGTATTTGTGAGAATGAGACCGGAAAAGCAAAACATTGCAGAGAAAAAAAAAAAAAGGCATGAAAGATCGCAAGGTGCGCAGAGAAGTGCAAAAGTTGTGCTTGTCTGCCCAGCAGCGCACCAGACGACTGTTGAGCAGTGCTCAACCGCAAGACATGAGGCTAACTGGGCTGTATGAGAAGATGGGTGGGGGCTGCGCATGGGCTGAAGGGGGCCTTGGGGGCCCTCGGGTGCTCACCTGCCCCAGCTGCCCACCTCTGGGGCTGGGGACCTGCTCGCACCCTGCAGGGGTAGGGAGGGCATCGAGGCCCGGTGCTGGCCACGGGTGCCGGGAAGCCCATCGGGGGCTGGCGGGGAGACCCGTCCCTCTGCAGCCAGCATCTCTGGCGGGGTTTTGAGGTGATGCTGCGTGCAGCTGGGTGAGAGGCACGTGCTGCTGCCAACATCCAGAGGGAGCCCCACAGAAAGCACGGGCCAAATCCAACGCCCGCCGTTGCACGTTTTCTTTAATCTCATTTTTAAACTACAATGTGGCATTAACATTGGATTTTACTTCTGATTTCCAGAGACGAATTTTGAAAGAGAATAAATGTACCATTCTGGCACCACAAACGTAGCACCCTGTTGAATTAATTACGTACTGTCTTTTTTTTTTTGTTTGTTTTTTGACATTTCATAGGTTTTAAACCTCAGCTCTCCAGAAATTCTCTGTTGAGCACAGGAAACCTTCGATCTGCACTATGGAGCTCTGCAATGCCCCATTACAATGGGGCTTGCAGCTGGGCAGTACAGCAGGCCGGCACATAATTGTAAGATCAAGCCAAATTTCCCTACAGAAAGACAAATTGTAATGGTGGACAGTTTTGATCTTCTAAAACATTTTTTTCCCCCCGAACAGTGGGCAACTATCCTTCTAGGACTAATAACTCACAAAGCTCGAAGCACTGAACTTTTGCCACTGGCAAGCTACTTGTAAAAGACAGACTCACATTCTTTTTGCTCAATTCCAAACTAAAAAAAAATAAATAAATCGGCTACAGACAATTTATCCCAAGGCCAGGTTGTGTTCAGGCTGAGCTGTGAAGAAAATGCAGGCAGTTAGGAGCGAGGGGTGTTTTAGAGAAAGGTGAGCACCAGCAGGGGCCCAACTGTGTTGCCACCGCTCCAGCGGAGAGTGGCTGCGATCCCCTGCTCTATACCTTCTGCCAGTCCATACTGCCACTAAATCTTTTTTTTTTTTTTTAATTTAATGCCCATTGGGCAGGTTTTAATCTAGCTAGTTCATATTTAAACGGAACTGGCTAATTTTTAGCTCTAGCAAGTACAACACACAAACCCCTAGCATTAAACACCGTCATCATGGAAAAGCAAACACAGTTTTAAAACATAGGAGATAATAATAATAATAATAATAATAATAATAATAATAATAATAATAATAATAATAATAATAATACAATATTTACTGCAGCCCATCAACTGCGATTACATATTTTTGATGTTAATAAGCTACAACCACAGCAACTGTAACACACTAATTCCTTAAAAGTCAATGAAAGAACCAAGTTGTAAGAAACATTAACCTGGTAATGGCAGGCTGAAAATTGCACTATGCTGAGGATTCAGTGATGGATAATGCTATTGTTTCTACACTAAAATACATTTTAAAGGCTACATGATTCAAGCCAATAAAATTTGTATTTCATCTGTGAAATTCTACCATCTTAATTGTGCAAAAATGGATTTTTCTTCAAATAAATTGTACATAGGGTGAAGTGTTTACACTTAATAACCAGAATATTGTTTAATCATTTTATAGAACCCGTACAAAAATTATTGCACAACAAATTGTTTATATTTACTTTGATTTTTATTCTGTCCACCTGTGAAATGTCCCAGTTTTGCTCATTAAAAATAAGCTAAAAGATCAATTAGCAACGCTGAAAAGTAATATGTTTTCCTCAGCTATTCTGGAACTGAGCAATTATCAAACACAGCACAGTTCAGTTTAAATGATAAAAAAAAAAAAATCTTACAAAGATAATCAGCAATTCCCATCCTTGCAGGAATCTTCACATTCACAGAAACTTCAAAATTTATTTTATTTTATGAAGGTAAACAGAGAACAAGTAAAAATATGTCTTCAAAAAGACCAATAACATTTAGTCAGACATTATTAGTAAAGCAGAGCAGATAAGATATGCATACCATGTTAATATAAAAATGTTTCGTTTAGTTTACCATGGGAAGTGTCTGCGATATGAATCTACACTTTTTTTTTAATCTAAGGCGTCATTACTATCCTGCCAGATAAAACAAAACAATAAAATGAAACTTAATGAGATACAAAGAAATCAGATGTTAAATACTTAGCTGTTGCAAACTGATTTAGTCTAATAAAATGAGCAAAGCTACACCAGTTCAAAGTAAAAATGTAGTCCAAAAATATGCTTCAAAAATGACAGATCACACTGTGTAAACCTGATAGTCAGAATTCTACAGTTAGGAAGTATGGAGATGGGGAAGAATTTACAAAGATTAAAAAACTAAACCAAACCCAACCCAACTCAGTTCTGGATCACATGTGAGTATACCATGGGAAAAAGGTCACCAACCCTAATTTTAACAGAAAAAATATTTTAGAAAGCTTGAATCTCATGCTCAGAGGTAGGTCTGCTGGAGATTTCTTCGCTTCTGCCAGTATGAAATTTGGGCCCATGGAAAATAGTATCAAGTTACCAAGAGCTTCCTTAATGACTAAAAAAGCTTGTTTTTAATCAGATGTTACTCCCTTGTATGCAACATTGCAAAATAATGGTGGGATTCAAAAGACGTCTGTGTTCATATTAGAAATAAACAGCACTTTGGGAAAACAAAAACATGCACAGTAAAAAGAAAAAAAGCTTCTGCAAGAGACAATTTTTTTTTCATAA
Source organism: Gavia stellata (assembly GCF_030936135.1). Taxonomy (NCBI): domain Eukaryota; kingdom Metazoa; phylum Chordata; class Aves; order Gaviiformes; family Gaviidae; genus Gavia; species Gavia stellata. Next base: position 23,791,278 of record NC_082601.1, on the reverse strand, counting down.
ATTAAACGAGAATTAGTTTTCCAGTTTCCGTACTTTCTTGCTCCTAAGAAAATCCAGCCAGTGTTTATTTAAATAGCTGTAATTGACCATTCTCTGGAAATATTAAGTCACAGTTATATCACACTATTTCTGTTTCTGCGTAAAAGGTTCAGGGCTTTTATACCAGAAATGGAACACAACACTACCTTCGGGGATTTTAATAAATGTAGGGAACACTGCTAGCAAGAGTTGCTGTCCAAATAGACTGACATACACAGGCCAATGTAGCCTCTAATGACAGAGTAAGATAATGACAGGCCCCACTCAAAATCAGCAGGAAGAGGAAGATCAATCTTGGCAGAGTGAAGGAAAAATGCTGGCTTTCTTCATGTTAGCTCATCTCATACATATCTATCTTCAGCTGCTGCCCAGTACTGTGGTGCTCTGCATTAACTACACAGTGGATCAATAACAATTACACCTTCTCAAAAACATGACACATAGCAGGATTGGGTTGACATTTCACTTAGGCCAACATTGATCTCAGTGCATCTGATTCCAGTCCTAAATTCAAGTCAGGCCTGGGTCTAGCTGGAATAAACACACAGTTAAAAACAAAAAAGGAAACCAGCTGCTTGTGCCTTGGCTCAGAAGTAAACAGCACATCCATCTGTGCGTCCCCCCATCTCCACACTATTCTTCCTGTTGCTACTAGTGATTCTAAAGTTGATCAAAGACTATTTTTTATATGAATTACTCACCGTGACATCAATGTTGATAATATCTCCATCCTGAAGAGGTCGACTGAAACATAAACAGAAAAAAAAAAAATGTTGACAGACAGCTCCCAACAAAGGGAATATAAGAATAAACACCTAATGACACATACATAAAAAATCAGGGGGTAGATATTTTGTGATGGAGGAAGGCAGAGGCAAACAGAATAACCATTTTTTAATGTTCAGCTCTCACTACTTAGAGAACAAGTGTACCTGAATATAAAATAATGAGAAACAACTACCAGAAAAACATATCAAAACCTGAAAAATCTGCCATTATATTTATTCTTTTTCTCTCACCACTGTTGATATTTTACTTTGTGAGTAGCTGAATGTATTGCAAATAAAAAAAACCCACATAAATTCAAATATATTTATTCCTTACCCTATACTTATTTTGCTGGAGGAAAAAGAAAAATAAATCAGTCTGCACTGGGGATTTTTTCCCCACCCACTAAACTCTGAAGGCATTATGATTTTTTTTTAAGTGTCTGGACAAACAGGATGATTTTTTTTTTTTTCCTATTTCACATACATTTCTATAACATCTATCAGCATTTTGTGGTAACATGATATGCATCTGCAATACATTTACATATGACATTTAGTTAGGCTGAAGTATGTTCAATATTAAACACAATTTATTAATTTCAGTTTAACATTTTCATTCCCGGTGGTAAAATGTATATTATTGGGGAAATACCTGTCAGGAATACCATGACATACCACGTTGTTTACAGAAGTACAAACAGATTTTGGAAAACCTCCATAGCCCAGAGGTGACGGATAGGCATTCTGTCTGATTATTTCATGATGAACAATGGAATCTATTTCTTCAGTTGTCATGCCAACCTAAAATATCAAACATAACATCCTGTTAAAAAAGCAAAGATAGTTTCTCATATTTACTGAAGGTGATTGCAGCCAAGTGTTTCAATGAAATCCTGGATGTTTCAAATACGCTGCTTTGATACAAACCACTAAACTGTCTGATACACTTTATTGATATATTGGACCTTTTTTTTAAAGAGAAAAAGGTTTTAAATAAACCATGTAGTAGAAACAGACACTCAAAGGTTCCTAGAAAACCTAAAATACTGTCTACTTCCCTTCCATTCTTTTTTCCATACTTGCTTTCTCAAAGACACCAATTTTCCATGGCATCTTGTTTCAGTAGCTGCTATAGAAATGTCTGGTTTCAATGCTTTCAGTCCTTTAAAACACAATATTACTTTCCATTTTTATTTGTAAAAGAAAGGATCTTAATTCTTGTAACCATCCAGTACATTTATCCTAATGTACTTGTGCATTTACGAAATTGTTTTCCAAGTATTCTTTAGTTTTATAAAAGATTTAAGTATTTGGCTTCATATAGCCTGGATCCATAGCCTGGATGATCACAGTGAATCTACAAGTGCTTATCCATAATTTTTAGAAATCTTCATTTTTATGCTTGATGTTTTCTAGATACATCTTTTTCTCAAGATTTTACATATTAAAAAAACCTGTCATAAATTATTCAGCCATTTTCTGAGTATCCATGGAGCGGGAAATGCACATGCTTTAAATAACATTCTACTCGCTCTTCTTTTGGATCGACTCTGTCTCTGGAATGGTTAGAGCTGAAATCTGAAATTTGGTAGGGAAACCTCCCTCATTGAGAAGAAGTGCCTTTGAGGGTTCCTCTGCAAATTGATTTTGATTTCAATGAGTTTTGAGCCTTTGAAAATCATACTTCGTACACATACACTACAGTGGCTGTGATTTTGGAGGACTTTTTAGTAACACGTGAAATATAGGTAGGTTGTGGCGCAGGAGGCATACTTACCCATATATTGAAATATTCAGTGATGACTCACAGTGAATACAGCGGAGTGCACTTGTGTACTGTGCTGAGGATAAAACCAGATCTATTTGCTCAGCTTGCATCTTGTTCAGCGCAAAAACGTGGTTGGGCAGATGAGGAGCGATGAATACACTCAAGACCAGGATTTGGGGTTACTGTGCAACGCCCCTGCTTTGCAGTAGCAATTGCAGCCTCTGCGCTGGGATGGCAGCCGCAGCCCCGGTGCGCTGTCTGTATTGGAAACTGCAGCCATCGGTTCTGGATAAATACAGGTTTGTTGCTCCTGTCTTCGCTCACCCATCTATCATCTTCAGCCCATAGACAAACTGAACCGCTAGGAACCAGATTGGGTACTGTCTGCTGCTGCTCTGGTCAAGGAATTTGATGTGGCTTTTGGATGCTCAGCAGACAGATCTGTGCTCTCTGCATGGCAGGCTTACACACTGTGAAAAGTTCTGGTTTTAACAGTATCTGCTTTACTTTTAAAGGAGCTTTTGCTAGCTGGGCAATGTTGTGGAGGCACCTACTGTGCACCTCATCCTTCATTTGGGATGAGGCAATCTGATCGTATCTAACAAAATACTTCCATGTCATAGAATTTGTGGCTTTATTCCCAAATCTTTAACTCAAACCCAGGAAATGCTATCATATATAATACCATATTGTATTTTTAAGTCCCACAGGCAGTACATGGTAATATCAAAACCATGCTCAGCCCAAACTTTGTCTCTCTGCATCCATGCGTTATAATGCACCTTTGTTATGTTATTGCCATTAGTTAAAGCACAGGTGAGCGCTGGTTTGGAGGGATGCGTGCAAGGTGGGTTCAGCAAGACAACAGGGACAGGTGGAGGGATAGGGCTCTTCAGATAAAATACGAATGCGGAGTTTACCTTATGAGAATAGCCTTAAAGAGCTCGGTTTGTTTAGTATGGTGCACTGAAAGCTGTAATAGCTCTATTACTGCATGAAGAGGACAGACTCAAGGAAAGGCAGGAAGCTGTTTAAATTAAAGAGCGGTGCTGGCACAAGAACAACTGGGTATAAACTGGCCACGCGCAGCGTCACGCTGAAAAGCAGAAGATGCTCCGTGTTGATGAGGGACGGTTTTGGAGCATCCTCCCAGTCAGGCGAGTCTTGGCCAAACACTTCCTGGTGTAAAACGGAGGTCACCACCTGTCTGCGGCTGACCTGGGCAACGGTCTCGGCACTGCAACTCCAAGTGCCACCTCCCTCCCACTCCACAGCTCCTGGTCACGTAATTCTTACCTTATACACCTTCTTGCTCCAAAATGTTCATTAATTGTATGTAGTATTTTGCTATTATGTATGATTTGGCATGTACTATGAACTACATAAGCTACACCGTGCTGCATACATATGTATTTTACACATGGTAACAACCAAAGACTACTAGTGAAAAAGTGCTGTCATTCAAAACCCACACTGCACCCTGATCCTTCAGAAACATGTATATGCCCTTAACTTTACATGAATAAGTTTTACTGTACTGGGAAGTAATTGCACAAAGAAGTTAAACATGCACGAACATATGTAAGATTAAAGCTTCAGGCAGTTTTGTTATTGGCTACCACAGCGCCAGAATTAAACCTCTGGGAAAGTGTGATGATAGCTGAAAGAAAAATGCACGGTAAACTGATAATTTTTTTCCATTTTAAGTCAATGGCATTGACCTACAGTCCCCATCTATCTCTGCATCTCATAGCTACTCAAGCCATTTCACCCTATCCAGTATGCTATTACATGAAATATCAAGACAAGGCTAAAAAAGCACTCCTTCATCTGCAAAACCTGGTAGTAGGCTCCTCCCAGAACATTTTAACTTGGAAGGTATCCCAAAAAGCATACTGTAGAAACATTACTGGAAAACATGAGGCTTTATTATCAATGCACTTTGGAAAATTGTGTGGAATTTGGCAACTGTTTTTTCCAACAGCAGCTCTACGAGTTGCACTGAACCCCATGGGACAGCGCGGGGCTGAAGGATGGACGGGAATGGAGGAGGCAGCCCAGCCCTTTGGACTTGCACGCATGCAGAGCCGGAAAGCATGATGTACGAGGAGGACGGGCCATGAAATGGAAGGAAAAAATGTAGGATGGGCCTTATGAGAAACTCATTTGATTTGGCACAATCCGAATGGAGGAAGATTACAGACAGAGAGGTATTACACCTGAGCTAGCAACTTACTCTAAGTACTACATAGGTCCAAAATACAGAAATAATTAAACAGGCATGTTATGGACTGAATAAAAAGTTAATAAATCCTTCTTTTTTTGGTATCTAACTTAAAGTTGGATGCACATTAAGGGAACATTAAAGAAAAAAAAAAAGTAGGAAAAAACCCCAAATAAGTGAAAGCATAAAAGACATCCAAGCTGTTATGGAACTTCTGTAATTGTTACCTTTAAGCCCTTTCCAGCCAGAAGCAGGACATGACGGGCCAACTGACAAGCTTGACGAAGCCCTTGAATCTGATCTTCATTCTTAATTTCTATGTCGTCTCCCCAGTCTGGTACAATGCCTGTCGTCACATAGTCTGGCTTCTTTATGTGCTTGGAGAAAAAGGATTGAAAATAAAGATCAGAAAACTGAGCATGACAATGGGATCATTTTCTCAGATACTGCCTCCTGCTTCATGGCAGCTTGCCCTTTCTGTCGTAGTATCGACCTTCCTAAGCCATCAGGGCAAACCCTCAAGGCTGCCTCAGTATTTCTTCCACTGCCCTTTTGAACTTAACATTGCCTGTTACTACTGACTTATACAGTCTGTTAACCTTCCAGTGCTGAAACCCCAGATACTGCAGCTGACTTCCAGCACAGACAGTCACAAGTTTTAAAACTGTGAGAAAGAGACTTAAAAACTCTTTATTTTCTTTTGCTAAGAGGCACATTTTCTACAAAAGGCATCTAAACACTGGAACTGATGGGACAAACATATAGAATTAGGCTCAAAAATAAAACTGATCAAATCCTTAGTTTCTCCTTCAGACAAAACTCCTATTAACTTCTGTGAGATTGCTTTTTGACTAAGAACCTTAGGATTTAACTTATTTTAATTTAGAGGTTTTTACTTATTAATCTAGTTCATATGTTGTGCCCAAATTTGTTCATCTACAATGCTATGCAAGGGTATCCCAATCCGCTGTGTCAAGGGAAGTGTAATAAACTCCATTTTTTTCACACAAAGTTCTCAGTTCTCGTATAGAGGTGAAATTTAATTTCTGATTTTTTTAAATCCACAACAATTTCATGACACGTGTATAACCACAACAAACTAATAATAACAGTAACATCTTGCACAGAGATGAAAACGCACTTTCTCTCAGAGGGTCATGGGCTGTTTCACTGCCTGGAGAAGAGTCGCTTCGGCCACCGCAGCCAGGCTGATTCTCTGCCACGGCAGCCACCGGGCGAGTTTTACACTGACTTCATAAATTACAGAATCAAGCTGGCAGGCATAAAACAAACCAGGCACTCGGGCTGTACATAACAAGACCATACAACAGGGTGTTGGAGTAAAGAAGAGTGGGGAAACCAATTAGCTTTAGTGGGACTTTAAATAGAAGACTATTGTTACTCTTTACGGGTATTTCATTTCTACTCTGATAAAAAGCGAAACTATCTTTAGTGGACTTAGGTCAACAGAACTTCAGATTCACATTTCATTCAAATTAATGGCATATCAACCCTAACAACATCCTATGGCAGTAGTTTGGGACTTAATTTAGAAAAAAACCCCACCATTTGCTGGATTAGCAACTCCATACACAGCAGCACCCTTGCTTTCCCCTTGGAGGGCACTTACCTAGTAACTGCTGAGACCTGACCCTGCTGACCTGTAAGATCTGTTAACAGAGAAGCCCAAAGCAGTGTACATACAAATGTCTATGTATACAGTTTCACACCCACATCTTGAAAAAAAACATGTTATTTCAATGTGATTTCTGGCATACTCTGTATAAAGTAATAACTTTGCCCTCACGTTTTCAGAGTTGAAGAATTGGGCTGATTTTTAGACAGTCTCAGAACTCTGATCTGTGAAGACAACTTTTCAGTATGACAATATATTTCTCCCTCTTTATCCTAAAAGAAGCATCTAAATACAGAAAAAAAAGTTTGTAAACTCTGCAATTTTTAAACCTTTGAAAATATATAAAGCATGTAACCCTGTGGTCTCCCTGCACACAGAGCTTTCACAGCCTCTTCGGTGTAAGAGCCCTACATCCAGTATCCTTATCTGCTTTCCTACCTAACAACTTTTTAGTATTTCTGGCCCATGGAAATACTCTACATTTTGCGTAAGAAATCTATAATTAAAAGTAAAACTTAAAAAAAGTACTAATACACATTCTGAAGAGCATTGTTTAGAGAGGGTACTTCGTTTTTCTTTTGGCTAAAGGGAAGATACTGAACAGTTAATCTGTACGCTATAATTAAACAGAAAAAAAAAGAAAAAAAAAAAGAAAAAAAAGAAAAAAAAAGGAAACCAGAATGGAACACAAGTTAAAATCACATGAAAAAGTTCCTTTTGGCTCTGAAGTAAATAAAAATAAAAGTACATGTTGCAAGAAAAAAAAACAACTCAGGGACAGTAAAGACGAGTTTAGAACATGCAGTGGGGTTGCAGGGCAGCCTCCACCAGGTATTGTATGTTCTTTTCCTAAATCTGACATAACCCATTAACAAAACCTTCAGCAAAATATAAACATTTTTATAATTAGCTTGCTAGAGATTTATACAGAAAAGGACTCAAATGATCATGAATGATTCCTACTGACTTTTGGTAAGACCATCTGTAATTGTCCAAAACAAGAATCTGGACCCAGAAGTATTAAGTGTTGACAGATGATTATAATATTCCACGTTTATACTACCATAACTGAACAAGCCCCAGATTTAAACTCCCTAATAACTAGATACACCACTGTGTTTAACATGGTAGGCAGCTGAAATCTCCTCTCAGCAGTGCTTCTATTTCAAATACCAGACCAAGCAATAGGACAGTGATCCAAACCCCTAGCTGTCAGACAACGAATACACTTGATCATGCCTGCAGTCGAACTCTACACTGACTGAAGAACAGATTAGGTAATAGAAATTGCAGTACCTTAGGAACTGGGTGAGCTGGAGAAACTGTGGCTGGCCAAACTATACTATAAGCAGTATTTCTTTGTCCCTGAAAAAAGAAGCATCTTCGCTGTTGATTGCTTGACTGCCTGTGCAGGTAGATATGATTGCACGAAGAAAAGATTACGTAGCAGCCAGTCACAGAACCTGTTAAGAGATAAGTTAAAAATGGTTAACATTTCTTTTTACTACCACATTACAAAACGGAAAGTATGCAAAACGAAGGGCATCATGTAAAACAAACCACAGAACTCAGGTAGTAGCCAAGGGTAGTTCAAATTGTTCAAACCTTGTACCGTTAATGAAAGAGCATTAAACACCAAGAAGCAATGAGAACAAAAAACCTCCCCAAACAATACTTAGAAGCTTTATAAAATACCAGATCTATTTTGATTTGATGCATTAAAAAGTAGTGTGGGTAAATTCCCCAAAGCTTACAGCCAGGAGTGACGTTCCAGCTGACCCCCGCTTGTAGCCATTTGCATGGCTAGAAGCTGCACTGTTCAAGGCTTGGGGAAGCGGTGAATAAGGGACAATAGCAAGAAAATAGGAGAGAAAAAAATGATTTAATGTTGATTTCAGACAATATTTTCACCTGTATTTTTGCAGAACTGGTCAGAGATGTGAGCATAACCAAGTTAATATTGCTCTTATCATTTGCGCCAAGACACAAGGAATGGGGTTCAATTTGTCCTGTCTAGTAAGGCAACAGAACAAACTTCAAGAGATGTTTTTAATCTTGGCCAAAGGCAACTGAAGGCATTAAAATTTGTAATTGACTTGGAATATTCAAATCAGATTTCCATTTAATTCACATGGGAATTCGGGATGACAGCTCATCAGAGTATTCATTACTCAAACTTAGTTGTTGGGCAATGGCACATTTTGCCTCCCCCTTCAAAAAAGGGGAAAAAAAAAAGGAAACAGGTATCAAACCCAAAATAACGCATCACAAAAGATGATACTAGCATCAAAACTGGGAAATATACTAAATTCAAAAGGATTATTGACACTGCCCAATTAAATTACAATTACATGTAGTGCATATTTCCATTACTCAAACATTCTACAATCTAAACAGAGGGGTTTTTTTGAAACAAAAATTTCACATAATAGTTAATCTGCTTCTGAAAAATGTCATATGTATACAAACACAAGAGCAATCTTTTGTGGCAAGTAACCCATACAAATAATTACTCTTTAGTAAAAAGAAAGTGTTTTCATTTAAACCGAAGTAACTAAACATTTTTGTATCACAAAAATTAAGACATTAATCTACTGCATATTTTGTAACTATGTAAAAATGATATATTTTTTTTTAGAAGAAGAGTTTCTTCCATATCTTGTATGTTTTTATTGTACCTTCCTTCCTTTCCTTTGGATATATTTATCATGTCCAGATGCAGAAATTATCCTTCCACATGCACACTTGGCTTCATAGACAGCCCTTTTACAGCATTCCATGATATACAGGAGATTTGAGTTTCACACCTTTTTTGGACCCCCAAAACCCAGGATGAATGAAATAGTCGCATGGGCTTTGCTTTAGAAATGTTCCCGACTGTCTCTTTGCACACTGATCAGTACCACATTTAGTCACCAATATCTGAATTTGTATAACACTTGAAAGGTTGTAGAGACTTTTACTCAATGCAAGCACATTTTCCCCATTTTTTAAAATCATTTATAAGGCAGAGTTGGAGAGCGAGGCTCAGATCAAGCTCTCTGTATAACCTAGGTATCCCAATGGAAGTTGCCTGCTTCAAGTGTCTCCATGCAAGTGGAGCTGCCTGGTTAACAGAGGGTGGATTGGTTTGGTGGTGTTTTAATTATCATTTAATCAACAACCTCATAACCTACTGCTTTCCTAGGGTCTCCTTCACAAGAAAAAAAATCATTGTCCAATTAAAAAAAAATAAAAATCTGGGCCATCTAACCTGCACAACATATAAACGCACCCAAAGAGCCCAAAGCATCCTACAAACTCCCTGGTCAGTTTGCACCTGTTTCTGGAAGCACAGAATCTGCTGAGGCAGCAACTTTTGGGCCATCAGAAGTAGCAATCAGTCCGCCAGCATAAGCTAAGGTAGCTCTTTTACAGAGTACCGTGGAAGTACCTTGCTCCTACTGCAGCTGAAGGTATTATAAACATATTGAAAACCCACACGCACTGCTGTGGCCAGTTAAAGTCCACGTGGACATCAATACGTGAACGTGTATTTCAAACGCTCTCCTTGATGCACGGCATGCTGCCTGGCCACCTAGTCTACTGTGTAAAAGTTTAATTGGGGAAGAAAGGTGCAAGTGTGCTTGACAATTGTTCAACAATAAAACTCCAAATGTCCCAAATACAGACTCTTAAATACATTAAACCAGTTTATATTCATGGGTGAATGCCTATTGACTATCCCACATTCAGAAGGGATACCTTTTTATTTAGAATAACATTTTTAGCTCTATTCTCCCAAAGATACAGTGTAAGTGTTGTCACAAGATAACAGGATAATAAGGTACTGTAGTCTGTTGTTACTCTACTAACTACTCATTATAAACCAGACGCATACAAAAATATCTAGTACTTGAACAGGTGAAATGCGAAAACCAAATAAATATCACCATAGTATAATATGACTCCTAAAATACATCGCAAGAATTACAAACACACTAAACCTTTATTTGAAATATAAAAAATTCTAACAGAAAACATTCTCCTACAGAGTAAAAATAAAATGAAATAAAATGCCATTAAAATATAATGAAGTTACTGTTTTATAATGAAAATCTGGACTCCATCCACACACTTCCTTCCTTAAGAAGGCCTTCCTAATGTCTCCACAGCTCCTTTTATTTTTTAAGCTCCCATATTCACAGCTAATTCGATATAGCAACATCATCAATCACTGGAGACAGGAACAACTGGCTGTATTCTCCAAGTCTGGCTCAGATATTCCCTCCTCCCCATCCCTTGCACCTATCAAAGCTTTTCTCAGTGCCTTATTTACTTCTGCAACACTGGCGCTCAAGCACATCCTTTTGGTTACGCTTTCTGTGTATATTAATTACTGTAAGATAGTTCATAAATGTGGGATTTGTGCAGCTGCCAGTGGAAACTGCAGCCGTCGGAGTGAGGCCAGCATTCGAAGCCGGGTAGCCTGGTAACATGCCAGCGCAGCCTGGATGCAAAGCTGACCTTTTACGCGTTTCTTCTCTCCCCCAACGGCAAGGCTACGTCACTTGCCACGACTAACAGAATATTTACTATCAGCTGCAATAAGGAGAATTACTACCAGCGCTACTGAATCACATCAGCAGATACGATGTACTGAGCACAGAAAATTACAGACAACTGCTCCTCTGACTCGACAGTGACTCACACTGTGCAATCCGCATGCACGCATGTCCTGCCGGAGCCGCTGGATTCCTCAGCATACCTTCCAGACCTTAATTTGTATTAATAATATAAATATGCACTGTGAGCTTTTGTGAATTACCAGATGAATTTATCTTGTGTGGAAATTACATTTTCTTTTTAACGCGTCAGCCAAAGGGGCTGAACACAGAATTCAAGTATGATGATGGGTGGGAGCATTTTAAGTGACTGATTTTGCAGCACAATGTGCCCTATATTTATTAGCCTTTTACTCTAGGTCTGTTTTAATTGTTATCTGTTCATGCATGCTACACTATATAATGAAATGCTCCCATTTCACTCAGAGTAGAGAGTTTTTTATGTGTATCTCTATTAATGACCCTTAATTAAGTTGATTTTAGTAATTTAAACGTGATTTTCCTCTGGTCAAGAAGTATTTTTAAAGGGAGATGTTGGAAATGAACTCTCACATAAGCCCTTTTCTAATGCTTCTTGTTTAACGGTTACAGCAATTTATCAGCTATGTTTTCAATGAATGAGGTGCGGGGTAGCCATGCAAAAAACTGCTCATCTACACAATTCACCAAATGTGACTGTTAGCAACAATTTTTTGGGTATTTATTTATGGAACACTTCAAATTTCCCAGCAATTAGCAAAAATGTTACCAAAGGATAAACTTAATGACAGATCTAAGCTGCAATAAATACAAAGGTACACCTTAAAAGAGCCAATAAATAAATTTAACATATTTTAGAACAACTTAGTCATAGTATCAATAGATGCACGGTACCAAAATTATTTAGGATTACAAGAATTAACATCCAGCTGATTTAGGAAATAAAATCAACTTGCTCTTGGTAAAGTAAATCTTACTTAATATATATGAACAATTAACAACATAAAAAGCATTGTTCAGATAGCTAATTTATTAATATGTGATCCTATATATATATATATATTTTTTTTTAACTTAAAAAAAGAACGACCATGGAGATTTTCTTAGTATATATGCATTTGAGGATAAAAAACTAGAAATCTGTAATTTGGCTTGTCAGGTCATTTTAATACTATATCATAATTTTGCTTCTTGTGCAAATATTAACTTTGCTGAAACTTCAGAGGAATACAGTTTAAAGTGAGGTATGAAAAATCACTATGGGTAACAATATGCGGAATCCAACCAATGCAACTAGGTAAGAATATATAGCTTTTTACTGTTAATTACCAAATGTTCTCATTTTTCAATCCAAAATAATGGCTGTGGTTTGATAGATCTTTACTTGTAATTGTAATTCTGTCTTAATAAACCACTGACTTTGTAACCCCCGTGTGCAAAGGTACGTCCAAGCTTCAAAAATAGGATGGGAAAGATTAAAGGTTCTCTCCAACTCTGTGTAACCTGTGTAGCAGAACAGCAGCTCACGTTTCACAAGCAATAACCTGTGCATTTGCTTAAAAAAAAAAAAAAAAAAAAAAGAACAACATAGGGAAATGCCTGAGGCAGAAGTTGAAACTGATTGGGCAAAGTAGAAGGACAAGAGCGCTTGAAATTAAACAAAAGCAAATTCATCCTGTTGACAGATGTTGATTACATCAAAGCCATGAAAGAACTTTTTTTCTGTTTCTTTTTTTCCTTTTTTGCAACGAGTACCACTGCGTATTCTGTACATTAAGGATATAACATATCTTAATCAACATAACCCAACACATAATAATTTTAAAATTTGGTAAAAGTATATTGTAACAAGGTCTTAACGACAGGCTTCTCCAAACAAGAGTGTATTCACATGGTCATGTCTGCATACCCGTGCTGGTCACGCCACCATCAGCCCCTTACTTCCAGGGGTTAACTGCTCTGGCAGCTAAATAAAATACAGAGAGCGCTGTGTAATTATGGAGACAGTCAAAGGGCAGACTCTATTTTGAAATCTATTTGCACAGACAAGGTCTTCCAATTTCGCTTACAGGAAACAAGCTGGTAAAGGGGGTCTCCTCCTCTCCAGATGCTTTCCACACTTTTTTCCCACATCAGGAAATTGTGGACATGGACACCATGCAGCACTGTTTCCTGGATTGCAGGACTATGTCATTACAAGGAGAAGAGCAAGTCCATGCTCGTGAGAAATATTTCCTCCTAATTGCCCATATTAGGGGAAAGCAAACCCCACAAGGACTACTGAAAATGTGACTAGCAGCAATTTGTAAACAGGACGCAGCCACAGCTGTCATGATAGTACTGGAAAAGAGAAAACAGAAATGAAAGAGTAAAAACACTCTGGTTTTAACAGCATGATTGCGGAAATGAAATATTCATCAGGATAGATGTGACTTCAGTTACAACAGCAACACGTTGGTGAAAACCTCAACAACAGCATGCTTATGACTGTACCCTGATAAACCGAAACACAGACCAGTATCTTGTGAACATTATATTCTAATTGGCATTGTTTTATTTAACTATTGAAATTAACTGGAAATTAACAACAGAAGTTGTTTAATTAATAAAGGCATTAACAGAACTGCTGTCCTCGTTACTCTCGCAAGAGCCAACGAAGCAAGGCTGTGGCCAAATACCGACCGACTCCAAGGGAGCTGAGTCAGACCCTCTGCCGACACCACAGGGACTCCTCAATGACACTGAAAAAAGTCAGGTTTGGCCCTCAGGACCAGTTATGCTCCCTGCTAATTACAATTTTGCCCTTATTTTGTGGAGAGTGGAACCGGGCAATTTGTTTGCTGTATGCTAATACAAATGAGTTTTTTAATTGGGTGTAAATTTATAAACTATATAGAAATACATTCTTGTTTGGCTTTACTTACTATGACTTCGTCTAGACCAGCACACTAAAACGATGAATCAGTGCCTTCTGGAATAGTGCCGTTCTTTTAATTCATTATTCGGTCAAACTTAGGGCCAACAAAATAGCTGTTCTACAAGTTGGTAAACTGGGAAACCACAGAGAATCAGAACCTCTTCTATTTACAGGAAGAATGACAGCCTAAGGGTACTTCATCCCAATAATAACAACATTCAAGTAATGGTGCCCAGGTCATGACAAGCCATGACCCTCCCCATAGCTCCTTCAGGAAGCTGGCTCGGTGCCACCTTTTATCAGCAGCAACTGACAGTGCAAATTTAACAAACAAGAAGAAAAGGAAAAATTAATTTTATATCCTTAAAAACTCCTTCCACCAATTGAGCAGTGGTGTATATATATACACACATAGTCACACCAAGCCAGTATAAGAAATAAATTCACTGACTGAGTAAAATTCTGGTATCATTAAACATCACTTTCCCATTTTATTATAGGATTTTAAAAATACAAAGTACAACCTAACTATATCTGAATGATACTCATTCATATACCAAAGGAAATTAATTGTCCGTTACAGAAAATGGGACTGAGCTGTACAGGCTGAACTTTGGGAACAGGACATCATAGTTCTCCAATACAGCCTTCCATCCTAGTGTTATTTCTACTACATTTTCTCTCTTCGATAGAATAACACAAGTGGAAAATAAAAAGGAAGTGATGCCTAAAGCAGCATCACAGCAAAATGAAAGTAGTCAGGTACAAAAGCTGGACAAAGCAGTAGAGTTTCACACGCAGTTAATATCAGGGGAATTCAGGCTCCAGATCACAGCATCTGGCAAGTTTCAACTGCTGTGACTAGCAGGAGAGACATTCCTCTTATGTTACTGCATTCTTGTATCGAGTAAATTAATTTATCATAAAGTGAATAAATTAGAACGAGAAACATATCTGCTCAGGTTTGCATATTTAAATACACCTTTCAATCACTTTCTATCTATCTTCAGGTTTTTTAAAAGATCAGAGGAATTACTTTTGCTTGAAAGACTGGTTATTGTATTCATTATTTTGATTTTGTAGGGAAGTAACAACTGTTGGAACAAGTTACTCAGTTTAAAAAATAGCAGTTGTTTCAGATTAAAATAATACACTATTCAAATAGTCCTTACAGGCGCGCACAATACTGAATCTTCTTGTTAATATGCACCCACCCACAGCTTTAACATTCATTGAATCCTACTGGGATAAAATCTTTTCAGGTGCTCTGTGAAACAACTGTTTTTCAACTGGCATAGTTATGTCCTATATACACGCCCGATGCAGTATTAAATGTTAAAAATAAACCCTACGTTAACTTCTTAAATTTCCATCTCAGGTGGAAAAAAATATGTCTGAATCACCGCAAAAAAACCCATTTCCCACAGAAACCCTTTCTGTGGGCGAGCAAGGCTGCTGAAATAAGAGTAATCTTTGCATAGAAAATTTAGGCGTGCTCCTGAACGCCGTATGAGGATTTTCTGCATAGCTTGAGACACAGGATGAAAATGGGCAGTCAGGAGTCTTTTGCCCGCACAAAATATAAGACCCGTTGCAATAATTATTTTCAATACACCTGCAGCTGAATTTCTAAGGATACAAGATGATTCCTGAATCGTAAGCCAGTCTTACCTTAAAAATTTAAAATTAAAAAAGTGTACACTGCTAGCAATTTTGGGATGAGTATCTTAATAAAATACTATTACATTACTACTCATTTGGTAAAAATGACAGCTAGCAGTGTTTCTTGCCTGGTACTGAATGTTGTTAATTACTTGTATTGCCCTGCTTTCATGTGAAAACACAAGTTACATTAGGACATTGAGCCTTTACTGAGAAAACACGTAGGTGTCCTTCGATAGAGTGAAGAGTGTAACGTTGGGGAATTACATCCTATAACCTGGAATTAAAAATATATGAGCAGAGAGGTTAAGAGTTTACAGCTGTTTCTACTAAACTATTGCAGCGGTGGTGGAAGCAAGCTCCCCCCCCCCGCCCCAAGAAGATGCTCTGCACAAGGAAGATGTTCCAATCAAGAGCTTGCTGCAGACAACTTGTAGCATCGTTATTAAAACATTTATTTTTAAACCTGTCAGTCATTAGTATGTGCTACTAATTGAAAACTTGGAAGCTTATTCATAAATATGTGACATTTGGGTCACTGAATGAATTATAATGATAGGATTATGGATCGAATTTGGAAGAGTATGGTATAATGTTTGGGAGCTGTTTTAATTTTTTTTTTTTAAATACCTTTCACTTTATCTCCTTGCTTAACATTTACAAAGACCTCTTTCTTACCCTAAAAGTGCCTGTTTATCAAACAGTGATACAGGAAGAAGTTGTTTACATTTTCAGAAGTACCAACATACATCACTTATGACAAAAAAAACAAGCACTCCATATGAAATTCTCAATCACTGTCAATCATACACACTAAAATATACATAAACCAAAGCATGTGGTGTGAACTATATTAGGTTCAAACTGAACAGGGAATTACAACTATAACAAACAAAAAACAAATAATTACAAGTGACTCATAGGCCTATTTACACATCTCACCAAACTGCTGGAAGGGTAGGTAACCATAGAAACCTGACAGCCTAAATTCAGTACTAAATTTGTATTTAGTTTAAAATGCTGAAAATGATGTTTCTATTTGACAAAATCCATATTTTTAAAGGCTTCAGTTTTTGCTTTGGTACTTAAATAAATGTTTAGAATTATTTCATCTCCTGGTTACTTTTAGATTTGATTTTATCCAAGTAAAGATTACAGTTTACTCTTTGTTAACACATTTTAATACTGCAAATTAATATTTCTAACATTTCTTTAACAATTGAAATTAAATTATATAAAACAAGCACTCCTGCACTTACTATTAAATGTTTTGCATATAGACCTTTCTAAGCTACACACTAGCAAAAAAACCCAAACCACATTACTCAAATTAACTGTTAAAGCTGAAATGCTAATAGCCTTTTCAACTTATAGTTCTTTTTCACTGACAATTACAATTTGCATGGTTTAAAGTTTAATACTATGATTAGTACTAATGTCCTATATTTTACTTCATAATCTAAATGAGTAAAATATTATTTTTGTAGTTCACTGGCTCTTATACTTAGGCTGTAATGTTCAGTGTGTATTTCATTATGCAGATGAGCAATGGATGTCGTCTAACATGATTTAAATGGGTCAACAGTATTTTCCTATTCACATTAATCATCCAGACAGCCACAAAAAGAAAAAAAAAGCACCTTGAAAACTAACCTAGGCAATCTCTTTTTTATCACCGACTCTTCCCACTAGTCACACAACAGCAAACACGTGCTACAGGAGATGGGAGACTCACAAACCGGGGAGCCAAGGCTGGGCGCTGCTCCTCTGGCTGGTCCACAGCTCCCGCCGCAGCCGGTGCTCCCCGGGCTGCCCGCGGCCCCATGCCAAGAATGATTCTGGTCCTGCGAAGTTCAATGGGAGCTGTGTGTTGACAAACTGAGCAAATTTGAATCGGCAAAATTCGTTCTTGGCACGGGGACATGCAACGGCGCTGAATGCAAAGGCGTGCTGCCCGCTGACGCTGCGCTGGCAGCCGAGCTGTTCTTGCGTAAATACACTTGTTGGAAAACTCCCACTAAAGTCGAAGGACACAGGATCAGGCCAATTATTTATAAAACACATCAAAATTAAGGGCTCTGTTCTCAAGCCATGTAACCATCATCTATGGCCCATTTCATATATAGCATATTGCAAATAAAATGGTAATTTATAAATAACAGCGCTTCTGTGGAAAGGGAAGCTGCTCTAACAAATGCCAAAGGGAAAGAACGTAAATGCAAAACAGGCAGAAAGTAATGGAAAGATCAGGTGCCAAACATTCAGACTCATTTATTCAATGACTATAAAATTAGGATTAAAAAAAAGGAAGCGATCAGGATTCCCTCAAACACGAAAGTACTGCCGTGGCACAAAATCTCTATAAAGGCAGAGATGACACGTTTGATTATACTGCAGTGTAACAGGGCTGGCAGAGCTTGCCTGGGCAACGCCACGCTGTTCATACCATGGGCCAGATCCTGCTGGACAACACAGGGGAGGTCTGAGCTTCTCGGAGACGGGGTGCACGGGTTGCGAGGCCACGGGCATGCGGGCGGTGGGACTCCTTACCTCCTCCCTTATTGCTGCTGGACAGTGGCTTTACCAGCGACCGCTCTCCGCATCCATCCTTATTTAGACACACTGATATCAGCACAGCCATTGATATTTCCATTTATTTTCTAGTAACAAATTTAAAACCTTGAAACTTTGGCTTTGGCTTCTGTTGAAAGGAGCTGTTATTTGCTAAATAGGTGTCAGTGATACAGCACGCAACACCTCTTTTCCAGAAGCTATACTGGCCACTCACTACCACAATTCTGATTTTGAGATATGAAAACCAATAATATGGCTTGGGCACTGGCCACTGGCTTTCTCTGACAGCCTTCACCATGCTTCCTTTTCCAGTCCACGGATCTAAATGAAGGGGACGAGGAACTCAGCTTCAGCTTTTAAAGTAAACTAATCGACATATGGCAAAGTAGGAGGTTTCCAACTATTCAGACCTCACAAGACTTCATTTGCAACACTCATGCTGTGGACATGTGTTTCACCAGTACTGAATGAACAGCCGGGTACAGCAGGCACCTTAACTGGATGCAGTAACTGTTCAGTGCGAAGAGCCAAGGCATCTGTGGGCACTGAACTGGTGGCCGATTTACAGTAAATTAAACAATAACCACCACTATCATGACTAAGGTTCAGTCTTCACCATGACCTTTTCTAGGTGTCGGGAACGTGGCGGAGAGATCAGCATATTTCATGGTGTGACAACGCACACGCAGGTCAGAATCTGGCGCACTCGTTTCCCCTGCGCCCTGTCCCATGTAATGCACATCAGAAGGAGTTAAGACAACTGACACTCAACATCTGCGAGTTTCTAAACCACGTCTTTGGGACTCGCTTCAGCCCTGCCCATCTGGCCCCTTGCTTTCCAGTAAGAAAATATCACATTTGGATCCCAAGAGCTAGCTGGGAGCCCTGAGTGGTAAGGAAGGAACTCAGGGTTTCTCCACTGCCCCATACCCCACGGTCAACACCCCAACTACTGCTAGTGCTACGAGAGATTTCCTGAAGGAACTGCAAGCAGCACTTGTCTTGTTGAAACAAAGACAATAAATCACAAATTACAGAAGCTGCTTAATCCGTAGAGAGTGGATCATGCAGTCCAGTTTAGTCTAGTCCACTTTAGGCAGTGCCTCCCACCTCCAAATCCTGACCTTGCTCCCAGTCACTTCTCCCGATGCAGACGCTACAGGTGTCAGCCACCCATGTAACACTTCCCTACTGCACACAGTGCTCCAAGGACGGGTACGGCAAGGCCCAGGACAGCCACTCCCCGCACAGGCAGACTTAAAAAAAGCATAGAATACTTCATTTCTAAGCTATCTTCACGAGGCCGTTCACTCACTTTGTACCGTTTACTGGACTACTCCACCATCTGATTTTCTAAAATAGAGCAAGCAAAGGGTCTTTGCAAGAAATTAGGTCTCCGACTCCTTTTTCTACACTGAAAAGGATTTACACAGCTCTTCTCTGCACAGGTGGTATATCTGTAAGAAGCAATAAATGTTTTGCTTTCCGCAAGTTGAAGATAATCTAACTTGCCAGCTAAATATGACAGACATTTCTTCAGAGCAGGCTTAGCTACCTTGTCTGCAAGGCTGGGCAGCAATCCATGAAACTCTCCATGGGGACACCCCACTTAACCAATTACTAATTTGCAAACTCAACTCAGAACCTTTAGATTGTCTTGCGTGATTTGTCAAACATCCACCTCAACTCTCTTTCTTTGTTGTTGTTGTTACAGGTTTGCGGTTTAAATATACAGATTTGCACTAGTATTGTCCAATGGAAAGACAAACCGGTGCTGGGCAGCAACCTAACCCCACAGCTGGATCTCCTAGTTGCTCTGATGGGATCCAGTTGCTTCCAAATGAGGAAAAGTTTCAACCAGAACACAGCTCACATGTATTTACTTATTTGGAGCTTTGGTTAGATAGAAAGAGCTCCAGAGGCAGAACTGACACAAGAGACAAAATTTGTAAAGATATTAATTGCATACAAAGAAAAATGTTTGCAAAGGCTTCCCATTCAATTTGATACAATAAAAAGGCATTTTTACTTCTAAGTAAAATTTACCATGACTAGAAGAGAAGGCTGCATAGCTGTCTGTGTGTCATGCAAAACACAGGCACATATTGCATTCCTCATGGGGAGGACTGAAAAAATAAATAAAAAATGGGCTAGTAGTAAAGCCATGCACATGGCAAGAAGTACACATTGGTGCTATTAAGAAAGGCCAGTGAACGTGGCAGCCCCTGGTAAATACGATCATAGTGCAGACCCATCTTGAGAAGGCTTTACTAAACCTGCAGATCTGCATGGGGAAACACTGATGTCTCAATTTTACTGGTGATTTCAGCTGCAAAAGCACTATTTTTCTAATAAAAAAACCAGGTCAGTGAAGTTGTTCATTAAACCTCTATCCAGATGTGATTCATGATGCACTATAAATTATTCTGAGGAGTGTAACATAGAGCTGGGCAGAGAGAGTACAAAAGCCTCAACTCTGGAGCGAGTGCTGGTGATGCTCCCAGAACTTCCTGCAGAAGCCCAGCCACAGAACCAGGCACCTTCTGCGTTCAACTTCGTATCTTTGGTCTGTCTCTTGGAAGACTTTGGTCCAACACGTGGATAAATTCTGAGTGAGAAGCTTTGGTGCTAAAATATATGAAAGACGTAGCTGAGACATGTACAGGAGGAGGTCTCAACTCCTTTTGACTCTAAAGTCATCCCCAAATCAGCAAATTCAGTCAATTATGCGCTAAGAATCCTGCTGCATATTTTAACCATGGAAAATGTGAAGTCCATTTCAATCTACCCAACATGGCCTACTGCAAAGTGATGTGACTGTGAATTCAAATTTTATGACCCTGGCCACAACTTTATAAACATCAGGGCTCCCCATTCGCAGTCACTGAGCAAACAGCTACAGCAAAGTTGACTCTGACTTGGCTGCTGCTGCTGCAATGGCACAGTCAGGAGAAGCGATGTGCCCAGGCCTCCGCCGTGCCTGCTCACGGTGCAGCAGGCCATCATCACCACTTGTCACACAAGAGGGGACAGGAGAGAATCAGTGCCTTCACCCCAGCCACCCCAGCAGATGATTTTCAGCTGGCTGAACTTCCAGCTGGCAACCTCCCACCAACCAACCAGTTTGCAATCTCCAGCTGGGTCCTACAGCTGGGGATGCTGTTGCAGCAAAAGCTGCCAAAGTTTGTCTACCAGCTACCTTACTCTATACCTGATTTTGTGAAACAGTTTTTACAAAAGAGTTGTTTGGCCAAAACAGACCCCAAATGAACAAAAGCAGGAGTGTCTTTATCAAGTGGGTTTAGAAACAGCCACTTCTCCTGCATTCTTTGGGTTGCTCTGCAGTTAAAGCTTTGCCAGAAAACATGTATTAGTTAAGGAGAGTACTCTACAATCCAAAAGCAATGTAATGATACTACACAGAAAACCACTGGGACAGAGCTATACCAGCAAGATAATTCTTGCTGGTACAATTTGATCTTTTAGAGGAACTGATTTAAGCTTTCCCAGAAGAGAACTCTTCTCATGAGATGACATTCTGCTGCATTAGTAAGGTCTGCCAGAGCATGAACAAATCTTTATAAACCCAGACAAGTCCTACTACTTTATTTATTTCTTTAAAGGACATACATTTCCTTTAAGTCTCTGTCATGAGCCATAAGAAGTACGTTAATAATAATCAGTGCAGAACAACCAGAAATAGCTGAGATGTGAGACCTGCCTAGTCACCTCACAGGTGTTAGTTCAGAAAGCACACAGCAATGAAATTAAGCCTCATTACTGCCTACCATTTCATCCACGATGCAAGAGTGTGACTCGATTCTCAGACCTGCACAAACCACTGTGGGCAACACCTCATCTCTGTGTCAAACCGGGACGTCTTTGCAAGATGACTATCCACTTTGTCCAGTGGAGAAGGACCTCAACTCAACAACTCTAGATGAGTTTACAAGCACATTCAAGAGCTATGAACCCAAGCAGCATACAAGTACATCTGCAGTGACCGCACCATCTATTACATAAAGCACCTCATTTTTACAACTTGTGGAAAGAGGTTAGGAGCTCACTGTTGCTTTTTTCAACTCCATCTTCACCTGTGTCTATCAGAAAATCTGACACTGAACAGCTGGAATTTACATGAGAAACAAACAATTACTTTGCCATTTTCTTTCAATGTTATGCCACATCTGTTGACTTTCTTAATTTAAAAAACACATAAGGCAGGACTACTTAATCTAAGTTTATGTACAACTAAACATGAAACAGATAATCTGAGAAGTGTACACGTTCCTTTAGAGAACATCTGATATGCCATAAGCATTAAATGTATAAATTTAGATTGTGTTCATTACTGTAACAGTCCTTCATGGTTCAAAATGAGCTCGATCTCGAACTAAAATATAGCTTTAAACAGGTATTTTAACCATAAATACCTGAAAGTAAACAGCGTTAAAATGTGAGAGTTGGAGACTTTATACAGCTGGCTAGAGTGGCTGGTTATTTATCATCTAAAGAGAACAGTGCGACTTTCAAAAACACTCATGAAAGTTTTCTCAGGCTGCACACTACAGAGTATGCCTGCCAAAAGACTTCTGAGGAGCTCTGAAGAACCCTTTATTCCCTTTTTCTAAGGCTTCCATGCAGCAGGGCAGTTTGTTGAACACTTGGTTTCCAACATTTTCCTCTTTGTTCAGAAATTAAGAAGTAAAGAGAAAGACATCTACTGATTTGGAAAGGACAATGGCTCTAAAAGGAGAACTCCCCAGGGAATCGGTCATTGAACAAGACAAACAAACAAACTTTCCATACTTTGTTTCTATGTCATAAAACATTTCCAGATTGCTTTCCACTCAAATAATGTTTTTACTATGAACTATCTTAAAGGAATTAAAAAAAAAATAAAATTCAAACTTCCCCTATCCAGGAGCATCTGTAGTAACTACCTGCGAGGAACAGCCAGTTATCATATGGATAAAGTCATTTGCCAACGAACAGTTCAGCTTGTAAATATTACCTTAAATGGTTTCTCCTAGATCCTTTTAAAAACAGAGCAAGATAATGCAATAACTAAGACAAAATAGAGAATTCTGACACTTCTTATCATACTAAACATAGCCAAATAGTGTATTTTCCTGCCTGAATTGCATCCAATAAACTACAAGACCTTACTCTGTGGTATATGAATTTCATGCTTACTCTCTTGCATTTTACTCCTACAATTAAAACATGCACTATTCTGGTTATGTGAGACACCTTACAAAGTGAAGGGGACTCCACTTAAGTAATTATATACCAGTGTGAATCTTTTTAAGATGGGGCTTTTGTTTCTTTCACATCTCTAACGTGATGCAGTAAACCAAGATTGAGGCCAAAATGAGTATTTTATTATCCATGCTGGACAGACTATGGTGCTGATACATAATAAAGAAGATGCAGTTGTTTTCAACTTGGGCTTTGAGGAAACATGAGAATTTGACGGCCACATCCAAAGACCGCAAAAAGACTTTTTTTTTCCACAAAGCAAGTTCACTACCAATTTGTTTCAGCTCCCTACATGGGAGTCCACATGGCCACTGGAGGATGCTTAGAAAAACCCACGCTCAAAAAGCTTGAAGATCACTGAACCACAGATCACGGACAGGCAGGTCTGCTCTCAAACACTGAACCACGCTGGCCCTTTTGTGGATGTTTTTGCCTGCCCGACAGGCAGTTCACTCTGGCATTTATCAGAGAAGCATCCTGAAGAAGAGCACTACACCGTGCAGCACTGGCCGGCAGCAAGCACCCAGGGCGGGAGACTCCCTGGGGCAGGAGCGCAGGGGAAGCCTGGGTGCAGGAATGACCAAAGTGAGGGATGGGTAGACGAAGGGCAGAGGAAACCTGTGCAACGTGGCAAGAGCCGCCAAGAAGAAGCGGTGCAAAGAACAGGAGCTTTGGTGACAACTGCGGAGACACACGGAAAGGTCAGGGAGAGAAAAGTTATGGCAGTTCAGACAGAAGCGTAAGAAGGGACAGAAGCAGCATTTGGCAAAATGGGAAAATGTAGAAGATCCGGGAATTTGGCAAACAAAACCCAAGACTTATAGAGAGGGTAAGAAATGACCAGTTGAGAAGAAACCCTTATTATATAATAACCTGGTTTAAAAAGTTTTGAAATGGTTCCTCTTAAAAAAAAAAAATCTTCTAGAGCCTGTTTTTACTCTAGATAACACCAAAGACCAATGGTGTGACCTGAACTGCTGAACACAAAATACGAGTGACTTTTCTTAAATGGAAACTAGAACTTGACTTCATACAAAGCCTTTCATACTTAGTGTGCAACAAACTGCTTTAAATACTGGCAGGCAAACAGCCATTACGCACTCAAGAGCTCATACACAATAATACTTAGCATTTTTATAGTGCTTTTCATCCTCAAAGTGCTTTACAAACAACTCATTAATCTCAGCTAACGCACCTGCAAGGTAGATAAATATCGGCATTGTAGGTGTAGAAAGACACAGAAAGTTCAACGCTTGTCCAATGCACACCACCAGCCCCAAAATCCCTGCTCCTAGCCCCATGAAGGACCTGAGCCCCGTCCTGTGTTGAGATCATGCCTTCTCCTCAGCCACGCAGCTGTAGCAGAACTTGTCTTACTGCCAGAAGCATGGCCGCAGACTAGCAGGAGAGCCTCCTGTTTCCAAAGCAGGCGAGCTCCCAAGGACGGCTACCTCCCACCAGGACCACTGACCCGAGGAAGTGGCAAGCTCACGAAGACACTGAGGTGAGACTCACAACATAGGTTCTCAAACTGATTCGCCACCAAGCAGTGAGCTGAGAAAGCCTCTGCCTCTCTCCCTTATTTATTTTGCAAACTGCTGCACAGTCTCCGGGGCAGGCAATTCAGACAACAGACACCTGAAGCCTCTGAGTACAGCCACAATGCAAGAAAACAACTTCCGCTCCACTCCTCAGACATTCTCTAACCATCAAAAACTTGGAATTAACTTCGTCTAGCAATAACAGTAACTCTCTCCCTTGCTGGTGACTGGAAAAAAATTCTTAATGTGATTATACCACATGATTATACTTTTACCTTTTTGAGGCTTAGAAAGATCTGATATGATTTTTTTTCATGCTTTTTTTTTTTTTTTTTTTAAAAACCTCAGCAATACCAGGAATGTCAAACCTGGAGCAGACAAGAAGCCTGGAAGATGTGAACTATAACACAGTATGTGTACTGTGCTACAGCAGATCATATATTCCCTTACCCAGAGGAAAAGAATAATGAATTTTTAGTAATGACATCTTTATTTCAGATGTCTGTTAGTCACAAGATTTAAACAAGTAAATCTGAGAATCTTTATTTGCTCAGTCATTCATGATCCCAGAGCTTTGGAAGTTCTCCAGCCACTGTAGTTCCTCCCAGGGTAAACAGCTCATGTTTAGAAAAATAAATAAATCACACAAACTGTTACAATAACAGAAAAAACAAGAAATAGATGAAGGCAAATTTTTCCAAACTTTTTCTTAAGATACCAGGGAAGAAAAAAAATCTCTCCACAAGCAATGGTATAGCATGTTAGTTAAGTAAATATGAGCAGTAAAAGATAAATGAACAATGACAAAAATGTATATAGCTAAAAGTAATTCACATGTTCTGCCTGCCTGTCCAGTTGACCTGGACATAAAAGCTAGAATAGGAAGAAAGAAGCAGTTTTTGATTACTCTTCCCCATCTTAATATTTTAAACTTACAAAAGAAAAAACTGACAGGCTCACACAATCCAAAACAACATGAAGAAACAGGTCTTGATCATTAAGCAGAAACTGCATGCTCCCCACATTTAGAAGAATTTTAAGATAATTATTTCATTTCTTTAAAGTGGGCTTGTGTCTGACTGCCAAGTCCATGCTTTAAAAAAAAATGTCAAATTTAGAACTCCCGATGAAAATAAAGGCATATAAGAGCAAACTAAAAATAAAACATACAGGAAATGCAATTAAATTTCATTAGATTGAACACTAACACTCACTCTGCAATCATAAAAAAAATTCTAAAAACATTTTCTAAATAAAAAAATCACCATGATAATATTCTGCAGCTAAAATAATATACTATGTTTACACAATGCCGCTTTTCTAACAGAATGAAACAGATTAAAGAGAAACATGCAAGAACAAAATTAAAATATGCAATTGCATCCACTAAACTCTCAAAGCATAAAGATTATAATGTAGTAAAAATAACCCCAACATGAGAACACTAGTGCTGCAACACTTTTTGTTATTTTATTTAATAACTTGTCACTTTATTTGCAAGCAGTAATCAAGAGAGGTCAGAGTAACTTCTGTCACTGCCTGTGCTCTTCCCTGCTTCTCTTTTCAGTCTAGGTTAAAAAGACTCTTTTCTCCTAATTATCAACATACTAACACCAGATTCTACTCGTGGTGAGGTACGCTACCCATCAGTATAAGGTGATACTATGCAAAACCAACAAAGAAAATAAAAAAAAGCAGGAGGCGAGGCTTGAACAGTTTTCTTTCCATTCCCTTGGGAATCGTGGTACTACAGGTCTTGGATTCCTGGGCAGAGGGGATCGTGTTCATCAGTTACAGCAGCTCCTCTGAGTCCAGGCAGACTGCTTGTCTAAACTTGATGAAATATAGGCACCATCAGGTAACAGTAGTGGTCAGGGAGACTCCAGAAATGTGTAACTAAAAACTAAAAAATGAAATTAAAACACTGCTGTAGCCAAACTGCCTCTTTCTGCAGGATGTAATAAATGTAAGGCAGAAAGCTTACAACGTACAGACCACTCCTTGTATACGCTCTCTCCCTTCTTCACATATGTAATATGAAAGTTAGACCACGCACACAAGTTTATTTTAACAAACACTGATTTAAACAGAAATACTCAGGAAAGAAACCACTGCGACAAATGCACACGGCTTGAACAGGCAGAACGTAAAAAAAAGCAAAAAAAAAAAAAAAGGCAGCAATTGCCCTGTAACCCACTCCCCCTCCCACTTCATTACTTCAAAATATTTTCAAATTAAATTTTAATGCTAATAAATATTGCTAGATCGGCAGCACTGGGATGTGGTGTCTAGAAGCAGTGCAAGCTATCCAGAGTTGGCACATCACCATGTCAAACTGTCAAAGAGAAGAAGAGGCAGTGAGTCTGTCTCGCCAGAGGTGCACTTCAACTGCTATATGAATGTGCTTGTTTGGGAGGGGAGAAGGAAGGAAGAACAAAAAAAAAAAAAGAGGGAAAATTATACAATCCCGAATTGAGATGATCATTGTAACTAGGGATTCTACGGGTTGTTTTAGCACAGAAAAGGCCTTTTACAGACTGCATACACGATCAAGCACCACTTTGAAATCATATTTTGCAGTGGACCAGCAGAACTGTCACTGAAGACTGCTCAAAAACTCTAGGCTTTTGCTTAAATTTCCTCATGATTCACAACTGTCACAACCAGAACATCACATCTAGTATGTCTGAATATCGTGGAAGGGAAAACCAGCTTAGATTGCATGACACAGTTTAGCACCAGAACAGGTTCAAAACCAGAAGTAGCCCGTCTTCAATGTGACTTCAGCAGAAACCCAGGTCTCTTCAGAATAAAAAGAGAAAACACCATGACACTACAGAAATATTTTTTGGTAGCCTCAACCTTACACTCCAGCTCTAGCTATACGTAGAAAATCACGCAAGAAATGAGGGGAAGCGTCCCTGACTGGCTAGCTTGGTTTCCCCTGCACAGCTAGAGAACATCCACAACACACAACTCCCAAACTTCACAGACATGTGGTGCATTGTTTTTATGTATGCCTTAAATCCAGCTGCTGGTCTAGGTAGCGTAATTCAGTGCAAAAGCTTGAGTAAAAGGAATACGTTATCAAAATGCAGAGAGCCACTTCACATATGTCCACTGTTAAACTGTGTGTTAGCCCGGTAGCTTCGGAGCAGCCGGCATTAGGGCAGCCTCAGGCCCCCTTTCATTCTGCTGATGCCACGCTGCCACGAGACCCTCCACAAATTACTGCCCCAGCACTACAGTTTCTCCATCTGTCACCTAGTGCTCATGATTTCAGCCCCTTTTGTTGCACAGCTACCTGCACTGTGAGCTCCTGGAGGCAAAAAAATGTTATGCTATATGCTCATACGGCATCTGATACTGTGATTTTGGTTAGAGGAGCCCTCTGCTCTAAAATACAATACAATAAACAACTTGAGGCACAGAATTTTTTTAGGAATGACTAAGTCCTTCATCCTTTCTCTTCAGATGTGACATATTACAGTAAACAAGCTTAAATACCACCAGAGACCTATGATCACTATACCACTATTCACCATGTTTTAAGTAACAGAACACGCAAGAACCAAGAAGCCAGAGACTTCACTTGCAGTTTGATCCTGTATATATGCTCGGCAGGGTCATCTTCTGGCGTAGATTTTAAGAGCCTGTATCTTTCTTTTCTTTAATTTAATCCCTAGATATTGTGAAGTGGTATCCTCTATTTCATTGATTTGCTGTGTAAGTATAGAGAAGGTTAAAACAGTCGTTTGGTTCTTTGCAGGGCAACACTAAGATTTGCGTGTTGGTTAACACTGTGTTTGTGAGCCTGAAGAGACCTACCCCTTCAGCAAGAGACAAAGTTTGCCTTTTGTGCTGCCCAAAGCCAGCACCGAACTGCACACCTGGAATTAAAATCACAGACGTGACCTTCCGTTTCAGACTTTCCACCCTATTACATGGTATTATGTTGAGCCTTCCATACCTGAAGCCAGGTAAGGAAAAGCCAGACAAGGACAACAGCCTCTGGCAGGCGACGCTGAAGTTCTGCATGCAAACAGGGAATGCTCCTCGCTCACAGGCATCCCCATGTCTAACTCTGAAGACTGAGAAAGCACTGTAAAACCTATTTCAGAAACAGGGCAGCAAGCCAGGTCCCTATGATGGGTCGTCCCGGTTTCTTGGTAGAGGCTTTCCCAGCGACTTCTGGTGTTTTCCTTCAGGGTTAGTAGCCTACGCACTCAGCTGGACACCAGCCCTTACAGAGAATCACCGCACCAGGGCAGTGAGCTGCTGCAGCAGCCGGTAGAAAAGTTTCAGAGCTCTGCGATGGGAATGGAAAGAGAAAGCAGCTCCTTCCTGCTTAGGGAAAGGTCCAGGCAAGCTTTACGGAAAACTCTGCAAAATGGAAAATGATACATGCAAAACACACTTCCAAACCAGTTCAATTTTCCCTGAAAGATTACAGCTAGGCTCACCTCAGTTAACTTCTGGTATCTAAAAATGTACCTGTCCAATATGTTTATCACAGGCTAAGTACTGGCAGATATAGGACACTGCCTGGGACCTGGCCACCCAAGATACAAGACACGCAGAGCGGAGAAAGCATTCACAAAAGGCTGAAACTAAGTACTCTTCAGGAACTTGTCAGGAATTTTGTCTCTGTGGATTTTAGTTGTAACCACAATAGTGACGCTCCAGCACCAGGTCAATGGGCACCTTCCTACAAAGAAGAAAAGACTTCTTATGTACGGGAATGAATGGCTACATGAGTGGGTGTGGGTCAGTAAAGCTGTCGATGTGGCAGAAAACGTCCTTTCAGCAGCTAGCCACCAACTAAAAACACTCGGGTAATGCCTAACATCACTTATATAGATCACTTAAATGTAACTGCACATGAAAATGCTGCTGCTTTATAAGCTGGCAGCTGTGCCAGCCTGGCTGCAGGCTGCTGCCAGGGGCGGGGATGCCACCCTCCCTCCTGCATCAAACTGGACCAGGGAGCTGCTGACCTGAACGCAGCCCCCCCTGCGGCAGCTGGTTTTCAGGTAGATGAGCAAGTTGATCCAACTCACACCATAGCTGGGACATCGGCGAATGACTTTCCTTCATTTAAAGGCAATCTCAGCTAATGCTGACTGACTGAGAAACCACACCCTACAAATCCATCCACAGCCAGAAGTGATAGATCTTGTCAGAACAAAGGGGCTCTGTGCTGCCAACAATACATTACCTCTCAACTGAAAGAAGAGAACAATTAAACACTTTATTGAAAGGGGAATATTTTTTCTCTCGTGCCTCAAACCATGAAAGTGCATGTCTCCCCCAGAGTTACTCATTGCTGCACTGTTGAAATGGGAATAATTCCTCGTCTGCCTGATTATTTTCAAGACAGGGATGGAACTACCTTAGGATCATTTGAAAAATGTTAAAAGTGTACTACAATCAAATGGTTTGAACTTCCACCGTGAATCATTTGCAGCTGATAATGCTAATATTAATTTCTGGAGACATGAGTCTGTCTACAAATTAATGGAAAATGTGAATTAATATTTTTTTCCAGCTAATTGCCCAGCTCATATATTGCACAGTGCAGCCAAGCATCATTTGATCTCGAAAACTCTCTAGCGAAAGTTTTCAATCACTTTTTCTCATCTGCCAAGAAACCTCAGAATTACAGAACATATTTCATTATCAGTCTGGAACACCAGGAAATGTTTAGTCAAGTCTCCCCAAAACTGTTATCTGTATATGCTACAGTTAATTTTTTAAAAAACATTAGTTTAAAAGTATTGAAAGTTACCATAGGTGAGGATTAATTTTTTGAGTTGTACATTTCTAAGTTTCTTTTTAATGGTGATGAAGGTACGGATGAAGAGATACTTTTAGCATTTGAATATTAATAGTGCTAAGAAGATTTTTATGATTAATTCTTAACATGAGAATAATTTCATATATGTTGAAGTTTATGGTTAAATACACTTATCAAAGGGCAAGCTACAACAATTTTTAAAAAATAAATGTAACTCCTATTTCAAAACACATCATCAAAAAGACGGAGGCAGATTGATTCAGTAGCATACAGCTTTAAAGATCTGGCATGCGTGCTTTGATTTCAGCAAAAAAGAAAATTACCTTATTTGGAGCCCTTCTTTCACTTCCTCTTAAAAATATTTAAAAGTTTGCATTTCATGAGACCATGAACATTATCAAGGGCTGCAGACTAACAAAACACAAGATATGGACCGTGTGTTTCAGAAATACTGCTTAGTAAAAGATTCCGTAAAGTTCTTACAGACAACTCAAGAGACAGGAGTCTTGTATTAGACAGTCATTAATGCTCCATCTTCTAACCCAAATTCACTCAGTTTCTTAAGTTTGGACCAATTCCAATGCAGGAGTGAAAAAAACAGGCTCCCATTTGGACAGAACGCACAAACTGGCTAAATATCGATAATGATAAAAATCAACTCCAAATTAAGGTTAAGGTAATGGAAATTACATGCCCCTAAAATACAGTTCAATACCTTATTTTTCACAGGGGTCTCCCCTGCCTCCCTGAGGAGCAGTAGGCACCCTCAGCTGCAGTCACGAAACAAAGCCGACCACGGGTGTTGGATGAATTCTGAGTAATGAATAAATATTTCATGAATAAAAGTAAAAGAAATATAAAAGGAAAGGAAAGGAAGCACACTGGGGGAAGGATGCCTCAACTCAGCTCAGATGCTGATTCTGCTAACTATTCAGACAGATGCTAGATTCTCTGCAGCAGGCTGTGTGGGTGAGGAGGTGACATGCCGGCAAGTCCAGGTTCCCACCGACGGAAGAAGTGGGTTGGCGACAGCAATAGGATATCAGAAACTGCTGCAAAAAAAATTCCCAGAGAGTGAAGACAGTCCTCTCCCCTTGCAGGTAGTGGAAACTGCAATGGTTTTGGATAGATATTATTCAGTAAGGTAACCGAGTTGATCTTGACCATGTTTCTGGAAATCAAAAAGCCATGGAAATGGACATTTGAGGAGATTTGCAGCAGGCACTTTACTTATTTATTTAACCACCCCCCAGCTGGAGACTCCATAGCACACTCCTGTACACTGACATGCAGAGTTCAACATAAAATGGTAATTTAAAAGTTTACTACCAGTTTTACCATCCTAAATGGCAAAGCCATGTCTGACTACAAAGAAAAACACTATGTAAAATTATATATATGCACTCTATCTAAAGGATGTAAACCAAATCACTTCATATTGCCTCAGTCACTTGCTACACCTTCTTCTATTCAGACTCTGCAGGGTCTGAATGAGTATTTCTAACTTCTGTAATGCTTCAGAATAGTTTGATGATTTTCATATAAATACCCTGCTGGAGAAGAGTTTATTATTCCTTTGAAATACTCAATTTTGCCTAGACTAACTACGAAGTATAGACAATACCCAACCATGCATTACTGACAAGACCTATGAACCGAACTTGTGATCTATATGGCCCAAATAAGATTGCTTTGTAATATATTTAAAAAAAAAAAAAAAAGAAAAAAGTCTGATTTCTAATGAGAATTTCCAGGCAAACTTGGAAGTGCGAGGTTTTGAAGCTGTATTGCAACAAAATCAAACTCCAGCTATGTCCCGCCCCCTGCTTTCTTTTAAAAAGGTTTTAAAACACATTTAGGTATCTCCTCTTCACTTTACTAAAAGAGTAACATTCTCGGAAACATTTTGAAAACAATCATTTCTAAAAGGCTCTGCATTCCCAGAAGAAAAGTATCTCCTAACATCTCACATACTGTGGTGCTGGAGACAGCTACAGCTTCTACCTGAGAGCAGTTTCCAGGTTTATCGGTACCCGTTCAGGAGCCTGCGTACAAATTCCCAGTTCCGCACGAGGCTTAACAAGGCAGTGTACAAGCAAATGGGCAGCCTGGGAACAGAGACTACATATCTAAAAGATGTAGCACACACCGTCAGTCTACAGTGACTTAACTTTAGAAGTCTGGCCAATACTACGCCACATAGATTATTACAGGATACTTATTCATAGCTAGAGATAGGGAAGCAAAATCAGAAATCAGTTATATCAGTATTTAACACAGTAAGTAATTAATTTTACAAGGGATGTCTTCTCATCAGTTATTTTCCTGTGGCTCAAAGTCCTGAAACTTCATTACAAGAAATTAGAGGCTTCTACTCAACAGTAATTTACTTTCCCAAAATGAATAAATCAATAAGACACTACTATGCCTTAAACCATCTCTAAGTTGTATTTGTAGACATGTAGTTCTTTGATGTCTTCTACTTTATTTTATTACCAATGAAGTATCACAGATGCAATTATTGTAACACTTGAAACTGTCATAATATGTAATTAGACCATTAACAAGCCAATGAATCACCACATAACCTGTACTATTAGTGTACAAACCGCAACATGACACACTAATTCGATGTGTCTGCGTTCTGGAGGTTTCCTGGTTTTCTTTTACAAAACGGTAAATGCAATTCAGGAATGAATGGCAGCTAAAATGCAGTTCAATCCACTGCAAGGCCACTCTGAAATGCAGTGTTTGAGCACACAGGATTTCACAAAGGTTTGTGCAAGCCACTCACACTTTTACAAAGTTGTGTACCTTCTCCGTGGGTTGACAGTGCTGCAATTCTGATGCTAGCAAGGCAAAGACTATTCAAATAAATTCCCGATATGCCTTCTGAAAAGGCACAAACTGTATTTTTAACTTACTGCAATCTTTCATTCAATGTATTTTCTTTTTTCAAATATAATAAAGATTTTTAGGCTAGCCGAAGTCCTGATATGTGGAGGAAGTATTTAACCAGTATACAAACTTCCAAGATCTCTGCTGTTCAAACGCACTTATCTAGAAACACTTCCATAATAAAGAAAATTTTCCTGTCATAATTTATAAAAACATAACATAAGAAATATGAAAAAATATCACAAAAGAGGCTACAAAAAGTAATTTTTGTTCAACTTAGGTAGAATAGATTCCCTTAGGTGAACAGTAATCTAATTTAAATTACTTCCATCTTTCAGTATTTGCAAATTAAATTATACTGAACTGTCCAATTCAGAGAAAATTGGATTTACTTTAATCAGTCTTGTCTGAACTATGACAGTTTTGCTTTTTCAACTTCTGGAAATGCATGTCCACTAGGGGAGCTGAACAAGGTTTAATGCCTGAAGGGAAGGTATGAAGGCTTAACAAATGTAAACGGTTTGATTCTTTTAACTGGATGACAGACATCAGGTTTCTAGGTATGGAGGGGGCTGGAGGCAATGGTAGGGCACGGACACACGACCAAAATATCCAGAATAAAAAGGCTACAGACACAGAACTGCTGAAGCAGATAATGAAGAATAGTACGAAGCGGCACACTAAATTTAAATTCATTAGCGATTCAAACAAAAAACCTCATTGTTTATATGGTATTATATACTAAAAAAAGTTACTCCATTCCACACACTTCGACACGTGAAAGAGTGAAGGTTTTGACAGCTGTTAGGAATAAAACAAATAGGAGACTCTGAAGGCCAAATGTGGCAGCTCTTCCCAGAGTTCAGCTGATGCTCAGATTCCAAGAGTCCAGTCAAACTGAAATTTCCTTACAGATATGAGCCTTCACCACCAAAAAAAAAAGTGGCACTTCTGCCCTGCAAAATTTGGGATTAGCTATGAAGAAAAGGCCTTTACATTTTCCAGTGTTTTTCAAGACTGTTGGATAGAATGAAAAATAGAAGTACAGTAGAAGATCAGGATCAACAACATGAGAAAAGGGATTGAAATTTTGTTATGCCTGGTGTAAAGCATTGCAATGTTATGCTTTAGCTGAAAGCACACAGCATTTAGTTTAATGTTTAAGTTAAAATTAATCTGGGATCACTCCATCCCCTATTACTACACTAAGCATTTAAGAGTCTTAAAAAAAATAAATAAATATACAAGTCTTTCCTCAAGACCATTGTGAGGCTATTTCCTTCTGTTCACACATGTAAGATTTTACAACGGGTGCTAAAAAGAAATGCTTGCAGAATGGTATGCACCAAGAGCTTCCAATCTTATTTAACATGAGACAATAAAACACTGAGGGAAAGCAATGAGAGGTAAATAACATCACGCCAATAAGATAACGTCTTTTTCAGCAACGTACAGCATCTTGTAGAATTGTTCTTATTAAGATACAGGGGAGCGATTCACTTGTGAAAGCTTATGTGGTAGAAAAGGCGCTTTTAGGAGGACCTCGGAGTATGAGGGGTGACAGGGCCTGAGAAGCCATTACACACACTGAAGCGCCAACACGTAAGAAGTTCTGCAGCTGAGTGGGTTGGTAGACGAAACACAAGTACACTTATGTCAGATTACTTTTTCTGTCAAACACTTAAATTGTAACAGCAGCAATTACCACAGCAGAGCCAGAGCACCAGACTCCCGCGGCCTACCCGAACCGCTCGCCACTTCTCAGGCAGGAGGGGCTGCGCTGCTCCTCCGCTGCCCGCCGGGTGAGGCGGCCAGGCCCGCCCCCCGGCCCAGCGAAGCGCCCCGGCAACGCGCACTGAACCAAGCACAGCTCGACGGCTGCCACGGGACGGGGCCGGAGCCCAACACCGGACTCCTCCTTTCCCCGTCGGATGGCGCGCAACCTCAGGTCACCGCCCGTCTCCCGGGGAAGGCGGCTGGGCTCTGCCCCACCGGCGCCCCACCGCAGGCTGCGCGCCCGGGGCAGCGGCAGGGCAGGCGTACGGGGCCGCTTGTCCCACGCTTCTCCGCCGTACGTGCGCGGGACCGCCAACTTCTACGCGGTCCCTCCTGCGGGACCCCGCTGCGGTTCCCCATGCCCCGCCACCCCCCCCCCCGCCACCGCGGGACACCTTCCCGCGCTCCGGTTGGCGGAGCAGCCTCTCGCCGCCCCCGGCAGGCGCGGCGATCTCCCCGCTAGGGCGGCGGCGGGTCCTTTTGCTGCTCGATTTCAAAGCGTGCCCCCACTCAACAGCAGGGGCGGGAAGGGCAGGAGGAGAGCAAAGCGCCGGGCCGGGCCGGGCCGGGGCCGCCCCCCCCTGCCGCGGGGGCGGTGCGCACTCACCTCCGCTCCGCAGCACCTTGACAGCTCTGGGCGCCGCCATCTTACCCATGTGAGGCGGGATCACGTGGCCGCGGGAGGCAAGCCGGGCGGGCGGGAGCCCTGACTGCCTGGTGCCGGGCTCGCGCGGGACATGGGGGCGCGTGGCGGCCTCATGCGCGGCGGCCGCCCCGGCGGTTTTTGGCGGCAGCGGGTCTGCCGGGGCCGTTGTGCGCGCGCCGCCTGAGGCGGTAGGCGGGTCCCGGCAGGTGAGTCCCGCCCCGCCCACCCGCGGGTCTCGGGCAGGTACGTGACGAGCCCGTTCCCTCAGGACCGCCGGCACCGCGCCCGAGCCAGGCGGCGTCCCGGAGCCGGCGGCCGTCACCTCCGTGCAGCCCTCCTCCGCTGCCCCGGAGCTCTCGCAGGGCGCAGCTCCTCAGCCGGCGGGCGCGGGGCCCGGCAGCTCCTCGGCTGTGGCGGCGGGGCGGGAGCGCCCCCTTCCCGCCTTCGGCGGCGGGGAGCTGCGGGGGTTTGAGCGGGGCGGTGGGGCGGGCGGCATGGGGCTTGGCGGGCTCTGCCGTGGGCCCCGCGGGAGCGGGGTTTGCAGGTGACAGCCTTCAAATGTCGGTGCTGATCCGCGCTGCCGTTAGTGGCAGCTTCGGCCTGTCCTACGGTGGGATGTTGGGCGGCCTTCAGGTTGTTGTTCCCCTGAGGTGCCCTTCTGTATAGTTTCCACCCTGCTCCGGTGTATGACATGCCTAGCAAGGCTTGGAGACTCTGCGCTTTCCACCAGAGAGATGTGGCAGAGAGACAGCGCTTCCCAAAGGGGGACTCAGAGTTGCAACCTTACTATTCCATGGAACTACCTCAAAATTTCTTTTCCCTTTTTTTTTTTTTAACTTTTTTCACTTTTGTGAATAAAAAGATGGACTACTTATGAACTAAGTTTTTGCTGTTACATTTGTTGTAAAGGCCTATGCAGAATCTGAAGGATAAAGCTTGAACCCTAAAACTCAAATATTTTTCTAGCTAAACTCGTTATTTCATCTGCACAGCCAAACCTCGTGCATTTAGAAAAGATCTAAAAGAGCAAACTTCAGTAGAGCTGCATCTTTCCAACCATTTTTGGTACAGGTATCACTGTACCTTAAAGAAGTATCACAGTTTTGCAGTGTTGGTGTAGTGGGTTTTGTTTGCAGTCAAAAATCAAACTACATTTCTGATGTCCATTTATCATTTTTATTTTCCACTGTTTTGTTTCCTTGGCTTGCCTGTATGAATTCTTCTTCTAAGCACATTTTGCAGTTGTTTTGAAATTATGTTCTTACGGCTAGTCAGAGTTTGAGAAACACAGTTGCAGGACATAAATCCAACAGCTGGCAGGCAAATACTAAACCTGAAGGAGTCAAGTCAGCAAATGAAAGAATGAATAGAATGCATTAGGGTAGTGGTTGCAAGAGTAGAGGGAAGAAACGAAAGTGTAGAAGTAATACAAGTATCCTTTCTTATAAGATAGATATCTTAGATCTTATTTCTAATATTACACAGATGTAATGATCTTCGTATCCTTACACACACGCACATGTACACATACACAGTGGTGACCTGTGGGATAAGTAAGCAAATTCTCAAATGAGAAGAGAGGCTGTTTATCTCCAGATTTATTTACCTGCTGGTATAGCTGTTAGAGTTTTTAACTTCACAGCTACAAATTTTATAATTTAGTTAAGAATAGACTCAAAGCCCAAGGCAGATGGGCACGCTGATGTTATTTACCCTCCTGTACTGTGGAAAAAGCCTGAAAAATGTATGAACTTAGAAGTTACACTGTGAGTATTTCTGCCTTTAAGGAGCAGATTCCAAGAGTTCTCTGATCAAAAAAAATGTGCTGTGATCCTCTCAGTGGTCCTGTGCAGACATCGCCAGCAAAAGTGCATCACTTGATCAGCTGCCACAGTGCGATAGGCAGCCTGTCGTATAGCTTACATCCAGATCACGTAGTAGTTTAAAGATCAATACAATACATTGCACTGCCTCCAAAAAATAGAGCAATACACTTCTTATAGCCACATTCTGCACCAACTGACATGTTTCACCACCGTTATTCGGTGGGGGGAGAATGATAGGATTTTAACAGTAGAAAAATAGAGCTAGAAATAAATTAAGAATAGCATTGCTAAGCTGCCCAGTTAGACCTCATGAACATCATTACCCACTGCTGGCTGGTGAGAGGTATGCACACATTTCATTTGTAGGGCAGAAATTCGCATGTCTTCACTTCCTAATTCTACAACATAGTATGGTCTTTCAGGAGTTTGAATCCCATCAGGCATCATTTTATCTTATTGTCCATGTTGGCAAGGCTTTAGGAATGCAGACACCCAACCATTGGTTCTATGACAACAATGTACAGTGTAAAGCAATTGCACATTAATAACTCCGTGTATGCTGGAGTGGGTGTGCTTGTGTGTGCCTAAAGAGAGCAGCACACTTCACATGAAAGTAGCCATGTGTGATGAGTAATTCACCATCTTTTCCTGAACCATCACTAAAGGAGAGAAGCGAAGTGCTCTGAGGTAGCCTACTCTCACCTTTCTTATGCGAGTCAGTATTTCCTACTCGGTGGAATGAGAGGCCACTTTTAGAGAAAATAAAGTGAACGTTCGGCTTTTCTCTGCAGCCGTCAGACCAAAATTCCATATTGTAACAGCCTGAAAACTGGTTGATGGCATAACAAAATGCAGGAACTGGAGACACTACTAGTGATGCTGTTACCACCTTTGCAATTACCTTGTCCTTAAGTGTCAGGTTATTCCACAAATACTTACAGGTATGTGCTAGCAGTGAGACCGGACCAATTCCTTTTGCATATCAGAAACCAAGAGGGGGTCAATCGAGTCACAATTGATCACATTCCAAGAGAACAACTGTGTAATTTTTGCAGTCTCTCAATGAATCTTAAGCTTAACAACGGTCATTATTCAGTAGTCTGTAATTTATGCTTAGATACAGTTTTCTCCTTTTACTAAGAAATATAGATAATGGATATAGGTTTGTTAGGAGCTTTATACCAGTAAAATGAGGATGAGTATCACAGAAAAGGAGATACACACCGTATCCTAACACAGCAAACCTGAAAAATCATAGTCTGCCATATTCAAGTCACCAAAAGAAAATACGTCACTTTTTGCTCATGTATATAATTGTCTTTTGTTCACATTTGGCAAATCTTCTGAAATGTTTAAGATGGACAGTGACGTCTGAAGCTGTCCTGAGCCTAAGGTTCGGAGGCAGCTTTGGAGAAATCACTTTTTTTTAAACACATCTGTGTGTTACGTTCTTCAAGGAGAGTCTTGCACATCCCATCTCACTTAGATTGGCTCTGTGCTGTCAGAGTCAGCATGTTCTAAATGTAAAATCTCAACTTCATTTCCTCCCAAGATATTGCGCAGGCTGATAGTAAAATAAGCAAAAGATGTGCTAAGGAAGACAGAAAGCTAGGCTTTTAAATGCAAGTTTGAAAGCAGTCTGTAACAGTCTATAAAATAACAGAGTTATGCCTT
Source organism: Gavia stellata (assembly GCF_030936135.1). Classification (NCBI taxonomy): domain Eukaryota; kingdom Metazoa; phylum Chordata; class Aves; order Gaviiformes; family Gaviidae; genus Gavia; species Gavia stellata. The sequence goes on along the minus strand of NC_082601.1, from coordinate 23,751,685 downwards.
ATGTATGCATAAAATCTTATATAGAGCAATATAAAAATATGCTTCTAGTTTAGCTATAGCAGCTGGATACTTCTGGGGTTAGGCTTAGACTTTCCTATCTAAGATTGTCTTAAAAGATGATTTAGTTGCACAGCAGTTTTTGCTGATGAGGCTGGTGCTGTTTGGGTCCTGCTCTAATCACAGATCGGTGTCCTTTTTTCAGCACTGGTGTTCATCTGATCCACAGTGAGATAGTTTGGAGTCCCAAACTTGCGAAAAACCAAAAACCTCCTACGTCAGTGATACAGAATATATATGATCAGACAAAGCTACACCAAACTGTTACATCACAACTCTGGGAAAGCAAAATGACATATTCATGGTCCCGATCATATTGAACTTATTCCAGACAAAGATTTTATCTTTTCCATGAAACTATGAAAGTTTTAAAAACATGAACATCCCATACAGCTCTGAGGAAGGCTTAACTGGAAGACTGACAAGCATCTAAAAATAGCAGCTATTGAACATGGAACACCTCCCTTATTGCCATACCATTTAGAAACAAAAAGGGGATGTCAAGCTCTTCCCATTGATCTAGATTTCCTTTATGTTCTCTCTCTTTAGCTCAAACTGTGCGACAACTGTAGATGGATCACATACCTCCTATATGAGCAATGTTTACAGCATTACATGTTCTTTATTTACTGAAGAAAGAAGCTAGTGCTACTCTTGGAAAAAAACAGCGCACAGTACTGCTCCTGCTATATAGATTTTTTGCAATGGCAAAGGGGATTCTGAAACACTCTTCCCAAAGCTTTATCTTCACCATGTCATTACCTGAGATTCCTTCAATTTGTGTGGGAGCCTTATATCTGAAATGAGCTTTGAAGAGGGGAAGGACATTTTTTTCCCCCTTTTATCTTCCTTCCCTCTCTAGTCTGGAGAATTAAAAATATTTTGAACATCGAAATCTGGAAATTGTTAGATTAATGATCCTTTCTATACTCGCTTTTACCATTATAGGTCTAAAAGGAAGCTCAGATACAGAGTCTGTAGTCTCATTTCTTGCAATGCCTGTTACCGAAGGCTTTAGCACAAGGAACAAAGAACCTAGTAAGCATGTATTTGAATGAGTAGTTTTGAGAAGAGACTGGTATTTGCATTATTTTTCTTTTTACATTGTAAAAAAGATTTGAGTGATAGGGAGGCAAGCCCATTCCTGCTGTTTTCCCTCCACAGATACAAGCCAGTATGATGGCAGATAGCATGTCCTGCCTGAGCAGAGCCTCCATCTATTTGTATTGCTTTGTGTGATAGCCGTCCATTTTTACTGGTTGCTCTAAATTTTTAGCCTCACAATTCCAAATATTGCCACTGGTGTGGTTAATAGCCTTTTGTAAATAAAACATTTTAACAGTTAGAACTCAGGGTTCAGTTGAAATCTTTCTGATCATTGGAGAAAGAACTAGCAGTGTAAAATGGCTGGAAATGCTGATAGCATGGGGGAAAAATGTTCCCCATGACTTTAAGTTGATTTTTTTGAGAAAACTGAAATATCTGCAACAGATAATTGGTTATAGGATACATATTTTAATATTTTACCATGCTGTCTTTTTGTCAAGTCCAAATTATCCTAGCAAGCAATGTTTCACAAAGCAGTAGCATTAGAGAATAATATTTTTCAATTTGAAAGCTGAGGTTCCAAGCTTTTAGGTGATAGGCTTACAAATACAACAGGTATTTCTAACTGTAACAGTTTGATACTGATGAAATCAGGTCAGAACTGACACTGGGAGAAAAGGTAAAATGGCAAAATATGGAACATAAGATTTTCAAGCCTTCTAGTATCTGACAGTCATACAATATGATAAAGGAAAAGCATAAAGAGCAACAAAGTCTCAGTGAGAGACAAAAAGGAATTGAAAAAATGATCTATATAAGCAGACATAAATCCTTCATATAGACATTATGGGCTGCTTACCCTCCTGCTGACATTGCAGAGGGAGACAATAGGTCAGTCTTGAATTGCCTAAACTGCCACATAGCAGCTTTGTGTGTTTGTTCATAGGAGGCACGGACACTTACCGCCCAAGATACTGCTTCAGCTGCATAGACCTTTATTCCCCCTACTACAGCAGTTACAGTGTCCTTCAGATCCTGCAGCTTCAGGTAGCTTGCTTTCTCAGTTCTGAAACTATAGGTTTTCTGTTGTATTTCTTCAGGTTATTAGTTGCTGAGCTAGAAGTTGTTTCCTAGTATCTGCAGTAGGTAACTTTTATGTTTCAAAATACATGAAAGGGAACAGTTTGACCCAGGTTTCTAAACATAAACGTTTTTCAGAGCTTGATTTACCTCTTAGGACAAAATCTTGGATTAGGACCACTGACAATAGCTTTGCATGGAAAGAAAATTTGTCTCTATCAGTTGAACCAAATTCACTATTTTAGATACTCCACTGAATTTTCTTGCAGTAGGTTCACTGTCACTGTGACTGGATTTGTAAGTGACAGAAGGGCAAACCAGCACCCTGATGACAGCAGCGTCTACAATGAAAAACTTTAAATATACTTACACATCTGATGTACATTCTGAAAAGACTATTCAAATGCACAAAACTCAAATGCTGTATCAGTATGTTGTGCAAAGTTTCACTTTATGTTTGAGTGAAGTGACTGAAGAATCTGGATTTAGCCAAAATGCAGAAAAAAGTAATAATTTAAATCACATACATAAACCTATTGTTAGCGTTTGCTCTAAGTTCCTGTTAATATGCAAGTAACTCAAAAGAAGAACAATAGCAGCTTAAGATAAGAAACCTAGGGTAACAGATTATATGTTTGACCAAAAATAATTTTTATCCAGGATTACTTTAGTGTCATATTGTGCCCAGAATAGGAGAGCGCTCCAATAGCATTCAGCTTCAGCTATCCAATTCCCACAGGCCTAACATCTAGACTTGAGAAGCTGCTACTAAGCCTCAGTGTTCGTCAGCTCACAAAATGAGATCCCCCCAGTATCTAACTGCAATTCTATATAGACAGCTGTTATTAGTTCACAGGTCCTCTTCTCAGCATGCGAAAGTCAGACAATATTAGTGATAGCTATGCTGTTTTCTATGCTACACTGATAAGTATTTGTTTAAATATAGTAGGAAGTCCCTGTTCATAATTATGTTACTACAGAATTATAAACAGGAGTTACACAAAACTTATTTTATTTCATAAATATGACTTGCCGAATAGCTGGAGTTGCTGCTGTGTGTACTTCAGAGACAAGAATCCTGCAGCTCATATGTAGGTGAAATTTGTTATCCTGTTGAAAACCATGGAACAAAATATCTGGACTAGTAAGTCAGAAAGCTAGGAGCTTGTCTAGTAGCATCCACTGAGACCTGAATACTTAGTCAACTTTACCATTAATGCTCAGTCTCTAAAAATGTTAGTTCAAACAGACTGACCCCCAAAGCCTGCTGAACTGAACTGGTATATTATTCCCAAGCAGTAGTGTCAGTAGAACTATTGCTGTTCTCTAGCTGTTAAGAGATTATTGCCTCTTTCTCTCTGTCAACGGATAGTCCAGACACTTCTTAGACCACTTCAGGCAAAATCAGCAGGGCTAGTTTTATTTGCTGATGAAGGTTGTTTTGACTAATTGACTTAATTAACTGTAATGGATTAGGGAGTACTCACATGGTCTTTCCTGGCAGCAGTGCTGTAATCTGCTGCAGGATGGCAGGATTCAAAGTTTCTGGATCTCTAAGGGGCTGTTTATTCCTATCTTTCGTGCCAAGAATTAGTAACGAGATAGTTCCTGTAAGCCAGATTGTAAGTTTTGCTGTCCACAGGCACATCCCAACAGGTTAGAATGTTCCCAGACCATACTGGAACAAGAAACCATGCTCAGCCTAAGACTGTACCTTCACCACTAAGGGAACTGGAGGCACTATCTCACCTCTTTCAACAGTGTTAACAAAAAGGAAAAAAATATTCCAATAGATTATAAAAAGATTAATCTGCCCTAATAACTGTGTGAGAGGAGTTCCACTATTTGTCTAAGGAAAGCAATTTTGTCCTTTTGACTCAGTAGTTTCTTTCATATCCGTCCTGCACCATCAATTGAATACTGCAACTTTCACTACCTCTAGCATCAAGCCTACATTTCATATTTCTCAGCCCTTTTGGGACATCCATATAACCTAGGGGTGACAGCAGACAAACCTCCTTTCCCTTCCCGCATCAGGTACTAAAAGGATGAAAGGAACAGGTATGTCAGACTCTTCTGCTTTTTTATGCTCCTCTTCACACACCTCCCCCCCCCCAAGTAATTTCTGAAGAAGGAACCAATGTTCAACCTACCTATGTGGGCAAACAGCCCATCAAGCAGTGGTTTTCTTGTTAGTCCTACAGTTGCTTAAAAGGCTTAAGCTTCTTTGTAAGAGGCTTCAGCCTTTGTAATGCAAAAACTCAGGCAGCATTAGACTTCCCCAGAAGCACAAGTAATATCCTGACCTCTATGCAGAAACCAAATTAAAGCACAGTCCTTCAGTTCAGCTTTCCCTCTTCTGGCTTATCACCAACACCTGAACATGTTCAGTAAGAAACCAAAACGAACCAAACAAAAAACCCACCCCAGCCCCCCAAATCCCACAACTTACCTTCAGGATTACTACTATAATCAGGAGAGGTCTTTTAAAAATTGCTATTATTAATGAGCATAAAAGATTTGGATACTAGAGTAGATGAACAACATAATATCATACAGACAAGATATCCTAGCCAGAAGAATTAAAATTTCGAAGAAGAATTTAATAGAAAATACAAAAAAATCCACAGGAGGTTTTAAACATTTGGAAAACATTACACTTTTTCTCCACATCGTATCAGATGGTAGTAGAGAACTGTCAATCTACAAACTCCAGTTTTGAAAGCTGGACCTGAATCCCATTAGGACCATGAAACATGGTTAAGAAATTTCAGTGACCATTATTCAGATCAAGTCCTCTTGATTACAAGCCAAGACGAATCAGTTCTAAAGTCTGAACTACAAGAAAAGATACTGTAATTTATTCCTTTGAGGGAGTAGAGACAGGACGACCTCAAGCCTGAGAAGTAATGGAGAACAGAATAGAGTCAAGGAACTATATAAAGGCACTTGCTTCCTACAGATTTGTATGTTTCTTACACTAACTGAAGTAGAAGTGCTTTTGTAGCCCTTACAATGTCTTGGCTGTTTCCCCAACTACAAGGTATTTTCCTGAAATAGTGAAGCTGCAAACTTGGGGGGTTTGAAAAAGAATATGCTCAAGGCCCTTCAGAGGCTTAAACAGAACAGGTCTGATAGCTTATGGGAACAGGATCCACATTTAAGAAAGGGTGAAGAGCCTGTACTCAGGAAGCCTGACAGCCAGATCACAGAACCAGCCTTGTAACCTACTCATAGGACATCAAAACAAAGAGTGCACAGGCCTTACACAGTACAATAGGATCCAAGTAGAACAGCCTGAGGAGGACCAAGTTAGGAGAAATTTAAGAGAGGTGCAATATTTATATTGCTTAGATTTATGTACTAACTTGCTATTCAGGTATCTATTAAGTTTTAGAGGCAAAACAGAAGGGTAAAAGAAAATTCATACAATTGAAGTGATACTGTATCTGAGAATCTACATTGTTTATTTCAGCAATAAGTGCCCCCAAACCTAAAGTACAACATTTAAAAACCTACAACAAAAAAATAGAAAATATTCAAAATGCACAGAAACACAAGTCACCTTTAATGTGATTAAAACGTCACATGAGATTTTTTGCAGTTAAGTGGCAATTAAGGATGTGCTTTACAACACTGTACAGAAATTTGCAAGTTTCCTGTACAGGCAGGATCCTCATGCTTGTGCAAGTCGTTCTAGGACTCTTCGGTAATCTGAAACAAGTTGTTGGAAGCTCTCTTCTAACTGTTCATGTTGCATGTTTAGGTCTATTTGGTTCAACTGATTCGTCAGCTCCTCTGGTCGTAGACACCTTCTCATCTTGGCAAGTTCTCTCTGCTTTTTCTAAGCAATCAAACAAATAGTAGTTTGAACACAACGAATAATCATGAAGAACATGGTATTTCATTAAATTTATTTGATTTCAGTATCTAGTTCTTTAAGATGTCCCCAACCCTAAGAAAAAAAGTAACAGTGATTAGGACATCGTTTCTGTTAAAGCCTCATAGTTCCTCTATTACCAATGAACCAGTGAAGTGAAGAATGATTTCAAAGTTTTTCCTTAACCAAATAGATTAGGTCTAATGGTACTTCTACTACTGAAGATGTATGGCACGAAAAACTAGACTGTAGAAAATTGACCAGGATATTTAGTTCTATGCTGACATTAATCACACTGGTATCCCATTATATTGCTCTTCAGCCAACTAAATTTCCCCATAGTTGACTATCAAAAATTATTTTTAAGCCTCCTGTACAGAGAAAACGTTTCAGGAATTGTTACAAATTATTCAAAAGTTACCAGGGATTAGCAGTAACAGCATTGAAATGCAATAAGATTATTTACAAGCATAATCATTTGTACAGCAAGATGATGAGGAGTTTCCCTTGCTGTGTGACATATGTGATATTTTACCTGTTTCTTAAATACAAAAGTATTTTGAGGTGTTTTTCCTTTGCCCACATACATTTCATTAAAAAAATGCATTATGTATGCCTGATATCTTATTAGTAAGTCTTTGCAATGCCTATGGAATCATAGTGTTTGTTAAAACAACATTTTCCCAAACAATTCTACTTCTACCATCAGTCTCAAAATCAAAGTCCTTCTGTACTCTATTTAATTTTACACTTATCTCTCAAAGGAAAATTTGTTTTCTTTCTATGATTGATGCTGAGGGTCAGGAAGACAGAGTAGAGACCACAGTAAACTGTAAATGAGTAAGATCAGAAAAACTTTGATAACCTCCCACCGATCGGCAAAGTTCAGTTCAGAAAAGGAGGTTCTGTATTGGAGTCCTGATGAGACCTCCAGGAACATTTCTGGCCAATAATCAAGAAACATTTCCTTGTAGAAAGGATGTCAAAAGCAGCACAGCTCTTCAAATTTTAGATTCATGTTAGCTCTATCTAGTCAAAATAAGTAAGATACTCAAAACATATGATGAGCTGGCCAAATGAAAATAGAGATAAGTATCTTCTGAGCAAGCTTCTGCCAGTAGAAAAAATAAAACCTCCTTATTCTAGAATTAATTCAAAGTCTGCTTAATTAACAGGAATATCTGTTAAGATTATAAATATTAGCTCTGAAAAAAGACGCCAGCTTTTAAATGCCCACCACGTCTGATACTGTAGCATCTAAGTTCCAGATTCCACGTAAAAAGCAAACTCCCTCCACATGTTTCAGGTAACCACTTGTTTCAACATCCATTTCCCTCCAAATATACTAGCAGCATATCCAGGTACACAAGATTCTGAAACCTGCAATCAGTGACATTTTGCCTGGGCAGTTTCAAGAGGATTCTTTGGGAGCAGGTTATTGGGCTGGGCAGAAAAGCATATTTTGTTCAAGTAGTGAACCCAAACAAAGTGTTATGATTAATAAAAGCAGCACAGCAGTGGTGCTTACTTCCAAAAGGGATGACATGAACAAAGACATGATCAAGGAGACATGTCTAGCAGCACAGCCCACTAATGAGCATAAAAAGCAGAGTTCTTCAGAAATGGAGAAGTCACAGTGAAACTGAAATTTCACAAGCTGCTCATCATCTGAACTATCTTAGAGTTACCAGAGATACCAAATCTTTTATTTCCTGTATTAGTAGTACTTACACAGAGAGCGACACAATTGGCTGTATCAGTGATTCCAATCCAGTAGTGCCATATACATAAAAATCTCAGTATTTTTAGCAACAGCCTCCTTGCTAATGTGAAGACTTCAAGGGGAATAGATGTATTACAGGTATTATCTGGGGTTTCTGCATACAGTTTTATTCCTGCTACTGTTAGCCAGGAAATAGCTGTAAGATGCAATACCATTTTTACTAGATTAAGGTAGTGGCAATTTAGAATTATCCTACATCTGTACAGCACTGTTCAAATGAAGCTATCAAGTGCTTTATATAAAAAATGATACCAGCATCAGAGTATGCAGTAATATTTCTGATTCTTTATTAAAATTTGTGTCGCTCGCCCCCTCACACCCCCATTACCATATATATTAAAAGTTAGTTTAATTACAGTTCTGAAAAGCTTTTGAAAACAGCACCATGACTAAAATTTATTGGAAACATTTGTTTAAAACAAGTGCATGATAAGCTGTTTACTAGGCAGAACTACCATAAACAAGACGGTGGTATTTCTGAACATGAAACTTAAAATAAAGGAAAGGGTGTTGGCTGCTTTAAGGATTTTTCTGAATCCTCATTGAAATAACTGAAAAATCAAAAATGCAATATTCTGAAGTAGCAATATTGCATTTCTAGCAATACAAAATCCATTCATTATTAATGCATTTATTCCATGCAAAGACCGAAGTGGAAACAATTGCTAGAAGCACTACAATTGAAGCTGCTTATAGAATTTTGTATTTCCCCCATAGGGCTTCAGTGCTGAGTGAATGAATTGAAACCATGTAACAATCCTGTTAGCTGAAAAATCTTGGCTTATTTGTAGCAGACACTGAGTGAAATTTAGCAAATGAGACAAGACAGTCAGGAAAGAATAGGAAGTGTTTTGATTAAGGTCCTGCCACTCAGCATGACATGGTATTATCTCCAGATCAGACAAGTATTTAATACAGTGCTGGGTTCTCTTTTCTGCCAACAGCCACCCTAAGAACAACATGAGTACCATCGAAGTTTTGCTATTTTGGTATAACAGGGTAAGTGCTGCTTTAGGAAGGCTTGCAAGCTAGTCAAGGTATTCTCATACTTTGTGAAACTTTTCCACCAGGGTTTTGGTTTGCTTAGCAAGTACTTCATTGAAGAGAGTAGCTAACATAAAAGCGTTGTCAGACATTGGAACCGGCTGCCCAGGGAGGCGGTGGAGTCACCATCCCTGGAGGTATTTAAAAGACGCTTAAGGAACATTGATGAGGCGCTTAAGGAACATGGTTTAATTGTGGATTTGGCAGTGTTAGGTTTACGGTTGGACTTGATGATCTTAAAGGTCTTTTCCAACCTAAACGATTCTATGATTCTATGCTAATTACAGCAATAAACCTAGATTTATTTGTGGTCTTTTGACTCTTAATACAAAGAACTGATGCCATTAGTGACTAGGATTTTTTTTTTTAATCTCTATCGCAAAAGGTCAGTTTATGCAACATGGACCAAATATACTGAAGATCCTGAGAGACATACTTAATAGGAACTAAGAAAATTACTTTGCATTAAGTTTAATACTTGCTTAAACTTCACTGTTGAAATTATTTTATATTCCATCTGCATGGGAGTTCTATGTTGACATGGCTAGATTACTTCTAGCAAGTTTGTAAAGACCTGTTTTGTAAAGACCTAGCTAACAAGTAGAACAGGAATCTAAACTATACCTAGCCTGCAGTATAAAATTATTACAGCATTTACCCCTCTTCAAATTTTTGGCTTATCTATTTAAGATATTTTTAACCTTTTCAAGAAATTGACATTTTTTTTCCCCTTAGGCCTACCTGGGCATAATACCGCTTGTACTAGATAACATAAGCATAGTAGTAACTTCCTGCTGGAATTGGGCAGGAAACATGCTATGTATGAATGTTCTCTGCATCTGTATACATGTCAGTTGAACACTGCATAACTAATAGTAGTTGATTGGCAACATAATTTGCATTAACTACATTTATGGAAATGAAAGTAAAATCAAGTATAATTAGCCTTGAAATAAGATACTTAAGTCATATACACCTTATAGGGGCCAATCAGTCTTCTTTTAATGTCCAACCGATAGCTTCTGGATTGTTCTGCATCACCCATATCTGTTGCACGTAATCGGAGAATTTCATAAACTCGTCTTGTGTGTTGCTGATGAACAGAAAGGAGAATAAAAACCATGTCTGAATAAAGAGGCCACTCAATAGAACTGAAAGTGGAGAAATACTGAAATATTAGAGTAATCCCTCAGCTTATCAGAAGACAGTCAGAGGCATGGACAAAGCCTGTCATACCTATCCTCCTATCTGATGGGTTAAATAAACATTCTTGGTTTTCATTCAAAACCATTTTCTTGCATGCAGCCAGCATAAGTGTTGCACCAGCTGTAGACGTGCTTCAAGGACCTGCTGTAAATGAGCAGCAGAAAGTCCAGAAGCCAGAGTCCAAAAATACTTCAAAGAACCAAAGGATTGGACTAGAGTGACATTAAGCAATGTTTTACTAAATAGTATTACTTTGCTAATTTTAATAATCTCCATATACCTACTGCCCTTCACAAGGCCCTGTGGAAGTTCTAAATATGGGAATGAAACAACAGTATTTAAAGTTTTCTATTTACTAGGGAAAAAAATGAAAGAATCAGTAAATGGAAAAACTGAAGTGCTTTTGGAACCAGGATCAGCTAGTATCACACCTGGGAAAAGAAAAAAATCATGTCGCTACTATATTACTATTAACTGTTACATCTGTATGAAAACAATTTAAGACTAAGTATTCTTTTGCTGAGCAACAGAACAAAACCAAGATGGTTTGTTTGCTGCACTACCACATGTTCAGACACTGTTAAAAAACCCAATTTATTTATCCTTTCAGGTTTAATATATCAGGCATAGAAGGCTGCAGATGTAGCTTCCTTATACAAGCTATACCATTTTCAAGAACACATTTGAATACGGCTTCACATCCCCCCATCCCTCAAGCCTCAAAGTTTTCAGTAAACCACATTGAAATACATTTTTTTAATTAATCTATTCGTGCCTTTTCACTACCATACTCACTAATGAGTTTAATAAATTTGCTGGTAATCTCCTGAGTAAATTAATTGTTCAATTTAACTGTTTAGTTCTCCAACTGTTTAGTGCTGCCTTAATAGCAGTTGTTTGCTACTTTAGTGTTCTGCATTCCCAAAACAACACTTGTTATTTGTGTAAATATACTTGAAAGAAATTGAAACCATGTCAAAATCTATTATGTCAACAGAATTAGTAGGTTAAAAAAAAACATTTATCTCCCTTCCAGATATATCCTAAAAATCTGCGGAAATAAGCCAGCGTGTGTAAATCCCAAGTCTCCACCTCTATGTTTACATTGTTATTCTACTAGTTTGATAAGAACAGGTCCAACTACAACTATTCTGATTTAATACCTTATTTATTTTCAGTTTTTGTTGAGCTTCCATCACCATTTCTTGACTAAAACCTTGCATTAACTTTCCTGGGGAAAAGCAAAGCAAATCTTGACAGAGCTTTACAAGAACAAAGTCTCTTAGCTTCACATAGTTTTCAGATGGATCTTCAGCTAGAAAGAATAGAAAAAGCACGTAGTTAATATCAGCATTATTTGTTTCCTCATCTCTGGTACGTAATTACAAAGAACTATGGAAAACAAAAGCAGATACAGTATTCATCAGTCTATAAACAACCGTGTTAATCTTAAGTACTGCTATCAGTTTTAGATGTTTGACAGTAGACGTTAGAGATTGCAGAAAGAAAAACATCTAATATTTTTCGTATGCAGTACTGTACAGTATTATATATGCATTTCTAAAAGATTGACAATAACATGTTTAATCCAATTTAACTCCTTGGGAAAAGAAAATTACTCTATGTATAAACCCTTTTTCTTGAATGTTCCATCTATTCTGTATTTGACAGAGTGGTAGAACTACTGGAACACTAATTATGTGGAAAAAGACTGGTAAAGCTATCCTACTGTATACAACTAAACCAGCCGAAGACATGTATTGACCATGAGTTATAGTCTTCATTAGCAAGGAAGATAGGGAAAGGCACAAGGACCCAAAGGACAAGATTATCCAAAATTAAAAGGCTGGAAGGACCTAAGCAAAAGCTGATCACAACTTCAGGTTACTTCCATTTTGCTTAAAGTGGCAGCAGAACTACCAAAACTGTTGCTTCAGAAAAAACACCAAAGTTGAGAACTAGCTTCGGTGAACATCAACATGGTCCCATATGCAACTTTGTTCCCACTTAGGAACTATGCAGAAGGAAAATGCTTACAATGTTGAGAATATATTTCTTTCTTCCTTACTTAGTTGTTTAGACAGGCTTACTACACATAAATAGGAGGGTCATGTTCCCACCCCCCCTCCTTTTTTTTTCTGTGGACTAGCATTGTGGAATTTATTGCTAAACAGCTTCTATATCCCAGAGCTGTGTTTTTCTTTAGTTTCAAGAACCACTGTAAATAGTTGAAATCTGCAGTTTAAGGATGATCAAAAGCTAGTAAGTTACCAAGAAGAAGGACTGGGAGAGAAGTTTTTGCTGTGTATATGCAGCACTGCACAAGTGGCAATTTATTTTTTGGGTTGGAGAATGCTTATGATGATTTTATCAGTTAAAACGTTTTGTGCATGTGTGGCCTAATCTTGTATGGCAATTCTTATAGCACTTATTCTGCAAAAGAGACTGGAGAAACACAGAATCACAACGGTTGGAAGAGACCTGTAAGATCATCGAGTCCAACCATCAACCAACACCACCATGCCCATTAAACCACGTCCACAATGCCACGTCCACACATTCCCTGAACACCTCCAGTGAGGGTGACTCCACCGCTTCTCTGAGCAGCTTATTCCAGTGTTTCACCACTCTCTCAGTAAAGAAATTTTTCCTAATATCCAGCCTGAACCTCCCCTGGCGCAACTTGAGGCCAGAAGCTATACTAAAATTAATTCTATTCCTTTTCACTCGAATTAGTTAAAAGATGAGGCAGTTTCTGTACAGTAAGTATTATCAGCATACATTTAACTTTGTCAGTTAAGATGACAAGTTAAAAGCAGAACAAAGTATTTGTTGTAAATGTGAAACTCCAAAGTATTTTTTTTTTTAAAAAAAGCATTAGCTCTTTCAAAGAGGTTAAGTAGATCTTCATTTCCTCTTTTCAGAAAGGTTAGAGGCTTTACTTCACAATTTTAGATGCTATGTAACTAAATATCCTGGCCATATCAAGATTGTCCAGCCTGATTTTCCCCTCGAAAAGGACAATAAATGATTTTGTAAAAGCCTTAATTTCTGTAACTTCAGTGCCATGTAGAATATTGCAAGCTTTCTCCTGCTTTATTCCATAAAGAAAGTAAAACCTATTTTCGTGCACATTTACCATTTGCTACAACCCCACATTTAAGGCACTGAGTCATGAACACATCACATGATTTATGCTGTACCATGTTAATACTTTGTTTATCCTCAGCTGTAAAAGCTATGTAAAGCTTTGTACTATTACAAGGAAAAAGTAAAAAATGCGTGATGCACATCACTTCCTGTTGCATAAATGAAGTTATACTTCCTTAGGTTCTATGAACTGGATTAAAATTATGAGGTAGATTACTTTATGTTAGGATTATCCTGCAGCAATGCATTATGAAAGCAAGTGTTCTATTGTCTTTTAATTAGAATGGGGAACTTATTCCTAACTAAGATGAGGTCTGAGATAGCACCTAGAATTGAATGGTGAAGTCATGTTTTCGAACTGCGTTTCTTCCTAAATTGGACTTGAAACCACAGGACAGATGTCATGTTTGTAGCCATTTTTTATGTTATGTTTTTTATGCACATAGACCCTTTTTCCCCTCCGCCATTTCATCAATAATTTTTTAATTTAGGTATTTGTGCACACACTTCTAATATCATGGGTGCCTTCAGCCAACAATACACGCTCCTGGAGCACGAATTTTGTACAGATTTTTACTGTCTGTAAAATTTTGGTGTGCACACTAATATTAATATGCTATTTTAGTTTGGTGTGTCGTGTCCCCCCCCCCCCCCAATTTTGAGTTTTGGCTAACAGGAGTAAGTTGAACAAGGAATTTGACAAAGCTTGATCTCTTGGCAAACTCAGCTGTGTATCTCACAATAAAATGGCTAATTAGCTGGTAATCCGTTCATGCTAGGGATTGAATTTTCCTGGTGTGCTGTTCTCTAAGTAAAGGATTTAAGGAGCTACATTATATACAGTTCTTCTGTAAATCAGGGTACTATTAATCCTGAACTGAGCTGAAGCTAAATCTTCAAAAGGACGTTTAATTCTGACAAATGATCATGAAAGTTCCCTTTCACAGGTTGTTAGCCTGCGAACTACACGTTGCTTATTAAACAGGTGAACAGAGTTAAAAATTTAACACAAACCTGTTATATCAAGTACTGTAGGAGAAGACATATAATATCTATGAACTGTTTCAAGAAGCTGAGCACCATGGCCTTCTCCTTGGAATGGTGGCAAGATCAGCATCTGGCTACAGACAAAGGAAGTTATTTTCAGTTCAAATGCATGCATTTGCAAACATTATAATGTAAATGCTTAAAAACGAAATGGTATTTCATTTTAGAGTAAAGTACATGTAGCAATCTTCATGTTAAAATACAATTTTTAACGGAGTCTTAAAACTGCTAAATATTCAAAACTTGTTTGAGATTCCCTCTGCTTCAAGAAGGGAACAATGAAATAAATCAGTGCATAGCCAGCTAATAATGGGGATTTTTTTAAACAAATCAACACCATTATAAACAAGTATTGGGAACTTCAGCAGTTCCCTCTTCTGAAATAAAAGGCAAGGCACGAGTTACACCGCCAATTACCTTACACGTGGCCGGGTTTTGTCTGGGTACACATAGTAATTATAGACTGTCATGTAGCCTACGGTCGCAAAGAGCGTAGCTCCATCCTTATTATACTTCTCAAATCTGCAGATAAAACAGAAAGCCAAGCAGGTCAATTACAGTCGCGCTCCCATGCAGTGTCCATTTTCTTTTCCATTCTCCAACTGAATTTTCAGTGTCAGCAAGCTACTCTGTGAGGGCCCAATGGGTACACCTGCTATGTTCTGAATGTACAATTCACTTAATTGGTGTGCAGCAACTTGGATAAATCAGGCCTCTTTACAGCACTTCAGTGCACTTGCCTATTATAAAGATGAATAGGTGGCAAGTAAAAGAAAACACAGGCAAAGCTCATTTTACTGTTTAAGCCTACATTCAGGGCTCTAACGGACAACAGCATTTAATTCAGCTCTATTCTCAAGGTTTCCCAAAGCATAATGGAGGAAAACTCAAGCCTCATAAACAATAGTTTTTCTTTCCTGGGAAAAATATCATTATACTGCTCCAATAATTGGCCAGCCACAATTAAAATGCAGGCTTTGTGGAGGTAATAAGGTCCACTGTTGCTTTAGAACTGTACTTACACTAGAAAGTAGTTCCATCTTTCATCATCTACATCAATAAAGCTAGCAGTTTCAATAAACCACATCAAGAACGTCTGAAGCCTTTCATGATATTCTCGAAAGCCTGGACATGTCATGTCGGCCTAGGGAAAAAGCCAGGAGAAGTCAGGTGAAACCTATCACAGATGTAAGAGGAAAAAAATACGTGCAAAACCTAATTAAATTCTCCAATACAAAAAGCATGTTTATAATTATTAATAAACTGGTATAATGTTAGTATTTATATACTATAGTTAAAACATTACTGAAAGTGCATCACTGCAAAATAAAGTTTAATTTGGTTGCTCAAAAGCAGAAGTTTCACTTATTTTTCATACCTTGTATATCTGATATGTTATATCTTCACCAGCTTCCTCATTATGGACAGAATACGTGTGTAGCAGCGTTCCAAAGGGCTTGAAGTTGACCTCCTTCTCCAGCAGAGACACAAAGTCATCTGTGTTTGTGCAAAAACCAGGAGGAATGATTTCTCTAATTTTACTTTCAACATCATCTGCCTGGAGATTGTAAAAGGAGGCAAGATCAGTGGAAGATTAGAAAAAGACAGCACTGATGTCACTATTGTGCTAGAAGAAATGAATATAAAGAAGATGCTATGGCCTAACAGTAATCAAAAAAATAGGGAAAAAGAAAGCATTCCTGTTGTTCAGCAGTGACCTTCCAGCAAGTAAAGGAGCTGCACTGACGAGATCCAGAAAGGTCATAATCCAGCCACTGTAAGCATCAAAAGGCTCATAACTACAACTTAAGTTCATGAACATTTTCATATTTAAAGATTGTTACATTTGTCCAAGTAAAACCCAAGAGTGTTGATAGCTTTTCTGGAAGTGCAGCATAGTCAGAAGCTAAGACTTTCCAGACAGCAATTCTCCAAGACTGTGCTACACAGTCTTGCGGAACTCCCAAACAAGCAGCTTACAAGAGGTATTAGGTGGTGCAGAATGGTGGTGTGGAGGAAAAGGGACAAAGACCAAAAATGGTAGCTCCCAAACAAGAAAGTGACAGCTAGCACACTCTCGCATTCTTATGTCTCCCTGTTTGAAATGCCTGCCTACAGGATCAGCTGCAAAACACATTACAAACTCAGAAGGCAACATCCTGCATTCAAATCAAAGAACATTTTGAAAACAAAGTTTGACATAAAGTGATAAAAATATAATTTAAGGATACTGTCAGCAAATCTGACTTGTAGTCCAACATACTGGGTAAGAAGAAATATTCTGACACCAAAATCAAATTCAGAGATTAAAATTACTCTTTTCAGACAACCAAAGTGAGAGACTATCAGCTGAGCAGACTTCATAATCCTTTTCAGACCCCAAAAAGACCACTTGATTGAATACATTTACTACTTCTTTTTAACCATGAATATTTGATGAAGTTTCACAATAACGTATTACTGCTTCTCACCAGGCAATAAAACTTAATGAATTGGTCTCAACTTAACAAAACCGTACTCCTCAATACAACCCCTAAAAGCCTGACATTACATTCAACAAAATGAGCTTACATTCAATTCAAACTTTCCTCTGGACAATGAATCCAGGTTTTTACTTAATGGAGTTTGCCGTGAGTTCAGCTGTAATGTTTGTATTGTATCTATTTCCACAAGGACTGACACAAGAACACTTTGTGTTAACTTACTAAGCAGCTCTTTCACACCGTTTACATGCATGATGGGTATTAGTTCAAAACCAAGACCCTTGCTACTTAGCATTCAAAACAGGGAAATTAAGATGCTTAGAACAAAATACACTACAAAAGGCTAATACAACATGCTACTAATTCCTGTCCTTTCAACCATAGTCCCTTAAGTAGAAGCAATGCACCTGCAAATGAATAGCACTTTATCATTCAGTTACATTTTTAGTGTAGAGAAAGATGGCTGTACTTCAGCACAAACAAGTTTTATTCTTAATGGTTTGGTACTACCAACATTTATATTTATATTTGTAGAGAGCACTATTAAGCAGTTAAAATATAGCTCTACAATACTTGGTGTAAGAACCCAGTTAAAATGTGTACAGTCTTTACATCCATTTCATTCTCAAAACAAAGGAGATGCATATATTGGAACCTTTGCTATTCTTCTTAAAGCAGTATTAGTTAAACATATTTTCTTCACATTTACCAATTTAACTGCATTACATAAAATCAGCCCCTTTTTTCAGAATCAATGAATTACATAAAGCAAAAATATTCATATGGAACACATTTTAGAAATGCTTTTTTTTTTTTTTTTTAACTGTGCAAGTGCATTGTTTACACAAATCTTAACTCTGCACTGCTGGCAAAGCTATAGGAAACCGCAACTAACAATCTGCAGCAACTTTCATTTTATACATCTGAAAGAGGCATGTAAAAATAATCTAGAATTAAAACAAGACTTCCAAGCATCAGTTCAATAACTCAGACTATGTCGAAGATATCTGAAGAGAGTGAATATGCAGTATGAATTATTATATAAATAATGTTTAAGTAATTTTGCTCTCCTCACATTTTTAAGTTTCTTCATTAGGGATAAGAAGGAAGACAAACTTTCACCTGCAAACAGCATGTAAGATAATGCATCCATCACTGGCCGCCACCACAGAAAAATATTGTTTTCCATAAAATAGAAATAATTAAATAATGAGAACAGAGGCTTTGCAGATAAAGCAGTAGATAATCCTTCTCAGTTCTATATGACCACAACATATTTCCACCTACTGCCTCCTAGAAGTTCTCTCCCCTTGAAGTGGAGCCTGACATAATTTAAGAAAAGCAGCTATATTCTTCAGTTACTTTTAGGGTTAACAAGATCTCCCTTTCTAACAGAGGAAATGCCAGAATCCTCAGTTTGAGTGGTGGCATAAGTTTAAATGATCCAATTTTCAGTTAGTAAGTCCTGGAATACTGGAATCTAGAAATATCAACAGCATACAAGTAATTTGTTTCATTAATACCTGCACTTTTTAATGCAAACAACCATTACATAGTAGGCCCTTTCCAAACACTTCTCTCTGAGGTGCTCATAATCCAAGGAGTTACCAAAAATTTGTTTACTGCCTTTCCCTTGTTTATTTCTTTGATATTGGCAAGAGGCTCATTTCTTTTATCAGAGCAAGGCACTCATATCTTACTAAATGGCATGGAGGTACACGATGAGACACAAGTTTCTGTTCAGAAAAAACAATCCAGTTGACTACTGCAGCAGTGTCACAGGCAAAGCCACTTACAATGAAGGGTTCAAAAACCTGAATGAAGCAGCCAAGAGTTTTTGAGCTTATGGTTCATGGAAGTACGTATGGCCTTTAATGTATTACCTTCAAAATCAGAATCACGTGAGGTGATGATGGGGAATTTGGTATAGGCTTGTAACTAAACTTGATTTGTAGTAGGACTACTTAAGTGGGCAGTGTCTCTTTGTATACTGCATTTGACTCTGTACAATTTTAATATAGAGATTATTTTTGTACTAACAGGCAGTCATGACATTTGCATACCATGTACATGCTGTTTCAAAGTGGTTTCATTTAAAATAATTATAGAAACATATTTAAAAGCTGAATTTCTCTAACAATTATACATATTAATTCCAGTGGATAGCAATGGAGTGATCAGTAGTATTACTTAAACCAAGGATGCCCAATATTAAAATTACGCTTTTTCATTAACTTTTGTGTAAAGCAAATGTATTACACCAGCTGCAAAGCAAGATAAATACATTTATAGTAAAGACTGTTTCAGAGGTTAGTAAATACTTTCCCCCACCCCATCATAAAATCCAGATGAAAAGGAAGATACTTGAACAGCTGCAAATCTCAAAGCAGCAAGCAATTTGGAGGTCAATGCTATTAATATTTACACTAGAAGCAAGCAGCCTCTCTTCAAATATTTGAAAGCACCAGCTCCACCCAAGGGATAAATTCTGTCCATTTTCAGTAAATGAAGTGCCAACTTCTGTTCAAAACATAATCATACTTTGCTGAGCCTTCCCCACTAACATGGTTTAGATCCATCTTTAGGGAGATGATATTAAGACGCATAAATATGACTGGCTCTTGACATTTCAGGATCTTATCTTCTTCCTCATGTTTGAAAAGATCTTGGAGAAAAAAATAGTGGTATTGGGAGGAATATTTCTGTCAGTCCTAGCAAAGATTGTAGCAGCTGCTTTAGCCATTATGGAACCAAACTTAGTACCACAGAATAAACCCACTTGCTGTTGAATGGGCTTGCGTGGGTATTTAAATACAAAATCCTAAGCTGTGAATAACTTTGCAGAGCATTAAAACTAACTTCTCACTTGTAACCAGTTACGTTAAAGGCAGAGACTGCTGTCCTTTCCTAAACACCATCGATTCACAGCATGAAGATTACCTGTCATGTATGGCAGATAGACTGTGTCTTAGTACAATTATCCTGAAGGAGCTGAGATCAGTAACCAAACAGTTAACTTAGAAAAGTAAATGTTAATATGCATTTAAATCAACACCCTGCTGTAATGACAGCTTATGGTTTAATCTCCACAAATGCATTCGTATCTTAAGGTGGTTAAACTAATGGCAAATACAAATGCAGAACAAGATTGATGACCACCATACTTTTTTTTCCTACTAAGGTTTAGATATAGCCATGTGAGCAGCCTATTTGGATGCACAGAGTTAACAATACCCAGGGTAAGCTACCACATTCTTCCAACTCAGTCAAAGCTTGTAAATACTCTGGAACATATAAAAATGCCTTGCTCAAAAAGATCTTCTTTGTCCTCATCTCAAAACCTTAAGCAACTGGAGGAATAATTCAGTAGAGGAAGCAGGGCTTGAAAGAAGCAAGGATTCTGCGTGATCAAAAAGTCACAGAGTGTGCTCAGAGCAAGACAGACCTCATTTACCTTGCTTATACCTCTAGAAAAGTAAAGTGGCTTTGTTACTTGTACAGAAAATAGATAGACTGCGAGTAAAAAGGTGCGATGGTGTGGATTGCTGTTGTGACATGACTTTGAAATTATATTGGTGAAAGGTTGGACTGTTTTATTCTAATGATTACTACTTTGCCAACAGTCTTTCTTTTTTTCCTTATTTCTAAAAACCTTCTGAAGATTGAAGAGCATGACCTTTCACTCCTAAGATATATTGCCCTAGCCTCAGAAGTATTTCAGACATGTCCAGGCACTTAGCATGTTGAACTAAGTATATTCTAATACAACTTCAGAACAAGGAAGGGCAAATTTTAAAAATTCATATAACAAAGTCATTCCAGTATTTTTTTTGTTTAGAATAGGCCTTTCCTTGAAAATATTTAAATAAACTCCGATGAATTTGAAATTAGGAACTTAACAGAGCTTAAAATCATAAAGATGCTTACTTTTTTTAAAAAAAGCTTTTCTCAGGCAGAGTAATCTGAAGTCAGTGCAAATCTATAGCCATTTCACACTACAGAGTATTATGAAGATTCATCAATAACTGTGTCAATAGGTCTTCTGGAAAGAAATAAACTCATTTTTTTCTTCCTTATAACTAGGTAAAACTCATAAGATATTAAGTTTTCTTAACAGAACAGAGACCACTCTGAAAAACTGAGTTTTTCTAAATAACTATACAGGTACTTATACAAGTATTTAACAGTTAAAAACATTGTTAATAAGGTATTTTATTCCTATTTGTAAGTTCCATATACCTTTCTTCAGTGGCTGAAAGACTGATTAGCTTAGCTTTTGTGGGGTTGTCTCAAAAATATTCTGAGGGCACATAGGCAGAAGGATTAAAAACAAGCTTTTCTACAAGTGTTCTATAAGCTTGGAAAACTTGTAGGCAAAAGAGAAAAAAGGAAAAAAACAAAACAAACAAAACATCCTGCAGATAATTGTATTATTGTATGTGCTTTACAGCTTACTTAAAGGAATATGACACCCAATCAGAAGTTTCTAATCATGTTTCTGCCTTACTTGTTCTCCACATTTGCCATTTAAAGAGACACAGTCAAGTATCCTACCTCATGCAGTGTTTACAGAAACCTCCTTTTCCTTCTTACTGAATTGTCTTCAGTATAAAAAAACCACCAATGCTCCTGGAAACAGTTAACATGAAAATACAGACTTGCTAAGTTGTTGTGGTTTTTTTGGTATTAGCACCTCATGTTTGACTGTACTGTTTGACACAGTTTTGACAGTACTGCAGTCAAAGGAGGAACAATGGGAAAACGTACAGATGAAGTTCAAAGCTTTTTTCAGCTTCGCAACAAAGGAAGCTTTGTTTATTTGCTTTTAATGTAAATTATGTTTGGGTGGGCAATTACTAAACCTAGCATTCTTGTCCATATCCCAACTAAACCTTCACAATAACATTTTAAGTGCAGGTCTGGTTCTGTATTTACCTCCACACAGTCAAACTTTTCATTAACTTTAGATGTATATTCGATGCGGAAGAGCGTTGACAGGTTACCAGCGATATAGTACAAGAGGATCTTCAGTCCCTTGTAGCCAAAGGCAACTTCACTGAGGAAGGAGAAAAGAGCAATCAGGAACTCTATATAAGCTTCACAGCAAAGCATTCACAGCACAGAGCTTTCATTTAACAAGCTTTGAAGTTCACATCATCTTTCCCAGTGAGGTATATTAAGCTTCCTAATAGGAAAAGGGAATCAAACTGGATGTACACTATCTAGACAGAGATAATGCCTTACACTATTTCTACTAGTTATTTTGCTCCTCTAGTGGAGAAATAGAACACGTTCCTGAACTCAGTAAGGTAGTGTCTGCGCACTTACTGTGACAGCTCAAGAAAGAATACCTGAAATAGCTAATACTGCATTTACGTTTCTCAGTATCTTAAACTCATTAACATTTATTTATATTACTTGAGCAATAACATTTATTAAAACTTACTTCGCAGTCCAGTATAATATTTTGGAATACACTAGTGCAATTTATACTGCATAAAACAGATTGATAATCAGTCGTAGCAACCAGTGTGGTTTTGGTGGACAGCTTCAGTGTACTTATCCAATCTAACTAGAAACAAGTAAATGGAAAAAAAAGGTATGGAATACAAAAGCCTTTTTTACACTTTGAAAATATGAGTTGCCTGAACATAAACACGGTACTGTTTTGAAGTACAGAGAATTTCTTTTCAGGCAAAAAACTGAACTGAAGAAAATGGTAATGTTCACAGGGAAACAGGTTCCTGTTTTGTTATCTTAATGCACAGTTAAAATCTCTTCTACTGAGATTTTTTTCTTTTGCGGTAGCACATTTATAATTTAAAATTTGAAGTGTAAGTGCCAGAATAAGAATCTGCTCGTTAGTTATACTGACAGATTGGAGAGTTCTCCCATTACTGAAAGTATAAATATTGTCAATGATAGCTGCAGTAGATGTGTAATAGTGTAACTAATATTATTACAACTAACATAGGTAATTCACCCTACTTGGAGTATGTAGAATGCTTTTTGCAGGAATTGGAAGTTAAGAAACTTAACTACTTCAAAAAGTCCACCGATACATGCATGTGGATTTTCCTTAGTGTGGGGTTTTTTTTTAAACTATGGCCAGATTGCTGAATATCACTCTACTGAAAATATTAAATAAACTTTAGCACTAGGGACATAGTGGCTAACTTCTCTACAATATTAATGAAAATCAGCATACTTGAAAAAACAAGAAACAATACTTTTCTATAGTTTCTGTACCCCCTGCATGTCTAACTGGTTACAGGTGTACATATTAGAGCAAATAAACACCTGAATCCAACACAGTTAACATTCAATGATCTAGAACAGCCACCAATACGAGTTGAAGTTAGTACTTCACTTCTGTGTTTTATTCACTAAAAAACCCCATGTAGTAGTAAAAAATAAATTGATATACTGTTGCTAGATACTGGGTTTTGGTACACATTACTGTGAAAGTTATTAGCAAGAATTGATAATTCTTTCCTAATCTTGGAAAAATGCCATGAACACAATACCCACTTAAACAAGGAATTCTGACTGCAGAATCGGGTATTTCGTTCTCTGCTAAGCTACCTTAGAAATAGCATATAAAATTACTACAGGCTCAAACTCTATGAGCTAGGCACCAAGGCCACTGTTTAACTACAAAGCCATAAAACTAAAGTATTGCTGTGTCATTTAAAATAGCTTGGTATAGCAGGATTTCTTGTTTTCTTAGAATTTGGAAGCAACTTTCCCCTTCCAGACCTATTAATTTGACTCTCGATACTTTAACTTACTCGTCTCCAAACACTTGATGGCTATACTCTGGATTAAATGTTGTGTTGTCATCCTCCAAATCCTCAGGAAAGCGAACTGAGAAGGGGGGGGGAAAGAAAAAAAGAGCATGACCCAGTCATCAGTTTCAGTTTGTTTATCTATAGATGCCATGCTAGATGTTGATGCATTCTTCCACTACAGA
This sequence comes from Gavia stellata, assembly GCF_030936135.1. Lineage (NCBI taxonomy): Eukaryota > Metazoa > Chordata > Aves > Gaviiformes > Gaviidae > Gavia > Gavia stellata. The sequence continues at coordinate 23,727,935 of NC_082601.1, read as the reverse complement.
GTCAGACAACTTCAATTACGAACTCACCTACATTAAGCTGGCATACAAATGAAATTAAGACATCTTGTGCAATTTAGATGCATGTTATTTGACCTGAGGAGATCAAATCATTAAGCAGAATAAAACTGAGAAATTGACATAGATGTATACACATATATATTTCATATATATATATATATCTCTCTCTATATCTATCTCCCTCTCCTGAATGTTACTGCCTTTAACTTCATCTTGAACACTGAGGACACTGCCCAGCTGGATATTCCCACAGTAAGCCAGACCGATCATGTAATCAATGTTGCGTTCTCATTCTGCCATTCTTCTCCTACATGCAGGAGAGAACACTTCACTGTAGGGGGTTTTCATGGAGAGATGAATGGGAAGAAATGTTTATGTGCATTTACGTTCATGTCAAAGTTTTGGAGAATCAGCATGGATACATACAAAACAGCTGCACCAGTTCTATACTGGTAATTGTACCAATATTATCAAAATAATTAGTGATTTTTTTTTCTGACTGTTTACTTTTCCTCAAAGCCTAGTATTAAACAAAGTCTTTTCTGGTAGTGTAAAAATATTCATTATAATGGCATCTACTCAAACTCAGTAACTTTGTGAACAAGCATTTTATTCATGGAGTTATAGCAGTTGCTCCACAGTAATTGTGCCAGGAGTTCTTTCATCATAAAATATATGATCTATGATTAGTGGATGAAATTAGAGATTGAAGTAGGACTTTGTAGGAAAAATTTTAGAAGACTGAGATATTTGACACCCAAACATCCTCTGTGTATTTGCAGTTAAAGAAACTACCTAAAATTGGAAGGTATATAACTCTCAACTTCGGCAATGAAGTGGTAGTTCAGCAACATTAATAAGGCACAGGTAGCTCAAGACAACAGTTACACAGTTTTAATGTTGAATGAGTCAATATTGCATTAGCACGAACATGCAATGTTGTAGGAGTTAATATTGATATTAAAGCTTTTTTTTTTAAGCATGTGGAATATTGAACTACAGCTTCATTGCTGCTTTACTCCAGTAAAAGTGGAGATGAGAAAAGAATTTTTTTCTGATAATATTAGAAAGGAATCAATCAAAGAAGAATGCAAATGACGAGTGTTCTAGCGACAAGACAAAAATTTGGCCCTCTCAAAAGCAAAAGAGAATGGTTGCTCTTGTCTTCTCAGGTTTAATTCAGAGAGCAACAGATTTGAGGCAAAATAGCAGTGTTAAAAAAAACCCACCAAAACCAACAAAAAAGCAACAAAACAAAAAACAAAGAGCAATTCTGAATTGTCACCATGGAAGAAATTAGGACCCTGAAGAGGCTAGTGTATGACTGCTTTTCTACGCACGTGGGAAGTAAGTCCTTTTCTTTTTAATGGTACCACTTTGTAGCTTCTCATCTTTTCTCTTAATAAAATTTGTATGTGGAACATCTACACTCTCTGAAATACAAAAGGAAGCTAAAAACATTAGCTGAGATGGGCAATGGGTACCTTGATTAAAAACCCTCTAGCAGTCTCCCTGAAACCTGATACAGTAGCTCCTCAGATTTCTAGACAAAATTCACTCAATCATTATCTCTCATTCTTTCCTTTGGTTTTAGAAAGGTGGAAGAGAAAAAGAAAATGTTAGATCTAGTCATAAAACCATTATTTGAAATAATGTTTAAGAGGAAGAGAAATACTTCACAATTACAGTGGTTAAAGACTTCAGTATTTTGGTTATAATGACGTTTTGTCTCACAAGGCAAAGGTGATTGTGTATTAAAAATGCTACTAAACTACACAGCATAGATTGCTAGTAGTAGTTCTGAAAAGTACTTAACAGGTTCATTACTTTTCTTAATAAATTACAGTATTTGTACTGCTCAAGGGAACAAATTGCTGAAGGGTTGGAAAGATTAAAAATTAGACACATATGCCTTATTCTTCAAGTTATTACTGCTGCGCGTAAGTTTGAGATATAAGCAAGTCCACCAAGAGTTCAGTAATTCAGTCTGTATTCTGGGTGTCCTAGTAAGCAAATTAGCTATAGAGAGCAATAAACAGTTCTCGAAAGAGTGACTTTTTTTTCTATTCAGATTTTAAACAATTTTCATTACAAATGTCTTGTGTAATCCAGATGTTGGGGGGGAAGGGCAGCAAAAAACCCAACAACACTTTTCATTCTTCTTTCTTGCTGAAATGAGTTCTGTTGCCATGGTCACCATGAAGCAGACACATACTTAGGACTGCACCATAGCTTAAGGATTAGAGAAAAGGAAAACTAGAAGAACATAATGAATACTTCAAGAAAATAAGACAAGATGTAATTCCAGTGCACTCTGGTAACATGCCAATAAATTGCTGATGACATTATTATGCAGAGACAGGACTGAATTTCTATAGCTGTACTTTAATTGTAGTAGTGTCAGCAAAGCTAAACTATGTATTCCTATTCTTGTGTTTATATGTTTATGTTAATAAATACACATTGGAATCTGGGTGGATTTAAGTTTAAGGAAGTTTCTTTAGAAGGTACTAAAACATTCCAGTATCAAATACACAGTATTTAAAAAGTAACATTACCTAATTTCAGCTGAATTGCTTCATTTGTATTACACTTGTATTCAGCCAGCTTCTTCTCCATAGCAGTAAGTCCTGAAGAAAAGGATTTTTTTAGAAGAGTTAAGAGGTGTACAAACTATGTGTCACTATTAAAGGAACATATGTAGAAAAATGTCCTCAAAAGCAGAAAACACATACAACACAAACCCACCAAAAATACCAAACAAGTAGGTAAAAAAAGCTACAATATCCTACAATGTGTAAAATTTCTCTCAAACACTCTTCTGGAACTAGAAACAAGAACTATAACAGAGACCACAAGCAGCTCTTTTTAGTTTTTGAGAATGAAGGTCATTACAATAAAAAAATTTAGATGTTCTACGTTATTACCAATAAAATGTATTTGAAAGCTGTAAGTAAAATTAAGACTTCAGTCTAACAGATGTTTCTTTTAAAGAACAGCTCACATTTCAGGACATTTCAAGTGTTTGCATTAAGTCATTTTCATAAACAGGTGTTCATGAACTACAGTGGCATATATACCACCAGCAATTATCTAGTTACCACTTCTCTTCCAGAGTGAACACAGAAGGAAATAACAAACAGACTGCATCTAGTCTGGTTTTCAAAGCATAATCCAGCACAGAAAACATGTGTCACTTATCATGGTATTTTTCAAGTGCTTTAAAAATCCAGCCCCCTCTTCATTCCGGAAGTCTCATCAGAAAGTTCTTCCTCTAACTTCAGATAGTAAACCTTAAAAACAAGTTTGGGCTTTTGATCTCCCCCACCGTTAACTTGTGGACGTGGAGGTACACTCCGGCTTACCGCTACTAAGCTGGAGGACCGTGAGCCGAGGATGCCTGCCTGCCCAGCAGCATGTCCATAGCAATAGTGGGGTGGAAAGTTGGACGCCCTCCCCACCCAGACACCTAATTCCCCGGCCGTCCGCGCTCACCGCGGTCAGCTCTCACCGGCAACCCCACCCGCTGATCCCGCCACGGCCGTCCCGAGCTCACGCTCCACTTCCTTGCCCCATGTCCCAACCACAACGGCCCCACGCGGGGGCGGCACCGAGGCCCTGCCAGCGCCCGAATGAGTCCAGCCGAGGGAAACAGTATCAACGGCCCCCAGGGCCCCACTCCCCCTCACGGAGAGGCGCCGGCAGCGCCCAGACCTGTTCCCCCAAGCGGCCAAGCCGCCACCGCGGTCAGGGTGGCAGGGCAGGCCTTGTCAGCCCTCAGAGCGCAGGCGGGTGGCGCAGAACAGACCAGGCCCAAGGACTCACCAGCCATTTCCGAAGAGCAGCAGCGGCGGCGGCAGCAGCCGAGTCACCCGGCCAGAACGAATCAACCCGCGCGCCCACTCACCGGAAATGAGCGCGCACACATACACTTCCGCTTCCGCCCGCCGAAACGCGGCGGGGAGCCAATAGCTGCACAGTGCGAGGCGCGTAGCCCATGCGCATGCCCGGCACCACCCCAAGCGTCGCGCCGTCCCGGCGGGAGCCTTTAAGAAGCGCATGAACGCGTTTGGTTGTTTGCATAGCCCCGCCCCCAGGGAGCCACCACCTGGAGCCACCACCTAGAGCCTAGGCTGACTCGGCTTGGTCGATGCACATGTGCAGGGCTTCCTACCGCGGCCTCGCACCTGCCCGCGGCGGTGAGGGACACCGTGTTCGCGGGGCGCAGAGCGCCGAGCCGGGCCAGGCCGGGGCGCGCCCGCGGGTGCCCCACTATCACTTCGGTTTGGGATGTCAGGGTGCCTCCCCTCGGGCAGCTGGGTGCTCTGGACGCGAGCAGTTTAACCCGGCCCCAACCTGTGGGCTAAATCGGACGTTAACCCTTTGTGAAGAGGCCTAAATACATCTTCCCTTCCCACTTTGAGCGGGCAGAGCAACCTCTTAGTTCCGCTCTTTTGTCACCTACAGACCTTATGGCCCAGTACCGCTGTACACTTCAACTGAGGAAAAAAAATAGAGCTTTATCATTAGTAAAGAAAGCCACACGCTCAACCACTGCTGGAAGGACCGTGGAGTTTTCCGCAATTTTCTTTTAAGGGTCTGTTTTCTGTTTCTCTGCAACTAGCGTGTGCGTGGGCTTGCTGAACAAGACAGTTTAGTGGTCAAATACTTACCAAAGAGGCAGATTTCCAGCAAAACTATTTCTGTTGTCAGCTGGCACGTAGGCACATATGTAGTATGTGAGCTCCAAGTTACCTTCAGGAAGTTTTTGTTGACCCGTAGCCAAAAAAAGTTCTGCTTTCTAGGGAAAATTACTTGTTTTAAATTTACACAGGTGAGCTACTGTTTTGTAGCTACCATTATAAACTCCCAATAACTATCTTGTAGTTTTATATCTCAGTGTGTTATCTGAGGTATGACAGAAGCTGTCTTTCTTGTTTTCCGGTGACACGTAATAAAAGAGATCTTGTTGGGCCCTTGAAATAGTACAGCAAGACAGAACATGCATTATTATTTAAGTGAGGTTTTATAAACACTTACTGTGATTGAACTGGCCAAACAAAGTATAAATTTCTCCTTTGTTGAGGCTGTGGCCTGCATGTTTTTCATTTTGAGGTATAAAGCAAGTTGGTGTGCTCTATTGCTGAGTATTAGGAGAGTCTCTCAGAAGCTACTGAATTCCAGATGGAATTGATTACTTTGTGCCTCTGTTTCTTTGTTAGAAATACGGGGTTACTACCACTTTGCAGCCATGCTGCCAGAATATCGGTCTATAAACAGTTTCAGTGCTTGGTATCAACAGGTGGAGCTTTGCTGACCCTCAAGGGAACGGCTGCATCTGTTAAGCCAGAAATGAGTTTCAGCAGCATTTTAAACAGTTCAGTCTTGCATTATGGAGGTGCTACCAGCAGCCCCCCGGCAAGGACCCACGACCGCGCTCCTGGTGCCTTTGGTGGGGCGGGTGATACGCCGTCCAAACCGCGCTAATGGGGGGAACCAACATCGCCCGCGGTGGGTCCGTGTGGTGGCTAATGCGGGGGGCGAGGAGGTAGCGACACGGCTTCTCCCCTGGGCGCCCGCCGAGGTGCCCGGCCGAGAGCAGGTGGGCAGGAGGTAGGGCCACGGCTGGCTCCTCGCCCGCCGGGGTCACGGATCAGGGGCCGCGGCCTAAGGGCGCGGCGAGCCCCGGGCTGGGGCCGCGGCGGTGCCGGTGGGCTCCGCTCCGCTCCGCTCGCCCCCGGAGACCTGCGGCGGGCGCTGCGGCCGCTGAGGGGAGCCCGCCCAGGGGAGCGGACCGCGCCGGGCGGGGCAGGACAGGGCAGGGCGCTCATTACCACAGCGCTGCGCTGAGGCGGCGGCTGTTGCGGCGGCGCGGCGGGTGGGTAGCGGCGGGCGGCTCCTCCTCCTTCTCGCCGGGCGCAGCATGGCGGTCAAGGTGACTCTACCCCTCCGTCGCTTGCCGCAGGAGGAGACGGGCGGACCTCTCCCCCCGCCGCCTGCCCGCGCGGGGCGGCCGGGGGGCCGGCGGGCGGCGGGGGGAGGCAAGGCAGCCGCTGCTGCGGGAGCCTCGCGGGGGGCCAGGGGAAGCCGCCGGCGGGGGCGGTGATGGCGGGGCGGCCCCGGGGAAGGGGTAGCGCAGCCTGCCCTGCCTCCGCCTCCTGAGGTGAAGCGGCGGGGCCGGGGGGTGCGGGGCGCCCCAGGGCGGGCGGGGCCCGGCGGGCGGAGGGCCGTTATCCCGCGCGCGCGGGCGGTAGCGGCTGGGCCCGCCGGGCGGTAACGGCTGGCGTCGCGGGGGGCCGGGGCGCCGCGCCTCTTCCCGGCAGCCCGGAGTTTGACAGCTGTCATCGGCACTGGAGCCCTGTAGAGTCCCGCAGTAAGCACATAGGGGTCATGTTTGAGGTTCGCCCCGTCTGTTAGTGAAGGGACCCGGTACTGCTGCCCTTATCGGTGCACACGGCGGTTTTTATCTACGCCCTGTCAGTAGCCCGGCTGTCGGAGCATTAACTTGCTTGTGTTTACAGGTGCAATCAACCAAAAGAGCGGATCCTGCTGAACTGCGAAATATTTTTTTGCAGGTAAAAAGATCTGTCTAACGTTGTTTGATTGGCAAACTTTGTTTTTTGCCCTTTCAGCAGTTTGCTGCGGTATCATACACGTGTCGTGCTTGTGGGATGCTTAAAAGTTCACTTTGCAGGCACGGTGTATTGAAAGGGCCTTCAGGCCTTGAGGAGAAACTGCTCCTGAGACAAATTGTGCTTAACCATTTCCAGATTATAATCTTAAATAATTTTATGAGGTATTTTCTGTAAAGCAAATAATTATAACCGTAACTAGGGACTGTTATTTTTTTTTAAATACACTTTTGCTAGATTCTAAAAAATTCTTCCATGGCTGTATGTTTTGTTCTTGGGGTTTATATGGGTTCCTCTTAAAAATGGATGGACAACTGGCAGTGTTTTTAGAAGTTAAAACTGATATCTTAAGATTGATGTATTTCATAATATTATTTCTTGCAGGGCATTAGAATTAACATATATAAATAACAGCATGAAGCTTTCTCCATTCCCCTTAGTTACAGTGAAGTATGATCTCAAAGGAAAATCCAGTCAGTCCTAAAACTTTGATAATAAGGTTTGAATCAGGCAGATGGAGTATGAAGAACAACTATGTTTTAGGTCCATAGTTGGACTGCTGATATTTCCAAAATCGCTAAAATACCTTTTTTCTTTCCCTTTATGTTGAATATTATACAGTATATTCCAGAGCTTTACTCTTTGAAAAAGGAAAGAATATAAAATTAAGTATTAGAGCAAATACTGTAAATAGTAAAATCTATTATTTCATCTTTGACATGTATCTTTTCATCCTTTTTCCAGTCCTTTTTGCCTCAGAGGGAGAAATTATATCTCAACCATAATTTTGGCAGATTTTTGAATTTGCATACTGGATTACACTGGTAACATTGATTTGAGTGCTGCAACTTAGAATGCTGGAATCAAACTGTGAAAGCCCAGCATTTAGTTTCTAGTAAAAAATCTTCCATCACATGTTCATTTATTGTTGACATGACATTTAGCTTCTGTAGATAAGGAATACAGTAGAATACGTTAATAAAATAAGCAACATGAAAATATGATTTTTAAAATAGAACATCACATAGCTCTTCCAACTTTTTTGCAAGATAGGCAGTAGAAGTGCCTGCTTCTGGAAATAAGTGAATTGTTTGAAGTCCTTGATTTTGGTCATACAGGGAAAAGTGGAGAGGAAGAACATTGTACAACTGGTTCTTGAAATTGTCTCTGTGACAATACATGTTTTATTGACCTAAAAAGCAGACAGTCTGCTGGTTTCAAAACAGCTTCTCCATGTCTATCTTATAATCTTCAAAGAAACATGCAAATTAAGTTGTGGATTGTTTTGTGCTCTGAGGAGTGAAAAATGCAAAAGCTCTCCTGTCTCCTCTTGAGTATCTGAGATTTGCAGTAAAAAAAGACAAACAACACAGACACCTCTGGCATAGAAAGAGAGTTTATATTTCTTCTGGATTATATTTGATTCTAATTGAGTTTGAAATTGTGTTTTTTGTTTGATAGATAGTAAGCAAATTTAGTTGCGAACTTTAAAAAAAATCAAAAGAGAACCCACTCTTTCCAAGACTAAGTTGTAGAGAGTCTTGTTATGAAACACTGCTAGTGTTGCACACATCAGGGGTCAGATATGTTGTGCTCTTTGCTGAGGGTGCTGGCCTGCTCTGTGAGCTTCAGCTAAAGGGCATGCATTCCTTCCTAAATTTGGCTTCCCTTGGAAATGGGTGCAAGCGAAGATGTGAACTCTAGGCCTCTTCGTCATCCACCTTATTCATAGAGAGTGTACTTAAATTTCCTTCTGTTCTTGCATATCCTGTAATGTGATACGTGTCCTCTGTCCATCCAGTTTAAGTTGTACTTTAATGGATGCTTGATATATACCTTTCTTTTAGAATTTCCGAAGCTTGCTATATATTTCTTTTTATTATTTTAAACTGTTAAAAATCTTAAGTTTGACTTGTATTAAACAGATGTGCTATTATTTCTACATAATCCTGTAACTACAAAATGCAGACATTGAAATTTCATGTTTGTACATCATCAAACCTCTTAGGTATTTGCTAACCACTGACTTCAATAACAACCATAAAGAACAAAGCAGAAATTCACTGAAGGATAAAAGAGTTATGTAGAACAACAGTTAGCAGATTTCTTAGTGAGACTTCATTCTTTTTTCCTAGGCAAGACACAGTCAGCCCTCAGGGAATATAGTTGAATGATTCCCTGCCTGCTGAATGCAAGTGGAACCTGTTCCAGCAAGGTGGAGGAAGAAACAAAAACAAATTTCCAGTTTTAATACAGGAAACTTATTTTCCCCCCACTTAAAAATGTCCTGAATCTCTTGCTCATAGCTTAGCTTAATTAAAAAAAAAAAGTTGAGTACCCATAGGTCTCTTCTGTGTTGGAACTTATTTCTCCTCTGTCCAGATAAAATAATTGGGATGGAAAACCCCTTTAAATTGAAAACTAACCAATTTTTCAAAGAAAGCATTGCTTCTGAAAGTGTGGCAATACCTAGCAGTATATTGTACAAACAGAGTAGGGGTTTTGTGTGTTCATGTTACGTGATAATGTTTAAAAAAAAGTCTCATGCAAATTCATCAAGTACTTACCTGAGACTATAAATGTATAGTAAGAATTTTGTGGTATAAAGTAATATAATTCAAGACTGAGGAAAATACAGATTTAATGGATGTGTTAATTTTTATATGCAAATTAAGATACAATTTACAATTGCCTATTTTGTGCTAAAGATTCTTGACTTAAGTTGTATGGTGAAAAGGTAACTTGAGGACAAACGTAAATACATGCCAAAAGGGAATAGCCTAGCTACTTTGTCAGGTCTTAATTTATTGGCTCACTGCCAAGCTCTGTCAAAATACCATGACCTTCTCATAGGGAGCAAAATGTATCTGTCAGTTAATTATTTTTGTCTCAAAATCTTTTTTAACAACACTTCCCACACACAGTTTTTACTGCAAAACAATTCACTAATTGTAGTAAACTCAGATAAATTGGCGTCTGAAGAAAAAAAGATGATGACGTTTAGATTTTGACTGTCTTTGATAGGCACTCTGCTGTCATACAGTTGAATTCTGTTATTCTTGAAGATACGCTCAATACTCTGCATGTTTGGTGGTCCTTCATACATAAAACTTTCTTTGGATTGCATGTCTTGCAGCAGAATTGTGCTTCATAATGCATTTTTTAGTCATTTGTGTATATGACTGAGAAGACAACCTTTCTGAGTTGATTCAATGAAGCCACAGTTTCATTACATTGTCATGTCGGCAGCAGTGCTGAATTAAAGGATTCCTGTCCACTGCTTTGTGTTCCTATTTTTGTGGAAATCATCTATTTTAATTCTGGATTAGTTCAATAATCTGGTTTGCAGTGCAGTCTTGCAAACAGCTGTAGAGTGGAAGAGGGAGAGGTGATGAGGTGATGTGAGGGGTTGGTGTTATGGAAGAGATACGGGAGATGCTTAAGCAGGCTTTGATGCTGATGCAAGCTCCTTTACACTGAAATACTGTCCTGACTGAATTGGTTGCGTTGCATACAGCTGAAACAAGCATGAGACATGTGAATGATCCCTGTTATCGTAACGGAGGGTTAACACCTTAACAGGTATTGTGTGTAGGTTTTACTGTTAATATTCTAATTCCTGTGGGTCCCTGGCAGAGTAGGGTCCCATTTTGTTACTCTTTCACATAAAGCTGTGTCATCTGAATCAAGATACTGCAGTATATAGTGGAAAAGTTACAAATTACAGATAAGGTCATTAATTGAAGTTTGAATTCATTAGCATAGATGTTGCACTATAGGTCTTGGGGGGGCATTGCCATTTCTTTTTCTGCAGAGAACGCTTATGTCATCATCTTTTAATGACTAAAACCTAGAAAGACGAATTACATTTTTACAAATGAATTAAAGGTCACTACTTTTTTTGCAAATCAAAATTCTAATGAAACAGCTGTGTAGTTTTGTAACTTCACTTTCTCAGAATGAGCACAGTTCTAAGTATGTGTTTGAAGGTCTGCATGTAAATCATTGTATGTACAAGTAGACTGTACAGTAGAGAGTGAACAGAAGAGATGGATTTGAAACTATTAAATAAGCTTCCTTACAGGTTTTGTGAGCAAAAATGCTGAGAAACAAGCTCAGTCATCAAACTGTATTGGGTCACAGTAGTTTAGGGAACTAGAAATCTCTTGTGAGCTACTTTCCTGTGTTCTGGGATTCAAACATAGTGTAGCTTTGCAATCTGAAAACTTAGGCTTTATTTCTAAGATTACTGTCATATCATAAATAAACTACAAGAACTTCTTCCTGCAACTATACTGCCATCCTGAAACAAGATCTGAGGGGTATGAACTTCCATAATACATTTTCCTTTTATTCATCACTTGTGATGCTTTCTACTCCTGCCTCCTCATGTTCTTAGTTCAAGATAAGTATTACCTAGTGTAGCTGGACAGCTGAGGGCATGGAATTTACTTTATGCTAAAAAGTTCATTTTTCACTTAAAGTTGACCTATAGATAAGAACCAGTCATTAATGATTTGAAACAGAAAAGTAATCAGTAAGAATACTGATACAGACATGTGGCAGTTGTCTTGGTGTACAAGTAATAAACATGTACTTGGTTATTTTATTTTTAGTTAGTTTTATTAATAATTAAATTATATAATTCTAAAATTTGCATGTAATTTTTATTTGAAAAGTCATTGTTAATAAAATTAAAACTCAAAGTAAAACATTTCAATTGACCCAAATACTTTTCATCTGTGTGTCAATTTTTACTTAAATGAAAAATGCCAAAACCATTGGTTTCAGGATAAAAATTAATCTGAAAACTTATATCTCACGAAAAGAGAAAAGAAATAATATGTATTTTCCAAGCTAACTCTAAGAATGATCAGGAACAATTATTCAGAAGATGTCTGGTACTAGAAATTGTAAGAAAATTTATATGCTGTGTTTTCACAGTGTAGCTGCAAATGGGAAGCTAGAGCATGGCTGTAATTTTTATAAATTTATGCAATTACCTGACAGTTTCTGAAAATACATAATTGTCATTTTATTAGAAGATATTGGTCATTATGTGAGCACATCTCTTCTACAGGGACAATGATTGTTGTGGTACGCAACTAGTACAGTAATGCTATCAGTTTAATCAAGCCCTTTAATTTCAGACCAGTTACATGCAGACAGTTGTACACCGTTTTAAGTGATATTCAGTAAAGATACTAGTTTGGTAATCACTGATAATTAGCATCTAAATGGATTCATTTTTGTTTGTGTGGTTTTGTTTTTTATTTTCACTCTAGTATGCCAGTGTTGAGAAAGATGGTGAGCATTACATGACCCCAGAAGATTTTGTGCAAAAATACCTAGGACTTTACACAGATCCGCGTTACAATCCTAAAACAGTGCAGCTGTTGGCTGGAGTGGCAGATCAAACAAAAGATGGGTGAGAATTTTGCTTTCCATTAGAAGCTTGTAATGCATTGGTAAATGCGTGAGTGAATGAGTTTGATAATTTCGTCTTCTAAAATACATTATTTATTTTATTACACGTCAAGCTTATTTAGATGACAAGTTTTTTCTCAAGTATGATAGACTATAAGTTTGTGGAAATTGGGGAAAAAGTACAGTGTTTAACAGTGAAGAGTTCAATGCATTTTTTTAAATTAAGATTTTTTTTTAATGGACTTTCAACAATTGCTACAAATGCAGAGGAAGTTGAACTGCAAATAAGTTTAATGTAGTATGACTACATTGTAAAAGTTCTTTTCTGTATACTCACGTCCATGATTAGCTATTACATAGAGTCTATAGTATGTGTAATTAAACATGGAAATACGGAAAAGCTTTCTTATTTCTGTAGTGTGCAATTCAAATCAAACCATTGAGGAGTTTTCTAAAGTGCTGGCTGTCAGGAAAGAGAGACATTCTCTATGAAGGAAGAAGGTGTTTGCCTAATCAAGATAAAGTCACACCACATAAAGCTTTTCCAACTCTGCTTATGGATGATATTACTTGCTTTTAGACAGTTCTCTGAAACTAATTTACAAAATGTCCACTCCACTGAGGTAGTACCCTCTAACCCCCTCGTCTTCAAATGAGACTTTTCTCTTGATTTATATAGGCTTCTAGCTTTGGCCTTGGATTGTAGTAGGAAGCGAGGACATTGTTGAAGCAAAGTGAAAAGGTTAAGATGGATCAGAGAAGAGGTCAAGAATGCAGAAGGAGTGGGTATATTGTAGAGAAGAGAGAAAGTTGCTGTTAAAATAGTATACCATACATTTGTAAATATATAGGTGTAACTTATTTTAAATTTGAAAGCCCCTTAACTTCCTTGGATTTGTGAGTCTAAATCTGACCATTGACATCACTTAAATGTTCTTATTTTCCTGTGTTCTGCTTTAGAATATTTTATTAGTTTGCATAGTATCCTGAGCAGCTTGCACAGTATCTGTGCTTTACAAATAAAATTGTATGTGCTTTATACATTTTACACTAAATGACAAATGTAGGATCTCCTGTTTGATCTTATGATACATGATTTTTTTATTTTATAAAGCTGCAGCATTTTGATAATACATTTGCTATATACATACATTTGATATATACATACATTCGATAAATCCAAATAACCTGTCTCTGTTTGCAATACATTGTTATGGATTGAAAATGCTATTTTGTATTTATTTGTTGAAATAATAGTCTAATTGATGACTGGTAAACCAACATGTTGAGTATCTTGTTTCTCTGAAAGCTGTTGGTTATCTTTTACGGTGTGCATTTCTTCAGAAAATGTTTTATAAAAGGATCTTTCTTACATTAAGAAATCAATAATATGTTTTATTGCTACAACAGAACTTTACGTTGAGGCATCACTTTTTTGTTGCTTTCTTTGTGAATATAAGTGGTTTTGGTTTTTTGGTTTTGTTTTGTTTTTCCCTAAATGTTTTAATCTATATTTATCTCTAATCTGTATTTTAAGTGAAGAACTTGTCATACCCCCATCATCATCATTGGATTATTTATTTTTACATTCACATTCTTCCTTTTGTAGTGAGCTGTAATATATCAAAATCCAGACTGTTATAACTATATCATCTGCACAGAGAGTTTAATCTGTACCATGAATAATTACTGTAATCTTCAACTGAATTCCGGAATGTATTACATCTTTGCAAGGACTTAAAGTTACTTTATGAAGTCCGAGAAAGTATCAGTAGTCCTATTCCATAAAGACATAGATAAATTAAATGACAGCCCAAAGTCATACAGCAAGTTACTGAGAAGCTTTGGGTTCTGTTAGGAAATTTTATTCCTGTATCTGCTGTCATACTCTCGTAGCCTTCCTTGACCTTTAAATAAATATGCAAAGTGGTTTTGGTAACTTTTCTTTGTTAATAATTTTTTATTTCATTTAGTTTTAAGTTGGGCACTTTAGAAAAAAACCCACATTTTGGAACTGGCTGTCTGTAGGCATATGTTTAAAAAAATTTATTTTTACTTTTTCCTGGTGGTAACTTGATACTTACTTAACTGTTCCAGAGTACTGTTGCTTTCTTCCATTACTACAGTGCAAGACTGGTTTGCTTTAGTGGAACTCCGTAAGGTAGTCCTTAAAACTGATGACTTTTCACTTTCAAAGTGTTTCTTCCTCATTGTTACAAATGCATATTCTGAGAAATTAATGTGATGACGTCTAAATTAGATTTTGGCCTAAACTCCCTTGTCTGCTATCTGTTTAATACCATGGGATTTCACTGGTGCTGTAGGTAAGCATTCCTATGTCATCAGACTGCAAGCACAGCTTTTGAAATTAGGATATGTATCCTCTCTGAATAATGTACTTATATATGTGTGCCAAAACCAGCTTCCTAATTACATTAGTCAATTAACATTAGTCGGTATTGCAGTTTTAAAATCAAATATTTTCTTCTTCCTTCAAACCTTCAAAATTTCACAGTAGTCATTCAAAATTCTTCATTTTAATTGCTTATTTCTGGCTACTCTGCATATCAGCATATCGGTCTTAAAATTTGGAAATGTATTCTTCTTAAGCTAAGTCCTGAAGAAAGAGTTGATGTTTCACATAATGGAGAGTCACAACAGGGCTATACGTAACATCTAAAAGCTATGTTGTGTGGGAAAAAAGAGCAGAGTTTTAGTAGGAAAAAAGGGAAGATAGAGAATTGTAAATACATGGCTTACTTTGCATGTCTTTGAAGAGTAACGGTACAGAAGAAATAAGAGGAAAGGAAGTTTTTTTAAATGTTGCAGATAAAATGAAAGGTGATTGATTTGATATTGTTACAGACTCCGTAATGCAGCGGGTTGACTGAACGATACTTGAGTAGCGATTGGGTGGGAAGCTCCATCAGTCTTTTTAATCCAGCTCTGTTATCTCTGCCCTAATGGATAATGGAGAATCACAGGGGATATCCCTGCTTTTAGGCATTGCAAACTGAATATAGGGAAAGGAAATTGAATGTGTCTATCTCCTTTTGCTGTAGGCACTGTTAAAGTGAGACCTCTGAAGACGGCTTGTTTCAGGTTCAGGCTTCTACGATTGCATTCTACAGAGATCGTCACTTGATTCTGTCAGTTATAAAGCTTCCTGGTTAGGAATTAATTTGTACGTCAGGTTTATGCTTGTATGTAAGGTATATTTTGAAATGATAGTATTTACAATTATTTTAAAGGTTATTCTGTTTCTCTGATACTAAACCCTTATTTATCAATATCATCCTTTGGATGAAATTGACTTTGCATCTGAAGAACCATTATCACATCTTTGATTTTTGTGGCTAAAGTGTGACAAATTAATAAAATAATTCTGTATTTGCTGTATCTTAATTCCTTTCAAAATGACTACATTTTTTTCTGTATTTTCTGTATAATGCATATATGCAAGAATGTTAACATACGTAACTTTGTTTAAAGTATCTCAGTTCTGCTTTATGTGTACTTTGACAGAGAAAGACCAGATAAACTAATGAATAGTGTGGCTTGATTTTTTTTTTTTTTTCCTTTTTTTTTTTTCCCCCCCCTGTAGGGAACAGATTTTGTACTTGTCTCTTTAGCAGGAAGCAGTATGTATGTGAAGTCATCATTATGATCTCCTATGAAGAGTACTAAATTCCGATCAATTATGTACATTTTCTAGGAAAATGTACCATCTACAGTGATATTCTGTGTTTTAACATCATCTACTGAAATAGTAATTTTTTGTTTAATTTAAAAAATGTAATTAAAATTCTTATTCCCATTGATAATTTATTTGATGCTAGAATAGATATCCCATAATTTATTTCTATAAACTGAGCTCAGGAACTTGTAACTGGATGGAATATTCTAAGTCATCAGGTTAAGTCCCCTATTTTTATAAGGATGAAAACACACAGTAGTTTTAATAAACCAAATTTGCTGTTAAAACCTAAGGCTTTTGCTCGCAGTATTCTGGAAAGGCCACAGTATATGCCTGCTCTAAATATCTTTATGGATATGTGATTTTGTTCTTGTACTAACGTTATCCTTTATCTTCTCCTGGCTTAGGGCTTATCTTTCTGCAGCTGTTCTTACATACAGCATTAGGATCCCTTCTAAATGTTTTTTCTGTTAGTCAGAATAAGCTGAGTTCCTCTAGAAAAGTTATTTATGATTATCCTAATAAGATACCTGTACATACATTCATGTCTGAGTTTATATGTGTTGAACACAAGGTCTTGGATAGCTACGCAGCATTCCAGAGATGTTATGGGAACCCTGTCTGGGGATAGCGCTGCTTCCTTATCTCATACAGAAACAGCTTTCCTAATGCACCCTGAGTTGCATTTTTCTATATGGTGACTGTCTTGGATACACAGCCCAGAATCTTGTGATCTGCTGTTACACTCAAATCCTTCCCTGCCTTGGTCATGTCTAACTGTTCTTATGTCCAAACGTTCTTACAGTTTCTTTCTTTCTTTCTTGTCCTCAAGTACATGACTTTGCGGTTCATGTTATATTTGAAGTGTAGTATTTTTTCTATATACATAGTAAAGTATAACTTTTTCTGAACCTGTTTGTTTTTTATGAAGGTTATACATTGTTTTAAGAAAAGATGTATATTGCATAGTATATTCCTATATTTGCATTGAACTGTTTTTTCTTTCTCAGTAGAAATACATATATAAATTAGTAATATAATGACAGCCCTCTAAATTACATGGTGGTAGAATTTCTGTGGGTTTTTTATTTTTAAGTGCTGTCTACTTACATTTATAATTACAAGGCAATAAATTGTACATATTCACTGAGAATTTATTTTATTTTGTTGTTGATGGATATGAAGAATTCAGTCCTTTTATAGAGGAAGAAACTGAATTGCAGAAAGGTTAAATGACTACTTAAATGTAACAAATACTTTTTCAGTTTCTAGTGTAGAGTCTTAACTTTTTTATATTAGAATTTTATTTTAATAATTGGATCATACAGTTTTCTAGGGCATCAAACACAAAATACCATTGGTATTGTGAATATTTTTTAAAAATCTTTATAACTTCTGTATTTTCCTTTGTAGGTTGATTTCCTATCAAGAATTTTTGGCATTTGAATCTGTTTTGTGTACTCCAGATGCAATATTCATTGTTGCTTTTCAGTTATTTGACAAGAGTGGCAATGGAGAAGTAACATTTGGTAAGAATATCTAAAGAAAAACAGTTTAAGAAAGTGATTATAATAGTATAAATCGTAATAATGGTTCATCACCATTGGTGCATAGAAATGCATATTGTGCAGTACTGTACTGATTTCCTCACAGTTTGCATGAGTAAAACATTTTTTTTCTTTCAAGTGATACAAGCCTAAGAAGTACACAGAAACAAAATATATTTCGCTCAGTCTTCTTGAATCAAGATTTTTTCATGTTCTGAAGTAGTCAATACAATGCTGTTTTGTTCAGTGACATCCTAAGTAAAATTCTATGTCATGGACTTTGAACTTCTTCAGTGATGAGGGATTTTTAAAATATGTTCTGGATCTCCACATCTCTTTGAAAAATTGTCACTAGATACAGTAAGAGCTCAATATAGAAATGAAGGAGGTCAAATATTTTGAATTCCTAGTTTAGTGTTCCTTTTCTTGAGGAGCAAATCTTACTTTAATGTTAAGAGTGTAACTTCCAGCTAGGTCATATATTTGAAATATTAAGAAAAGAACACGGCCTTTAAGTTTTGTTCTTTTTTTTTTTCCCTAATCACATAAATTAGTAATTGGACAGAATTCTTTAGGCTAACTATACTGCTTTATGATGTTGCTAAATAACTGTTATTGACATTGCAGTTTAAGGAGGACTAGGTTTTATTTTTAAAACGTCATATGTTTATGAAAATTAGATAAATCAATGCTAAGAATTTTGATAAAATGGAATGAGAATTAAATGTTATTTCTATCCAAAAGAATAAAGCTCTCAATAAAGAAAATACAAACTATGCTTGGATTTGTAACCACTTGCTGTTTGTACTATTTCATTCTTATGAAAATTGTTGCAACTTGTTGGAAAAAAAAAAAAAAGCAAGAGTCTTTTTATTGAAACAAACTGTTTGACTTACGATGTCTGTTAAATTAAATTGTTAACTGAAGGGTCAAATACTAAGCAATTTGGATACACAACGTCTTGAAAAGAAAATCCTTTAGCACTTAAGTGAAGGTGAAGTCAGTAAATGCAGTCATTAGAAAGCAGAAAAACTACTACAATCAGTGTGACCATGTTAATGATGGTATATTTAATAATCTCACAGAGGCACTTTGTAGCTCTCATGAACACACCTGAAATAGCTGGTTCTGTAAATGAACAAAAAGTGATTTCAGATTGTATACAGATTCCTAAATCAGACTGAGGATTGTTATTTTTATGAGCACATCATTATATTAAAAGCTAAAAGGACAACACAAATGAGAAACTGTAAAACAGAAAATGGCACAATTTTTTTCCATATCTTTCTTGCTGAATTTTTTTTAAATAAGGCTGATAACTCTTGAATAGGAAACTCCTCAGGGAATTTAAAATTTTCTTGTTTTTACAAAATCAATTATATTGCAATTATTACTATATTTAATGGTATGTTGTAACATATCAGTGGCACATATTTTTGTGCTACAGTTCCCACATATACTGCTGCTTTTTTTGTTTTTGTTGTTTGTAACATGGGCTACTTATTTTACTTCATAGGCATATCATACAAATTAATGCATATGGGAAAAATGTGAATAATTACATATAACATGTTCAGAATTTGGTAACTCTGCAGTCAATTTCCAAGTCAGTCTTGTGGCCTACAGAGGCTGTTTTATAAATGAGTCTTGCACTCTTTTCATTTTCACACCACATAAGCAGAAAGGCACAGAGTTTAGTTTCATGTAAAAACAGGAGACTATATAAAATTAGATCTTAAAGTGAAAAGTTGTAATAAATTATTATAAATATACTGAAATGGAGTAAGTTTAGCCAATCAGTGTAAGAATTGCTATCAGACAAGTCAGCTCTCTTTTATGAGTGTGTAATGTATCCAGTCTGCAGGTAAACCATGTTGGTTATGGGAGCAAATATGAGTCAAGATTTTCTAGCTCAGATGCAATGCTATGTGGATGTGATTGCATTGATTCCACAGCCAACTCAAGCCAGTAAGTCTTGCCAGAAGTGACGTGGATTTACTGAGGTTTTTCTGCACTGTGCTTCTGTAACAAGGGGTGGAGGTGCTGGAGAATGGAACACAGAATCAACTTGGGTCTGTTAGGCCAGTAACTTGAACCCAACACTGGCTTTGCTGGATGTGAGATAATGTCTCAAAATCATTTGGGTATGACGGTATGGCATCTTCAAAAAATATCCTGATCTACTCAAATTTTCAGTTATCTGGGGAAAGTTAAATATACTCGTTGATTTTTAGAGCTGGCTCTGTATTTGAAAGCAAGTTGTTCCAGCTGGGTTCACATCTCCTTTTTAGAATTTATTTACTGACATGGACTTGGACCGTACTTGAGCACTTTAGCTTGCAGTCCTCTTTAGCCTCAGTCTGCCACTTGTCTCTTCAAAAGTTTAGCTTCCAACTCTCCAATGAGGAAACTATTAATTACATGGTATTACAGAAGAACGTCTGTTGTATGAGTTAAGAAATGGAAGAGGACAAAGAGGTTATGATTCTTTAGAAACTATTTGGTAGAAATACTTGTCGGCTATGTTATACTAATCTATGTCTTTGTGCAATATCATATGTTAATTGGGATTGTTGAAACAGGAAGCCTTCTGTCACTTTAATGTCATCTACTTTCTTGTTGTTTTGGGGCATTTTTCCAGGAGTTGTTACCATCCAGAAATCCTGTATGAATGACTGCCATAAATGTGCAGATGGTATGCTGCAATATTTGTATAGTAGGTCCATTGCAAGAACATGAAATTGGACCTACTTCATATGAGCAAACTGTACAGCATGCTCAGTACTCTTTACATGTTTCAGCTGCACTGGACTTGCTGTCATCTTGGTGAATAAAAAGCAATAAAATGACTGTTTTAAAACCCATCGATACAAGTGACAGTGTAGTTTAAATGACTTTTTAATCATGGAGAAATAGGAAAAAAGCATTTCTTTTCCTGATTAAATGATTCATAAATGATTCTTAGGTGAATATTTTATGGGAAATGTGTTGCTGACAAGCCCTTACAATATTGCTTTAACCATAAAATATTTAAAAGGTAACAGCCAAAGCTGATAAAGGAAAGTGGTTTTTTTTTTTTTTTTTTTTTTTTTTTTTCATGCATTGTCTTTCTTGTTATGGGTTGCTATCTGTAGCCAGAGAAGACTGGCAACCACTTTGCTTTTTTGATCATGGGATGTAACTGACTAAGCTACTTAATGTGAGTGAAATATTTGAAAACACTCCATAAAGTTAATGCTATTGTACTAAGGAAGCTTCTTTTTATTGCTGTTCTGGGCAGGTCTTTTGACCTGAATTCAGGTTAAAGCAAACTTGAATATTAAAACTGCTCAAGCTATTTGTTTTGCTTCGATGTTGAAGCAGATAATCGTTACTGTGGTTAAAAGGTGAAGTCTGTGACTATCACTGAAACTTGTCTCAAAAATAGGTTGTCTAACTGGGAGTAAAAGGATTCTTTGTAATTTATCCCTTCGGCAAACCATACAATGATCTGGACTGTATCACTTTTAATTGGAATATACAATTTCAAGGCTTTTTCCAGCTGTTCTTCCTTGAAGAGTCACCACAAAGAAAGCCATTCTCTGATAAACTGGAGAATTTCAGAGACGCTTTTTTAGTTAAATATCCATGCTGGTATGGATAGAAAGATAGAGCTAAAATAATGAGATTTTGAAACAATTTTACTGCCTTGATGTTTGTCATTCTTCTGTATTCAGAACTTTTACATTATTTTGGAGATAATTGGAAAATATTTATGGAACTGAACAGAAGGGTTTTAGAAACATCCTGCAGCTCAAAATCTAATTAAAAATATTATGCAGTGTATGATGGCATCTTCTTTAAAGGCACTGGGGGGAGTGAGGGGATTGGATACCTAATAATGCAACCATGTGAAAATTACCACGATATTGGTGAACTGAAATAATAAACATCAGTGTAATAGTTTCAGAAGTTGGGCATAGAGTTATACTGAAATCTTGCCCATCTATTTTCTTAAACAAATTTTAATCTGGGAGAGAAAGTTCACAAATTTCCCTTAATCAGGACATAGAGTTTGAGAATACTGGAAGAAGGTGAGTGAGAAGAACAAGAGAAAGGAGTTATTATGTTGTTATAGTTCTTTGGGAGTTGTTGTTATGTTGTTACAGTTCTTTGCTTTTAAGTAGTATTTTTTCAGGAAACACAGATCACTCCTAGTACTTGCTCCTCCACCATTTCCAAAAGAGCAGTTGGATTGAAAATGCTAGGATTTGGATTTAATCTTAAGAGTTCTGCTTTATAAAATATTATTTGCAACCATAAAGGCTGGAAACCTTTTGAAATGTAAACAGAAAAATTCTCATAATCACGTGGCTGCAGATCTGAGGATATAAGAAAAACACCCTGTCTTTATCAAGTGTGCTGTAAACTAGAACTGCTATTTTTCTTGGCTTCTTGGTAGCCGTATGTTAGTTGCCTGTTTTCAAGATGTCTTATGCTTAACAAATGCAGGTAATGTAGGAAACATCACTGTATGTTATGACTTTCTTTTGTCCTCATATGTGGGTTTTTTTTGTTTTTTGTTTGTTTCTTTCCTGTTCTATGCACTTATGAGCAGTGCAGGATGGGAGCCCCTCCTTATTTTTTACAATAATAATGTAATATTAAGTTCAAAACAATAGTTCAGCAAGAGGGAATGGCAAAGGAGAACTGCACATTAGAATTATACATATTGACAATTTGTTGTTATGGCTGTCACTAATCTTAACCTTAAACAAAATTACTAATCCTTTTAAAATAAGAGTAGAAATACAATGTAAATCTTTCTAGTTCAGCTTTCTCACTTTTCAACCACTTGTCATTTTGCTCTCATGTCAAAGTAATTATTGTATTATCTACATTTGGATCACTCTTGATATACTTCTGTTGCATCAGGTGCTACAAAAAAATCTTTTTGCCTTTAACTGTGATTTTTTGTTTTATGCTTGAAAGTGAAAATATGTAAAATTTGCTGTTAGCAGAAATAGTGAAAAATAGCAACATAGAATACGTTAAAATGCATTATGTACATTAAGGCTGAAATATATACAAATGTGACTGAGTAGACAGGTTTAAAAAAACCCACCCTATTAAACAACAACCTTTAGTATACTTACGCTAGTACTTAAAACTACCACATTTATATTTTTGTGTCTTTAACAAGCATGATTGATGTTCCATTACTGGTGAGAGGGAATGGCAAACTCTGTTAACAGGTTGATGGCACTGGAATTATGTGAGGTTTCCACTCTGCTTCTTGGGGAGCTGATAAGTCAAAATAAGTAATAGGTACTACCTCAAGGCTACTTGGGGTACTGAGCTCATCCTCACCATGGGCCATCAACAAGACATCATAGTGTTTGTAACTTAAAGTATTCTTCCTCCTCCTATTAAATTCAGTATTGCCTAAAAGCTTTGTTTTTCTTACATCATATTTCTGAGCCCGATAGGTAACGGTGTTTGATGGAGGTTGAGCCAGTCATGTGTATGTTGCCGGCAGATAGCTGCTCCCGGCATCTATAATTTGTTTAAAATGATTGGGTGGGGAAATTCTGAAGCAATCTTGAGAGAATGCGTGTCGCCTTGGAGGTAATGTACTAGTGCACTAGAGTAGTAGGTTTATTGTTCCTGGGGCTGATGGTAAGTTGAGTATGTCATCAGGCTGCTGACTTGTATGCCTATCTGAGAAGAAAATGCGTTGCTATAAGCTTGGAAAGAAAGTTATCAGCTCAGTAGGAAAGAATTCCACTGCGGAAAGGTGAGCAAAGAGTAGGAGAAGACATTAGTAAATGAGCAACATGTATTGACAGGGACAATGAATGCATTCTGTAAAATGTCATACCAGAATGAAAGGGTTTAAAAATAATTTGCTGTTTGCCCCCTGCAGAATAGCTCTGTTGGAAATTTGAAGTACTTGTAGTTTATCTTAATTTAGAAGCATTACTGGGTTTTGACTGAGGGAGAAAAAAAAAAAAAAGAAAAAACCCCCCAGCTTCTGTACCTTGATGTTACCTGTTTTCTTTGTTGTCAGTGCTTTGCTTCTGCTGTGGAAAAAAAAAAAATATTAAAAATAAGACATTTGATCGTAATTCAAAGTGGTGAAAGTGTAGGAGATGATCACATTATATATAATTTCTGAAACGTGATTGTCCATTTGCTGCTTCTCATCACGTGAGTTTTTAGTTGTGATGGCTGTTTCCTTTAATATAAGACAATAGCCAACAAAATTGGATTAAAAAGGTGTTCTTGATACATTGTGAAGAAAGCATCGCTACTCTTGGGTAGAAGTAGTAAATTTTAGTGCTTATCTAGATATGTTTGAGAATCCCAGATGGCTTTGGAAAATTGTATTTAGAGTTTCAGTGGTTTTAACTGTGTCAGTTATTCACAACAGGTACATGGTTTTGCTCCTGTACCCCAAATGTTTCATAAACAAAGCCAACATGGAATTAATTAAGCATTAGATACAAGAGCATGCCCTTAAACTCAGACTACTGTAACACATGCAGTACACATTACTGATGGTGAGTGATAGCCTGTGGAAGAAAAATGGATAAGGCACCTCAATTTTCAGAGAAGCAACAGGCTAATTTGGATACCATTTTTAAAGCTAGTTAGCCACTGCTGGGATTCTTCAAGTACCAATACAGTCATCTATTAAATATAAATTTATTGATTCATTTACCAGTATTATTTTTACGTGCTGAAGAATCTTGACTTGTGATGTGTTGACAACTAGTTGTAAACATTTTTAAGAAGGAAAAATCAATAGCGTAGGAAATCAATTCTTGGTTGTTTAAGCAGCATACAATTAAATGCTTGAATGAGACTTATGAAAAGACCAGGGGCTTAAGTCTCATTAAAAATAATTGGAAGATTTGTCTATACAAGCATGTATGAATAATTTCTTGTAAGAAAAAAGTGAAACTTTTTTTAACCTTTCTTTAAGGTTAAAAGAGGCAATCATTGGAAACAATTGAAATACAATTTAAATTTTCTGACTGCTTCAACATGTTCTTTCCTAAGTTTAGGAGAACTCAGTGTGTATTAGAAGTCAGTTTTACAGATGCGTAAGTAGTCACTAGTTGGCACCCTGTTTGTATATTAGTAGCCAAGCCAATAGATCCAATTAAGCACGGCTGTCTTCTGTACCCTTCACAGTTCAGTGCCATTTTGCAAGCTCAATAGTGAGCTGCACTGATCTGCTTGTGTTTCTAGTACATGAAGACTCTAGGTAGGTTGGTCAGAAGCTGCAGTGAATCAGTGGTAGGTGGGGAATTTAGATTTACCTCTCCTGGTTCCTTCATCTCTAGCAATGATGAATAAATCTACTACAGACAAAACTTTAAATGAAAGAATGGTAAAAAAAAATAGTTTAGCACTATGTATTGGGTGTTTTATCTCTCATTTTCTTAACCCTCACCTTGCATATTGATACTGGTGAAAAGATATGAGTTAGGGCAGTTTTTTAAGTTTCTTGTTTACTCGAACAACTCCTTTAGCCTACCTTGCAGTGCAAACTATGGTTTAAATTGCAGTTTTTTGACTATAGTCTGTGTTTGACCATTTAGTAAGGGCTAAATTACAGTTGAATCACTTACTAGCCATAATCTGCCCTTTGAATTTGTAGTCTCAAACTAACTGTGAAGCAGGTGATCTACCCAAGGAATCCTACTTTGTGTGTCCCTGTTCTGAGACAGATTTGTTCTGAACATTTCCCTTCCTTTCCTCACTGAAGATAAAACCATACAGTGATTTGGCTAGATTTGATCTAGAACTAGTAGAATGGCTGTAGAATTGAAAGAATGTATGAATCAGGCAGTCCTTTAGCATAGAGAAAGCAATGCATTTACTCCAAGTAAATAGCTCTTGATGGAGTTATCAAATGATATTAAAGTTCTCATTGCATTTTGTCTTTTAGCAGAACTGTTTACTCTAAACACATAAAAGAAGAGGTGTGTTTTCAGCTAAAATATTTTGTACTTCGTTTTAAATTTAAGCTATATGCCACTTTTTATTTTAGTTGTTAGGAAGTTCTAGATTAGTTGATAAAACCAAATCAATTCAGGAACTTCGAAGTAGATTTTGAGAAGTGTTCACATGGTATGGATAGATGTGCACTTATACTGTTTATGTGGCTGGATAATCTGCACAAAAAGCAGGCTTGTTTTGCAGCATGGCAATGCTGCGTATGAATAATGCATGCTTTTTTTTAGATGAGGTTTTTGACTGAATTCAGGTAATTCATTTGGCATTGAGATTTCAGTTGTACAGTATACATATGGAGAATTCCATATTCTGAAATTACAGTTTTTTTTCTTTACTTCATTTAAAAGAGGACATCTCTGTCTTCACTTATCTTAAAACATTTTAATAACTGAGACTACCAATTATGTTTTATAGGATTTGATTTTTGTGTTAAAGCCTTATAAAAAGCTTTTAATAAGGTGCTTTCTGCTGAGTTAATGATATATTTTAGATGGCATTTCTTATACCTATCTTCAATAGACATAGTCAGACAGTGTGATTGTAATAATCAAGTTTCAATCAAACCATACTTAGTATGAGAAATATTGTGTGAGATTGTAATGCAGGTATTCGTGCTCTTGATAAAGGGCTTAATTTGACTCCTAGCAGAGACGGAGAACCACCATTGATTTTTACATCAGAATGCAAAATAGCTCTTATTTGTCGTGTATGAGGGAAATTGCTTCTTAATTAAAACTAAATAAAACACTCACTCCAAGGTTTTATGCAGTAATACAAAAAGTATCATGTTGTGTTGCAAATGTGTTCTTATACAGGTCTGTAAAGGTTCTGTTAGCAATTATTCTTAACAAACTAAACCACTTCTTGAACAGCTGCTTAAAACATCATTTGTTTGTATCTTTCCTGGAATGTTTGTCGATTTACTATACACCAAAGCTGACTTGTTGTTTTTACCTCCCCCAAAGCAAATGTCAAAGAAATTTTTGAACAAACTATTATTCATCTTCAAATCCCCTTCAACTGGGACTGTGAGTTCATTCGACTGCATTTTGGACATAACAGGAAGAAGCATCTTAACTATTCAGAGTTCACTCAGTTTCTTCAGGTCAGTTATTAACCTGCTTCCAAAGTAGAACTGAAATCCATTTTCACTTCTAATAATACACTAGTACCATTATAAATTTTGAGTTTATTCTGGTAGTGATAATCATTATTTGATACTAATCATGATAGTTATGATGAACTGTTATTTTTCCATACCAGTTCTGTGAACAGTGTGTACTCATTGTGCTTTAACTTGAATACCATTCTATAAAAGAATGGGACTAAATACACTGTTTGTGAAATTAACCATTTTACTGATTGTTGTTAAACTGGGTTGAGGGTCTACTTTTTCTGTCATAGGAATTTAATAACAAAAGTAACCTCTGCCAGAGAAAGATTGCAGCCTTAATATTACCAGCTGTTATTAACCATATAAGCTCCCATATAAAGGTTTTAGCTTTTTAAACATTTCTTTTAGTTTTGTAAAAGTTATCCTAATACTTACTTTTTTTTTCTCTCACTGGCATGCATGCTACCACACGTATATTGGGAGTTTGGTCTTAAATGCAGCCAACTTCGCAGGAGGCAAATCTGCTTTCCTGAGATGTTGTTGAAGCATCCTCTAGGGATCAAGCTTTAAAAGATCTCACTCCTAGCACTGGACTTGGTGCTAGGCCAAAAAGTTAAAAGTAAAAACATACTATGAATTGAACATTATACTAGAAGGAAGTAAAGGAAGACATCAATTATAAAGGGTGGAGGAAGAGGAAAGTAGGAGAAGCGTACGTTGTAATTCATGAGAAGGGAGTTCGCAGAATCGTAGGTAACTGCACTGAATTCCATAAATTAACATGCAGTGATCACCTCATGATACTACCTAAAGTTTTCTGTCTAGTAGACCTGAAGAAAAATAGATTACGCGCTTCCAGAGCTGGCCTTTGGTACAAAATAGTTTTGGACATACTGTCTTAAAAGTAGGGAGTGATAGATGTGCTTTGATACAATCTGTAATTATTGTCCAGGATAAAAATAGATCATAGATTCATAGACTAGTTTGGGTTGGAAGGGACCTTCAGAGGTCATGTAGTCCAACACCCCCTGCAATGAGCAGGGACACCTTCAACTAGATCAGGTTGCTCAGAGCCCCGTCCAGCCTGACCTGGAATGTTTCCAGGGATGGGGCATCTACCACCTCTCTGGGCAACCTGTTCCAGTGTTTCACCACAACGTAAATGAATTCTTCCTTACATCTAATCTGAATCTGCCCTCTTCTAGTTTAAAACCATTACCCCTTGTCCTATCGCAGCAGGCCCTACTAAAATGTCTGTCCCCATCTTTATTATCAGTCCCCTTTAAGTATTGAAAGGCCACAATAAGGTTTCCCCGGAGCCTTCTCCAGGTCGAACAACCCCAACTCTCTCAGCCTTTCCTCACAGGGGAGGTGTTCCATCCCTCTGATCATTTTTGTGGCCCTCCTCTAGACCTGCTCCAACATGTCTGTGTCTTTCCTGTACTGAGCTGTATCTAGATCTAGAGCAGATTCTAGAAAAACATGTCTAACTAGATAGGATCTGAAGTCTATATTGTAAATTGAGATACTGGAGTTTGGCACAGTCTTTCAAGGCCGTGGTATAACTTGATGTTACTTTCAAGGAATAAACAGTGTCCTGCATTTGATACTATGTATTTTAGGTGATCCCAAGTACAAATTTGGGACGCTAGTGCAGAAAAAAAACCAGATTGCTAGTGAGAAGAATCTTTTTGTTGGGAACCCAGAGCGAAGTGATAAATACCTGTTCTGTTTTTGTTTATTGTTCCAAGATACTGTCATGTAAGATACAGTAACCTCTTACAGTCATATAATAAAAACCCTTAGTAGGGAAGGGTAGTATGGGCTGTGGTAATTTCAGTATGTACACAAGTTGGATATTGTTGTCCCTCCTTTTAGATCAGGTTGTTTTTCTTATTTGGTCTAACAGCATCTCGTGGGGTTTGGGACTTGGATCAGAGCAGACTTGTGGCATGCTGATCTAGAAAACCTTGATCTTGAGGTTGTAAGACTTGAGAAATTACTGTAAAGGTGATATAAGCTAGATAGTTTGCCCTCTTCTTATTGTCTGTCAGAACATGGGTATTATTTTAGCTGTTTCAAGAGGTCTCAGTGGCAGCTGAATGTGTGCGCTTTATTGTTTGCTTGAATAGAGGGAAGCAACTTTTTCTGGACGTAGAATTTACAACCATCATTATTATCTTGAGGTTAGGTTACTGCAGTGTGCTTTATATGAAGGTTTTTACAGATTGTATAGGAGTTTTGAATTGCCTCAAATGAGCGACCATTTCTGACATTATAGGAGGTAGCTGTTGGGGGCAATCTAAATCTGTATTACATAATTTTCACTGTCTTCCTGTTTATTTTAAAGTACTTTTCCATGAGTTCATTTATAATAGCCCAGTCATATTTTGTCTTGGATGTGTAAGAGATCAGCCCACTTTGAGTCTTTAAGATCAATATCAGAAGTTTCTCTAGCAGTTAAGTATTTAATAAAGGAATAGATAGCAGACAGGACATGGGTGTGTGGAGTTTATTTCTCAAATTATTTAGTGGAAGTGCATATTTCCTTACAGTTGAGTTGAGGCTTTTCTTTGACAGAGGAATGAATCTGTAGATACAATCAGTATGCAGACTTCTTGTTTTAGCTGAGCTGGCCTTTAAGTTTACCTGCAGTTGTGCTGTGGTCTACACGCACAGATGTATTGAGGCATGCTGTAAGAATATGAAGTTAGTGAGAGTTTTGTGAACAATGAGTTACAGAATTTGCTTCTAATCTGCTATTTCTGAATATTCATTCTAGGAGCTGCAGTCAGAACATGCAAGACAAGCC
Source organism: Gavia stellata (assembly GCF_030936135.1). NCBI lineage: Eukaryota > Metazoa > Chordata > Aves > Gaviiformes > Gaviidae > Gavia > Gavia stellata. The sequence goes on along the minus strand of NC_082601.1, from coordinate 23,698,681 downwards.
TTTGCATTGAAGGACAAAAATAAAAGTGGTATGATAACTGGGCTGGACTTCAATGACATCATGGTTACCCTTCGCTCACATATGCTAACTCCATTTGTGGAAGAAAATTTAGTTTCAGTAAGTGTAAAGAAAAGTCCCTTGAATTCAGCGTTTAATAGCTGCAATGTTTTAAGATGTTACTGCTTTACTCCCACTTTGTCTTCTCCTACCTGCTTATCACTACCTTGGTGCTAGAGATTATCACCTTCATAACAGAGTGTGTAGGGTGAAACATGGCAGCAGTCCTTGGCTGCAGTAGTGGAAAAGTTTGGCAGTCTGATTCACATTCTTAAAGTGCCACTGGAAACAGTTTGAGTTAGTACTTTCTACTAAAGCAGGGCAAAACTGTACTTGGCGCAGAAAGCACATTCATTGAGGACAAAAACATCTAAATTTTTTATCTGAATATGTGACAGATCTCAAAAGGTGGAGATTACTTACAGTTTTGTCCTTTTATAGACCCTTACATTCTTTTCTTTTTCAGATCAAAATTTGGAAAATCAGTGTGTAGATTCTAGAGGTAGAATGATTACAGCTGTGATAGTCTGGCAAGATCTGTAGGTAAAGTAATGACATAAAAGCTATAAACTAAAAGTACATAATATAAAAATATATAAGAATTAAAATTATATAAAATATAAAGTAAATACTTTTATCTTACTATTTTACCTATAAATCTTGCCTTGCCAAACTAATAAGGCATATTGTCTTCTGTAAAATTTATAGGATCTACTAACTTTAGACTTTGAAATAAATGGTCACTGCTGTATGTGATGCAAGAAGTCAGTTAGTGCCTTTATGTAAAGTAGCATTTACATGCCTTTCTCTATTAGAAATGGAGAGTATTAGAAAAATATCCAGTGACACATTTAGCGTGTGTATCAGGTAAATGGAATAAAAATCTACTTATATGATTATTTCCTGATAATTTCCTAATGTTCAATTTTTACCAAAAAATAGTATGCTGTTTAATAATTCTCCCCTCAGGTTTCTATTAAAAATATCTTAAAAGTTACAGGCATAGAAAGATATCTTTAATTCTTTCTTTTTTTGCCCAAATGGATGTTTCTGTAATTTGTAATAAGATGTTGTAACAGGGCTTAAGGCACTTAACTGCATTCATTTCATTTTTAAAGGTAGCTGGTGGAACTGTTTCACATCAGGTCAGCTTCTCCTATTTCAATGCATTTAATGCCCTTTTGAATAACATGGATCTTGTTAGGAAGATATACAGTAATATAGCAGGTACAAGAAAAGATGTTGAAGTCACAAAAGGTAAAGTATATTTCCTACATTTTATTAATTTTTCAGTTCTGTCCAGTATGTAATCTGGTGTTGCATATGGGTTAAGGCAAGTCAGAAGCTGCAATAGTATGCAAGGTTAGGGCTACTGTGAAGTGTTTAAAGGGTGATTTTCATCCTCACAGGTTAGTAATGATTTTCAGCTAGCTCATTAAGGAGAAGAATTGGGATTCTGGCAGGAGCCATGTTGGCCTTATTAGTTTGAATGGATAACTGCAAGTCAGTATATTATTGAGGATTTTACCACTCCTTGAAAGGCATGCATGGTAGCTTAGAGATAGAAAGTTCCTAGGGAATGTGATAGAATGGGTTAAATTTGAAAATCCGTTATCAGTAATTGCCATGCTGTTTTAGCTCTAGTTAGTTTATTAATGAATAAATCTTTTTTAGGAAAATGGTAATAATTTATAACATCTTAGTGCTTACTTGCCTGGGTAGTTTTATATATAGTTTTTGTCTGTTAGGACGTAGCTAATCCCTGTGCACATGAAAGGTTGTCATATTTCAGCCTTGTAGTGGGCATTAGTGGATTGCTTTTGTAGTCATTTTATGACAGATTTCTCACCAATTTTATTACCTGTATGGATGGGACCAGCCAAGCCTATGTGTGGTAAAAACATGCCAAGTTCCTCTTTTTCTTGTTTGGTTTACGTTAATATGCTCTGCACACCTTTATCCCTAAAGGAAAGCATAAAATGCCTGTTCTCATCCTCCAAATTGTGCTAACAAATTGCCCAGCAATGTTCTTTGGTGCAGATGCATAAATGCATATTCCTTGGATTTATGTTGTGAAAAAAAGCTACTGTGTTTTCACTGCTCAGACTTGTTCACTGTAGCTTGCCAATTATGTCGTGAACATGTCATGTAATTTGGCTAGATGAATACCTAAGCTTGGGGTCATTCAGAGCTAGCAGAGGAAGAAATCTGGATATGATGGCAATAGATGAGTCAGTTACCCTTAAAGCTGTGTATAATGGACCATTATTCTGTTCTGTTCTGTTTTGCAGAACTTCAGAAACAAGAATCACAAATAGTGGGTGTGGTTTTATTAAGCTTGCTAATATAAGGATTTTTGTTGACTTTGGTGAATTCTTACCATAAATAAGAGTTGTGGAGTCAGACTTGCTCTGTGTTGAAAAGGCCTGTTTCAAGATAGGTTTTCTTCTGAAGATATCTTTTCCCGTTGCATTACGGATTTTGCTTCTTGGTGATAGATTTCATTTTTATGATATTAAAGTTATTTGTGAGCATTTAAAGAGGATACTTGACAAATAACACAATTGCTTTATTTTTCTTTCCCTTTTAAATCCAGAGGAATTTACCCACTCTGCAATCCGATTTGGACAAGTTACACCACTGGAAATAGATATTCTCTACCAACTTGCAGATTTATACAGTGTTACTGGGTAACATAATAATTTTATCATTTTACAACCATTATTTTGCTGTTTTCTGTGTGAAAACTACTCATTTTCATCTTAATTTTAAAAAGTTGTGTGTTTCATTGTATTTCATTGCAGTAATTTATTAATGTAAACTGACTTTGCTGTATGCATGGATTTTGTAAGTGAATTGTGTACATCAAGCACAATTATTAATTGTCATATTATAGGTATACATATAAAATAGCAAAATACATTACAGTAGTCCCAAAAGGCTACAATACACTCGTATTATTAACTTTAAGCATTGATGATGTTTTGCATGGGTCTTTAGCATGTGTGAAATCTTATGTAGGAATACCTAGAAATAGTTTAAATTGTGTATTATATCCTTTATTACTAGTAATCAAGAACTTGCTTCTGAATAATCCAAGCTCCCTTTATCTCCACTTGCAAGCTACAAGAAGAGAATGCCCTTCTAACTCCAAGGATCCTTTATTGCAGTGTAGCAGACTTCTTAGACGTGCATTCAAATATGACAGGTGTTTTTTTTAAACTCAGGATGTATTCTGTGGGGTGTGGCCAGGAATACTGTATTGAATATGTTTGATGTTTTATCTAACAGTAATTTGCTTTTCTCTGCCTTGTGTAAAGGCGCTTAACTTTGGCAGATATTGAGAGAATAGCGCCGCTGGCTGAAGGTGCATTACCTTACAACTTGGCAGAACTCCAGAGGCAGGTAGGTAGAAGTGATATATATAATAAAACTGTTGAAGTTAGGTGAATGTTTACATGAACTTGCATATGAAAACCAAGAATAATACACTTTAAACAGATTCCTAACAAGTGAAACATGCTGTGTGTATTGCTATAAGAATAGAAATGGGGCAGATTATTAAGTATGTATCTAAACAAGATATTAGATGTCATATTGAGGATGGCCTGTTTAGGTATGAGCATGTATAGATACTTGGATTCCTTACTGCGGATACATTTATTCACTCCTGAAAAGGCCTTTCACTTCACTAAGTACTCTAACTCTGTAACTATAAAGTTATTTTTAGATAGATGCTGTACTTGTTGGCTATCTGACCTAGGCAGTAGAAGGGGAATTAGAATTTATTGGGACTGATGAAAAGGGTAGAATTAGAAGGTGAAAAATACCGTAGTAGAATGTTAAACCTCTATTTCACCAGACCTTTACATTCATGTTTGCTAGCTTTGCTTTTATCATGGTTTCCTTATCATGTACACGTATAGTACAGCATAAGAGTCCCAGACTGTGCAGTAGGATTTTGAATATAAATTGTTTCTTACTTTGATGGCTCTTTTTACAACTGTAAGAACTGAAGATTTAGGACCAAACATTATGCAGGTGTTTAGCTTATGTTTACACTTTCCACCACAATTACTGGGTACCATACTGCTCACTTTCAGGAGTATAGCTGGCAAGTTTGTGTTAAAAATAAGTCTAGATTTTGAGGGCTTATCTTCAAATATATTTTTTGTTCAACGTATAACCTGAGATGTTTTCTTTTGCAAGCAGATCCATCTAATGCTAGTTAAGTTGTGAATTAATTTTACTTCAACCTTCACCTAAGGTTGAACCTGAAGTACTGCTGATATTGAAGTTCGCAACATAATGGGGCATCTGCTGTGCTGCTAATAGAAATATTCCATTCCATTCCAGATATATTCTAGGGAAATCCTTTTTCTGGAGCATTTTGTAGGTGACTGCTGTCACGAGAGCAGTTCAGGGGGAATTAACTCAACTGTTAATAATGTAAAGATAATAATACACTCAGGAGAATCCTTGAAACGGTTACACAGCAGATTCAGAAAGGAAGACATATGTACATGGTGAATTACATGGTTGCATAATCATAAAATACATAGGCCGGTTGGTGTTTATTATGCAAACCAAAAAAATAGGATCTAATCTTAAAAGTTCCTGGTGCGTAATCATTTATTTATTTTTACTGTTAGAACTTCATGAGAAATTGCAATTCCACACAAAGCTGTACATTCTTGAGTAAGCTTTACAAGAAAATACGATAGTGTTCATCTGAACCAGCGCATTTTGCTCCAGCAATGTCTCCACATCCCCTTTCCCTTTGTAATATACAAAGGGAAGTAGGATATCTGGTTCTTAAGATCTTGTATGAGCATATCCCATAGTTCTGACTAAATACATCTTTGTGTGCTCAGTAGATAAATATAATTTTTCATCCTGAAGGTTCCCATTTTCTTACAATGTCTAAACAACTCCAATTCTCTCTCTTTCAGTCTGCGTTAAGAGTTTATGGGGTGCCTATCAAGACATCCAAGGGCTCTGATTCCCAAGTGGGCATAGCCTGGCTTGGGCTGGGTTCTGCTCCCAGTTGCCCATATCTCTCTTGGTATTCAGACAGCTGACCTTCTTGTGAATCAGCTGCCGAACAGCCACATCTTGCAGCTCAGCATTTATGGCAATCTGACACTGGTCAGTCGCGTTAAAATGCTGCTCCTGAATTGCAGTGATTTGGCAACTGATTCCCAAGTAGCTCAGCCATCTGGGCTGTTGGGGCAGGAGGACATGCAGCTGGCAGCAATACCTTTGTCAGCCATTCCAAGCTACATTGTCTCCCATAAAGTGAAATTCAGATTCTCTACCCTGGTGATGCTAGTGACAGATAGTACTGCTGCAGGGTGGTCTGAGATAAAGTGGCAGCGCGCTGACAAAATCACCTATGCCTTGTTCGCCACATGAATGTCCTGTATTTGCCAGTGGATGAGGTGTCCCAGGAGTCTGTCTGAAAATGAAAGCTTGAGTTTATAAAGCCTTTTATTTCTCAGCTCACTTTTAATGCATATTGCAAAGAGCAATTATATCCACTAAAAAATCTAGGATACATATCAGTGACAGGAAAATATTGAATTAGTTCAACTGCTATGCTTGAAAAATTGTCCTATACAGAATATAGCAAGTCTTCCATATGTGGGACTTCGAGCATATTTTGGTTACTGTTATTACAGGTGGATTTGATCATTCAGTTGTCTTTCAAACAAACTGGTCTGAAACACAGTGTCTGGTTTGTTCTTAACGTTACCATTCTGTTGTCCTTAGGCAATTAAACATATCTGAGCCAATGAAGTAAGTGTCCAAAACCTACTTAATGGTAACAGCCTTCCTATGGATTCCTCAAGACAAGAATGATGGAATGGATTGATGCAGAAATGCATATGCAATGTTTATCCAGACTAATAAAAAATATTTTTGATGAAGTTTTGTAATTACATTCTGAACTGCCAACTTTGCTTTTAATTGGTGTCTTTGTGGCTCTTTGAGTAGACAAAATACTAACTCGTTTTGGTTTACGCTTCAAAATTACCTTTGTAGCTTGGTACTGTTATAAAATGAGATCATTGATCAAAGTTTCCCTCACCACTGGAACAGAATATGCTTTTTTCACACTCTTGGAATAATACATTATATTTTCATCCTATTCTACATTCTGTGTTAAAAGAGTACAGCAGAAAGCAAAGTAATTTTGTTTTCTTTGTTTTATAAGGAACAGTCTTTTATTAGACCTCATCCTAAGTTAATCTTATATTACCTTATTTAACTGTATTGATAAAATGAAAGATACCCCTTTCTGGAAGAGAAAGTATCATTCCAGTGAGATCCAGGTGTCCCAGGAAAACAAAAACAAGTCTATAATCACTTTTATGTGATTTTGAAATTCCTTCTTAAAGGAAAATCTAAATTTTTACATAAAATCACTGTATCTTTGTAGATTTGGTAGAAATGAAAATTAGCCTGCTTTCAACCATGTTTATTTTATTGTCAATTTTTTCATTGTGTAAGATTTTCTTAAAGCCTAGCAGCTGAATATCCTATGAGGATGATAGCTACAGTAATTTTCTGTTTATAAATATTCATGATTTGAAAGCTATAGCAGTAATTACATTCATTTACGTATCCATCTGAACACACAAGTAAACTGCAAACTTGTGGACTATGGACACTTATTTAATAATATAGAAGTGCCATTTCCTTCACAAAGAATTTTATTTTTAACATCCAGTGACCTATTCATTAAGATTAATGTCTGAATGTAATTATTGGATTTTGATGAGAACTCTATGGAGCTTAGAAGAAAAGAATAACCTTAAAACAGCTAAAAGGAAGCAGGTGTGCTAAACTAGGAGAAAATTTTTGTGGAATGAAGAACCAATCCTGTTTCTAAGCCTTTTTGGGGTAGTATTATTGCATGTGTCTTTTATTTACATGAATCAAAAGAGATATTTCTGTATTTTAGACTTTTTTTGTGGTTATTTTGTTTTTATTGTGTTTTTTTTTTTTTTTTTAAGATCAGGAAAATTTAGTGTTTTGAGATTAGTGAGGACATCCTTCAGATTTATTGCTTCTATTTGCTTGTAAAGGCAATACGTTTCATTTAGACTTTTTTATGCTGGTCCACACGTTCAATTTATAATTTTGGTGCTACCCAGAATTTCTTTGTTCTTCTCTGTTAAGCTATATTGTTGGGGGAGGAAAATGTATTGTGGAAGGAAATGGTGGTAGCTGTATCTTCTTCTTCTGTGGAAAAAATGTATGAAATGTAATTCATGGTTTTTTACAGGTAATGATCCCATCGTGATCTCTTAGGCTTTTGTCCTACATTGTGTACATATAGTGTAACATTATGCAATAAAGGCAGGTTTTTGCACATCCAATGTAACACCAGTCCCAACAGAGTAACTTACACTGAGGTACATGCTGTCTTTCTGTGGAAATTCCACTTTCCAGAGCTTCAGTAAGTTGAACATAACTTAGTTAAGTGGCCTTGGTAAGTTAGCTGTGAAATGTGCCTGTGATAATCTTTGTGGAGAATTCATAATGTGCATCAGAGCAAAGCCTCCTGTAGCAGTCTGAGGTCTGTATACATTCCAGCTGTGCTGTCAGGAGCACATCTGCTAACGGTATAGGGTGCTTTTAAGAAAAACAGGTTTGTGTTTGGGAGATGGGCTTCAGTATTTGCTTTAATATGGTATTTAACAGTTAGTACCTTGACCACTTGTATGAGCCAGACAAGTTATACTGCATAACAGAAATTCTTCTTTAATCCCCTTATTTATGTTTGGAAGAAAATTTGGCCCATCTTGCATACTTTATAGTGCAAGTTTGTGAACACTTACATCTTGTTTACCAAGTTACCTTGTTTCTAATAACAATCTAATAATATGATTATGAATCTCTGCAAATATTTTCTGTGCAGAGTTGTATTTATTTGAAACACTAATACATTTGTAGTAGTGTATGTGATTGAAGTGAGTGAGGTCATCACTGTGTCAGTAAATTATCAACGGCCTGAAAAAGTCTTGTGGAGAATACTTTGGGGAATAATTGACTTTTTGCTTGTTTTGAAGACATAAAATGTCATGTTCATGTTATGTATTAATGTATATATAATCTTAAAATATATCCTGTGCTGATAAATGCTGGCTGTGAGATACTGAATTCCTTCTGAGATACTGAATTTTATTCGAGCCAAGAGGGCGTTCCATGCCTTACGAATTCAAAGGCAACAGAATGGAAAGTAGCAAAGTTGATTTGACTTTCTGTCTACTTTTTCTTGACCATAGTTGTTTCAGTTATACTAGGAACCTGTAAGGAAGAGTATCTTCTGAAAGGAATATTTGAAAAATGTGCTTCATTCATTAGGCATAATGGAAGTTATATAGTAACTTCTTTTTTTCTCCTCCTTAACATGAAGCTACCAATTTTTATCAGATTCTTTCTGTAATGTTAAGGCTTCACAGGCTTTGTTTTTCCATGCAGATTTTCAAGCTTTTTTTTTTTTTTTTCTTTCACACAGCAATCTTTTGGACAGTTAGGCAGGCCTATCTGGCTCCAGGTAGCTGAGTCAGCTTACAGGTTCACTTTGGGCTCAATTGCTGGAGGTGAGTAGTATTTCTGGTTTCTTTTTTCAAGCTTGGGTTAGTTTAACACTGCCTTGCCAGACTACTTGGTCTCATCTAAGGTGGATTTCTTGGTTATACATGTGAAGAATTGGAGGGTGGAACTGCTTTTGGTTGTGCCATTCCCTTTCTTCCCTTATTGTTTCTGTTCTAGTATCCCTCCACAGTCCTCTGAAACTCTACTCCAGCAATGAATTTCCTTACTGCTAATTCAGATCGTTTTTCTTTGTTCTACACACCTTGTTTTATGTAATAGTGTAATCCATTCTCCTTGAGACTTTTTTCTAGATTTTCAGTGTTGTCCTTTCTTACTTCCAACATATCAGATCTTACCAGCTTATATATTCTCTGTGTTTAAATAAATGTTGTAGAAAATCATTGTAAGAATTATATACTACACCAACAATGATGTTGCAGAAATAATACTCCAAATCCTTTCTTACAGCTGTTGGTGCTACTGCGGTATATCCCATAGACCTGGTGAAAACTCGTATGCAGAATCAGCGTTCCTCTGGTTCAGTTGTAGGAGAGTTGATGTATAAAAACAGCTTTGACTGCTTTAAAAAGGTTTTGCGTTTTGAAGGCTTTTTCGGTCTTTACAGAGGTAAGTGAATAAAAAATATATATATATCGAGTTGGGGATTTTCTGCCTTTTTTTTTTTTTTTAAATACCTCAACAGCTAGTTTCTTATGGGAAAACCAGGAAACTTGCTATCATGTACAATTTTTCTTCTGTTTCATAGAGCTGAATATTTCTGTTACCTTGACCACTGTTCATCATGAAAGATTGCTGGGAAAAACTGGCCATATTTTTGTTGTTACTGATTTCCTTCTTGCTGCTTAGGTTGTTTAAAGTCCTAATTTCTGGGGTGTGAGTGTTGTGGGCATGATTGTTATCTCACAAACTGAGGATTGTAACTTTTGGCTGGGTGCAAACATCAGGAGCAGATTAGCATCTGAGGAATAAAGATCCATTTTACTGCAAATATATTTTGTTAAAAGAGAAAAAAGAGAGTCATTTTGAAATGCACCTATTAAACTGGATGACAGATCTTATGCCTCATACTTTTGCAGGTAGTGGGACTTGGTTTATGTTTTTGTCCTGTGAACAAGAAATTGAATCCTGCTGTTGTATTATGTTGCTCTATTTTACTTTACAATATCAACAGTGGAACTCAAAAAAGTTGTAATTAAAAAAAAGAAAAAAACCTCCTCTAAAATACAGTTTAAGAATTGAAAGCAACTTTTTATCAGTTAGACTGAAAGCTATCTTACATCTTCTTCTAGCTTAGGAAAAGATTCTGAACGGGGTTTTATCACATCAATAAGGTGACTTACATAGAGGGTACATGCTAGCCAGTCCTTTGAAACTGATATTTAGTTGAATTCTCTATTTCTGTGATTTCACATAACTTAATGAAGTGCACAATTTTCAGGATCAGTAAGGTATTTATTAATTGGCATACTTTTTTAGTTGGAGCAAAGTCACTCACTTCTGTGGTGGTCACAGCCTTTTTTTCTGCTTTGCAATGTGTTCTGTCAATGAAGACACTGGACATTGTCCATTAAGGACAGTATCTGAGAAGTTTTTGCATGTGAAAGTTTTTGCATGGTTGAAGAGTTTTCTGTAATCTTGCAGGATTTTGCTATGCAAGTGAGTAGAGGGAGGAATATGTCAGTGAAAATGTTACTGAAATAGCTGTAATCTCCGTAAATCTTACATCTTACTGGTAAATTATTTTCCTTTTTTGTTGCTACATCTTTCACAAAAGCAAATACTCCTTGAGTTACATTCATGAGACTGTTACTACAGTGCTGTTCTACAGTACTGTTTTCTTTCTCATCCCACCCCCACCTCCCCAACCACATGGTTTTGCACAGCAGCTTCTAAAACTGATCATTTGTTATTTTTATTTTTGTTTTCTAACCTTTCTCAAACACTTTGAAATCAAGGATGACTCCATTAATGAGTTCAAAGCAGTGCTTTACACTTGAGAAAAAATGTGTGTGTTTGAAAGAATGTCGGCTTGTTAAACTTCTTAATAGTCTGTTTAATAATTGTCTTTAAGATTGTTTAGCATAAGAAGTTAATGTAGTTGTTTTGAAAACGTTAGTTAGCAGTCAGCATGTTACTGAGGTCTTGGACTCATAGAATTAGATGGTCTGTGGAAGTATATTAAACTAAACAACAGAAACATTTATGGTGTTGTCTGTGGGTCTGTTACTGGATTCTTACATTCCTGAGCTAGATTATCCTAATTGTATTGTAATATAACGATACAATGTAGTCATTTACCGCAGTTTAAAAAATAGATCTGAATGCATACTGGAAAGTTTATATTTTTAAATAAAACCTTACTATTTTTGGTCAAGAAAATTATGACACTTTCGAATCCTGGCATCCAACTTCAGAACTAATGAAGTATCTTCTGAGGTCCCTCACTAAAGCATGCAGGGTCCCAGGTTCTCTGGCACACTGAATGTATGTGCCCAACGAGTTCAGCTGCATAAAAGGAGGGGTGGGGTGGATTGTCTTGTGGTGTTTTGTCTGGTAGTTTTGGGTTTTTTAAGCGTAGGCACTGCAGAGCTGCATTTTCTTTTCATAGTAGATCAGAGATTCAGGCTAGGAGGGCAGCATTTCGTTTTGTTATTGTCAACCTTTCTTTGTATTTAATAACTACCTTTCCTCAGCATAGTAAGTCTGTAAATTGCACAGAAAGTACTATGTTGGAAGAAAACACTACCCTGCATATATTAACTGCTGCACTTTCTATTTAGGTGCGTTTGCTCTGAGATTCCTTTTAAGGAAGTAGTTTAAAAATTTTGCAGACTGAGTACTTTTGGTAAACATTTTTAATGAATTTTTAGCTATTATTCTTTTCACTTAATGGATAGTGGAAATCTGCATTGATACAGTTTTGTTGCTGTTATCTGATATTTGATATAATTAGCATGGGCTTTTTTGTTAATTAACTGGCAAACACTTTTGACAAACTGATATTCCCTAACCATGGAATAACATTAGGAAAGGAACACCTCTAATAAAAATAAGCCTTTTAAGTTTTATAATCTATACATATACCAAAATGACTGTGAAGAGAATGGATTTAAAAATAACCCATGCTGTTAGAAACTTGCATGTTAGGAAGTTAAGACTGCCATCTACTGATTTTTTTCTTAAACCTATTAGTTCCTAGAAAAGTATACGTGCTTTTTTCAAATGGCAGTTCATTTTGATAGTAGCTATTTTCCAGGAGCAAGGGCCTTTTCAAAATCGGTTTCTGTCTGCTAATGCTTCCTCTTGGTGAGGTAAAAAAATACTTAATAGTAATAGGATTTAAAGAAGTTCATGCTACCATGTTGGACTGAAAAGAGAAGATCCTTTATATCCTTAGTTGACTGGAGCCTTCAGAAAACTCAGGTTAGTGAGTCAAGTATAATTGAGTTGATAATTGATCATAGTCATGTGTATATCTCACAATTACTCTCCTATTTTAAAAAGTAATTGCAAGTTTTATGGGAAAATGATATTAAGGGCTAAAAAAGTCAAACTAACTCTTATGTAGTAGACATATCCAAAGTGTATGTTCAGTCCTTACCCTTTTTTTCCTTCTGTACAGCAACAGCATCAGGCTTGACTTGGTTGTGGAAGGCAGATCTGGTCACCCTTTTCATTACAATTGTCAACAGAAATCTTAATATAAAATTGCATTGGTATGAATATGCAGTGCTCTAGCAGCATCACATACATAAATGCCGTCCACCTCAAAGGATATCCCATGTGCGGAAAGGCATTTCTGTAGAGGTCTTATAAAATACTAGTTTCTGTATCAGGAAGATAATGTTGCCTTATGATGTCTTTGTTTCTATAGGCTTGTTACCGCAGCTGATAGGTGTTGCTCCAGAAAAGGCTATTAAGCTAACTGTACGTATCTTTTTTTTTTTTTAATTCTCCTGGCATCCTTTTGTTTGTTAACATACACAGGATTTATTTCCTAAAATGTGTGAAAGATGACCACTTAGAAGCACTCTAATATATATGGTTACAGATGTACTTGATATATGTTAATAAGGAGGAAAAATAACTTAAAATTGCATGTAATGTATCATATCTTTATTAGGTTAATGACTTTGTCAGAGACAAATTTACTAAGAAAGATGGTTCCATTCCACTCCCCGCAGAGGTCCTTGCTGGAGGCTGTGTAAGTATCCGTCCTGTGTTCCTAGGAAAAATTGATTCTCAGTCATGTGCAGTATAATTGGAATGACAGTTAATGGGTGTGCTTTGTCTATTTGAACAGAACTGTTCTTTTTTCTCCCAGTCACAAGAACTAAAAAAAGTACTTTTTCTGTTTGGAAGGCTTTGCATACTTCTGAGTTGAGTTCCCTTGGAATTATGTGCTTGAACAACTTCTTTTGGCCCAGTTTCTAACTTTCAGTTTCAGCCGTGGCTTTATTCACAAAAGGCGAAAGAGAGGATGCCTTTCCTCCCTTGCTATACTTTTGCTTGGGTTGACGTTCATGGTTAGTTTGGAAAGGTACAGGTAGTCTTTGAGAATGGATTATAGACATCATGTTTGAGTTTCCTTCGGCCGGGGGGGGGAGCTAGAACAGTTTAAAAAATCTATTTCTTGCTGGAGATTTTAAGAAGGAAAAGAAATACACTCTTCAACTTGCAATATGTGAAATTTTTCTGTTTGTGAAAATGTGGAAAAACTGAACAGTGTGGTCTTATCTTTCAGATAACAGGTATGAGTGAATTTTCTCTTTAAATGACTTTGTATAAAATGTAGCTACATTACTCCAGACACTAACTAAATCCATCATCTAAATACAGATCAAAAACAAATTGTGTTTTTGTTGAGATTGAGGGATGTAATTCAGTGGATCTCTTAGCAATCTGTAAGTGGTTTGAGTTGGTATTATGATAGATTTATTTTTTTTATTTTTTGGTTTTGCACATTGGCTAATTTCATTCGTGGGATTCCCCAACAGTTGTTAACCCTGTAAAATGTTTAAGGCTTGAGTTAGGTTTCTTTTGTAGCGGTGAGCACTAATAACTTCCATTTGAGTAGGCTGACAGGCTGGTATAAAACCTCCTCAGCTTACAACAAAACCTGGGGCAGAAAGGTTGTTGACCTCTGCAAACTTTTAATTCAAAGAAGCAGCCCTGAAGGGAGGCTGCTTATAGTTCTGCCTGATTGAATTTGGCAGCCTGGTACATGCTTGAGTCTTCACCTGTCAGTGTACAAAGTTTATTTTCTGAGAAATGTGAGAAAGTAGCTGTGATGTATAGCTAGCAAAAGACTAACCTTTTTTCTGGAAAGCTCAGTAACACAGAAAGCACATACAGGTCATTTATAACAGAAGTGAATATAATTCATTAGTCTTGTTCTCTGTGTTGTGGTTAAATTCATAATTAAAAGCAAACATCTGATAATCAGTTTTATTATTTTACAATCTTTTGTACTGAAATGTGTAATATTAAATTCAATCTACATTAGAGGCTTTTCCACTTCCTGGTAGGTACTCCTTTTTGGAAATAACTTTATTGTCTTACTGTAGTGAACGTGCAAAATTGGGGAGAAATCTGAGTTTCAGATAAGTTTTCAGAAAATTGGATGCTTCTGTGAAGCTGAGCAGATTTATAAGCCGTCCAAACACAGCCCTTTCTTCTAGCTGACTGTCTTAGCTGATATTCTTACCTCCTTTTTCAAGATAATACTTATCTCAATCAGTCTGGGAGAATTTTAAACAAAGTTGGCCTTTGTAGGAGAAGAGTTTGCCACAGTTTAGCATCCTCAGGGATGTTCATTTCTTTGTAGCGTCCTCTGGATCATCTGATATCTTGCCAGTTGATGACTTTTCTGTCTGTACTGCTGCTTAGTTCCATTTTAGCAATTTCATTTCTTCCTAAATACCAGAATCTTTATTAGCAAGCCTATAAAGTTTATTCTAAAAGTCTGAAAGTATCAGTTCACTAAAGCAGTAGCAAGTTGATATGTTAGTCTTTCTCTTTTGCATCCTCAGTCCTTTTCATCCTCATTGTGTCCTCAGTCCTTTTCATCCTCATTGTGATAGCTCTTTTCTATGCTGACTTACTTGGAAATAGTGTTGATCTTCGCCCTTCTGGTGATCATTGTATACTGTTTTTCTACAAAATGAGACATAACCAACAGTTACATCCTAGGAAGTGCCACAAGTAAGCTTAGTCCATTTCTATGTGCAGGGGCATGCAAGACTTTCTGTTTGGGTGATGCTACGTTTCTTTGTTTTTCCTTTATTCTATTCCTTCTCTCTCTGTTAGTACAAAATGATGGGTTACTGTGGGACTGTTTGGGTTTTATATATGCCAAAATTATTTTCAGCATCTGGATTTGGGTAACTTGTTTTTTTGTGGGTTTTCTTTATTGTTTGACACTTAAATATTTTGCTAATACTACACTATAAATATAGGCTAAATACAAAACATGCTTTTCACCTTGTCGTAACATCAGGAGAAACAGCATTGTACCCATATGTAGTTCTCAGAGATGTACTTATTACTATCTCTGACCATCACTTGCCTGTGTTTAGTGTTGAACCTTCTCCTGATTAACCATAATTTCTGGTATGGAACTGGTAGTGGATGAGCAAGATGAGCAAGCCGTATTTTCAGCCGTTTTATAGTTTACAGCAGAGGCTTTCCTGACCTTTTGAAGGCCCACCCTCTTGCGAGCCGTACAAAAGCACAGTGTGCATGCCACAGTTCTCAACCAGGAACAAAAAAAAAAAATTCTTGTGAGGAAGTGGAGGCAGCCTGGGAAAGGCTCCAGCAGACCTAGCAAATTCTCCTGTCTGGGTGGCAGTGCCGTATCAAAGCCTACGTATGGTGTTACAGTCTTCTAAGACACATGAGGACCGGTAAAACCTTTGACATGAAGACGGTAGTGATTCAAGAGAACCTGTGTAGGCTGTATAGCCCTGGAGTGTCTGCAAAAAGTGCTGTACCATCCAGCAAAGGGGCTACCCACAGGAATGTGCCTTCTCCAGAAACGGTAACTCCAAGAGGATGGATCTCTTTGGCCAAAATCTTGCTTCTCAGGCTCCAATTATTCTCAGCTCCTGTAAGGTTACGGAATAAACTCCAGTTCCCAGTAAAAGGAAATGTCTACATTCTCGTAGCCATTAACAAAGACATCTGCCCACGCAGTGGCCTGTTTGTATGGTCAGCTGCCTGTCTGTTGTCTTTCCTTCCTTACTGCAGGGCAGGGACCTCCCACAGGCAGCCTGTGCCCTGTGCCTCTTGAAACCTACCTGCTAGCCACTGGGCAAGGTAACTGTCATTGAGAAGTGTAGAGCCTGCTCTGTCAGAGCCCAAATATTCCCAGCTGCTCCCAAGCTATAGCTGTATTTGAAATCTCTAGAACAGCTACGTGGGACAGCTCAGTTACAGTGGTCACGTCATACCTGTCAATGAAACGGCTCTGGTCCCTGATGGATGAAACTGATATCCCATCTTCTTACCTTCCCAAGAGTAGGCTGGTTTGTTAATCATGAACAGCACTATCTGCGCTTACGCATATTCAGAGAAAACAATTTCTTTCCCTACTGTTACTGTAATTAATTGAATTACATTTCATTGGCATTCTGCCAATGAAGTTTTCAGTTACCATTAGCTTTGAGTTGCAGGGGGGCTGAGTGAGGCTTTGGCAATGCTTTCCTGTATCCCGACAGCAGCTGGGGAAGCAGAGAGCGCATACCTGATATGGACAGTTCTTCTCAAAGGAACTTACATGCATGATGCATTGAGTACATCTTGAAGGGCAAGGTGCTGTAGGGCAACTGTTCATCCTCAGTTGGGAAGCGATGTTGAAGTAGACATCTAATGCTAGGTAAGTGATTCATAAGTACTGTTAGAGTAGACAAAGATGCTGTGATTTTAAGCTGTAATTCCTGTGAGTTACACAGGAAGAAATGGATTCTTCCCATCAACGTGCATGGTGCTTAGCATTTTGAATGGATGAATCCTGTTTCATCTGAAAGATGTTTCCGATTTGTGCTGCAGGGAGGAGGAGGAGGATGTGGGGTGCCAGACAGAAGGGGTCTAAGAACCCTTCTTGGAGGCGTAGGCAATGCATCTGTTGACGATTAGAGGTTGGGGTGTGTGTGGGGGTGTGTGTGTTTGCACATACATATACAGAGGTCCAAATTTACAACTGATTTAAAATTTTTTATATATTTAAACATTAAATCTAACATTTAATCTAAATATTTTGGTATACTTGTAAAATAATTTTTGTATGTATTTATACATTTATACATACATATACACAAACATGTACATAGGCTTATCAGGTAAATAGGAATGTGTCAAATATTTCTTTTTGAAAAAATAATTTGGAATGTTACTGTTTTTATTTAACAAACACAAAAATGTAGCTGTCAGACTACTTTTTCTTCAAAATCTTGAAGATATTCTACTTCCTTTAATATACTTTAAACGGATGAAGTTAGAAGCAGAGTTAAACTTCACTGCTTTATCTTGATCTCTGTTGTGGACATTTAAAGTTAGGGAGAAATTTATTGTTCAGTAAAAGAGACAGTAAACTTACTGTAGGTGCATGAACAATGACAGCTTTGCCTTGAGAAAGAAGTGCGAGTTCTTTTGATGTTTCTAAACCGGACTGTTTTAAGTAACATCTTATTTTAGCTGCTTGTATGGGATATAGTTGTGGTCCAGGATGTGGTGGTTTCAAAAAGGAAGGAAGGAAGGGCTTGAAATAGGCCTCTCCCCCTTTGTAGCATATGCCTCTCGGGTGGAATTGGAAAGGGCAAGAGGTCTCATGTTGCAGGGTCATTTGTGTATTTCCTTCAGCCTTTGGCATGTCATGGGGCATTTGCTGTGGGATCTCAAACTACATCTTTTCTCTCATAACCTTTGCTGTCAGATTTAGTTCCTTTATTTGCTCCTTGTAGAGTTATTTTACATGACATTAAGGTTAAGTAGAAGCTTTTATTACTGGTATTTTTGATGTGTATGAATAACCTCCATTCAGAAACAAATTTGTCAACCTTTTTTAAAGTGTCTGTTGTAATTTCTGTGTGAAGGGAGGTTTTTATGGGGGGAAAAAAATCTAGATTTAGTGCACCTTCTCCAAAAGAAATTCAAGGACTGCAATGTATACCTCTGTGTGTATATACATGTGCACGTGTATTTAACATACATAGCTGACAGCTGAAGTAAGATACTTTGAAAAAAGAATGACGATGATTGCAAATGATTTGCACAGAAGCATGGAGATTTGTATTGCAACCCTGCATGCTGCCAGTTCATTTTTATTTGGAGATCCTTTGTGTCATTCTCCTCTGCACCCTCTTCTGGGGAGCGCTCTTCCTCTGCCCCCCAGGCAGCACTCTCCTCTGGCTTACACAGTCTTCATCAGATAGTTAGGCAACCATCTACTTGAAAAAACAAACAAACAAAGAACAACCCTCGTATTCATTAAAAAAAAAATACACGATGAAAAAGTGAGTTTTCTTGTGCTACATGTTCTGTATTGAAGTCACTGCTTGTCTTATCTGTACTTGTGATATGTCTAAGGACCTAACTCATTCATGCAACTCCAGTCAATTCAGTGCCCCTCTTCACGTGAATCAAATCACTGCTGTGCAGAAAAGTTTGCCGAGCTCCAAGTATAACTGTATGAAATGTCAAGACTTGGATAGAAGTACATATTGCTAATAGGGCGCATTTAACTGGGTATCTTGACAGCTACAGCTCTTTCTGAGAAAGCTGCCTGTTGAGAAGTTTGCCAACACTGTAAATACTCAATGTTCAAAGTGTTAATGTAATTAAAGAGCTTTTCAAGTTGTTTTCTACTGCTAATATAAGCATATGTTAGGGTTTTCCTTATATTTTAGTTTGCTCAATAATCCAATCATCAAGTCATTTAATAATATTAATATTGTCATAATATATAATTATGTATTAACAATATCATTTGTAACATTGTATCTATCTAATTAGTATTGCTACTAGATTATTAAAATGTGTTGTGTTTAGAGTCTTCTCTTTTCATTTCTGTGTCAGAAGAGGGTTGTTGCTGATTTTAACAGAAAGGTAGGCAGTTGTGCACCTAGGAGAGGAAAATGTTAATTGCAGGAAGATTGAATTCAGGTTAGAAAATAGAAATGTTTACAAATTGGCCTATTTGTGTTTCTGTGGTGGGTGTTAGGCAAATAGGAAGAGTTATTTTGGCTGCTCTGCAGGATGTGCTAATTTATAATGTTAAAAATAACAAATGGAATTTCACATATATATGTAAACAAAGAATGCATATTAAATAGGCAGGCAGCAGGTGGGTTGTCTAGAAGGAGTGAATTTCTAGCTTAGTGTCTAAATTTAAAGTTATTTGAATTTTTTGTGTGGTGCATTGTATTATGTAGTAAGAACATTCTGCTTAATGTTTTATCTACCAAAATTGTTTTAAAAAATTATGTAGGGAAATGCTAAACCTTTGAAATTGGTTTTCTGTTTGATGCAATACAAACAAAAAAATTGGTTATTGTTTAACAGAACTTGTCAGATGAGAATTTTATAAGTTTTATTTAGATTGGGACTTTGCCTGGCAGGACAGCCATTTCACTTTGCATGCATAAGTGTGTCTGAACTGTGAAGGAAAAGGTGAGATGAGAAGTAAAGAGAGTCTGAAGAATGGCTTTGGACATGAGTGGTGTCAAGTAACTGAGTAAACACAATGCATTAAGTCCAAGGAACAGAAGATGGGATCAGTTTGGCTGGTCTGGAAGTGCCACCAATCTTCCTGATGGTTGCAATAAATGTCCACAAAAATGTAGGCTTTGATTTTCTTCCGGAGAGGTGAAGAAGTGAGGGAATAAAACGAAGATCAACAACATAGACTGATGATTTGAGTGGAAAGTGTTAAACACAGTAACTACTACAGTGGAGATAATTAATCAAAAGCAGGCGTTGATCTCCCACTTTTTGGGTCAAAGTGCTTTAGTAAAGCCATAACAATGATGATTTTAAATGTCAGTATTCAGTAAAGTAATAAATGGGGCTTGCAATAAAAGAATGGCAATGTGCTCAGTAAAGGTTCAGTGAAGTATCGGGTGCTTGGTCAGTGAAGATTTTGATGCCCCCCATCCTGTACTTGGTCATTCTCAGTAAGAGCTGTTGAGGTTTGCAATGATCTTTTGTCTCAAGTCTAGAATAATTCAAGTTACCAACTTCTAAGAAAGACATGCTTCAGGGCTAATCTCAAGTTTATTCTACCTGCTGCTGGAGAGAGGAAGATTGTGCTATAGGCAGAAAGGATTCACATTCGTTAGCTCTGAATCAATCAGCAAAGAACACCATGCATGCTGTCCAGGAGGTGCTGACTATTGATTTTCCTTCACACACACACACTCCCAGCATCACAAAGAGAGTTTATTTCCTGGGCAATTTAGAAGTGGAAAAAAGCCTTAAGTGCAGATGTTCTGCATCTTTTTCCTTCACTAGGATTTGATGGGTTGGAGGAATAGATCAGGATTAACGGGAGCTTTTAGATTGTGGAAGAAATGCTTTTTAAAGTTGGCTGTATTCAAGTGGTTATATGCCATAAATTTTAAGGAAGTTATTTTAATTTTTAAATGAAAAAAGGTGGCTTAGGAAGAGGGGAAAAGAAAGCTTAGTAAAATTTAGCTGGTTGGTGATGAACCACACACTTTTCCAGAAGTGAATGGTAGTACCTACAGCAAACCAGGGAGAAATCTAAACATATAATTTTGAATAGGTTTACATGCTTCTGAAACTGAACTGTCAGATTGAATCTCTCTCAAATCTGATACATAGTTCTTTGAAAGTCTTTGGTTAAAGTGCAGAATCTGAAGCTGCTCTGCAACACTATTGCTAGGAAATACGCAAGATAGTCCTTCAGCACTGCCAACAGAATATTTCCTGCATGTAAAATCTGTCATGCTCAGCTCAGGGAAAGACATGACTTCTGTTTCTATCTGGTATCATATTTTGAAATGTTACTCTTCCTATTTAAATTTTATATTTTGTTTCCACTTAGGACAATTAAAGGCTGCTAAACAAAACTCCAAACACCTTTTCTATTAATTTAAAATGATACCATTAAATGCAAATTTACCTTTTAAACAGCATCACCACTAAATGCAAATAACATGTCTACACATTGGTGATGGATTATTATTGAATAAACATAAGGTCTTCTTTATATGTGTTTGATGCTCTAGTAGCACAAGTATAATGATTATTTTAGTTTAGTATTTTGTGTACTATCTGATGATAGACCTTTAAACACAGTCACAACTTCTAGAAAGTGATGTCAAGGACAAAAGCAGAGACAAACTGAATTAATCCACCTTTGTGGACAATAAACATATAAATTTAAAATTTTACTTTGTACAAACCCATGATTTCTGATTCAAGGCATTTAGCTTCCAGACAGGTGCTTTATTAAATATCTCTCATATATTTTTACATATCAGCCAATGCAGTGAGAAGTGAAGGCACTCAGCACCTAGCAAAAGTCAACCTGTCACCACATGCTCTAGTAATGCAATTACTTTCTTTTTCTTTGGGTTTACAGGCAGGAGCTTCCCAGGTCATCTTCACTAATCCACTGGAGATTGTAAAGATTCGGTTGCAGGTAGCGGGAGAAATTACTACAGGACCCAGAGTCAGTGCCCTCTCTGTTATAAAAGATTTAGGCCTTCTTGGTCTTTATAAGGTATGTATTTCTGCTTTGAGTGTTTTCATCTTTTTATCTTTTATGCTAAACTTTTACATTGTTGAAACAAAAGCTGTTAAAAACAAAGGAACCTTTTAACTTTAAAACCAATCTCTTCCTGCAGGGCAGCCCCATGGTGGAAAACTGAAGAAAACCCACTTCTCTATTAATGGCAGTGGGATACAAAAAATACTCCCCCATTCTATCCTTTGGGCTTTTATGCCAGGCTACAGGGAGCCCTGTATTGCAGACCTGCTGCCTTCTGGCACTGATCTTTTCATTTGGTGGGGTTTTGTGAAGAGTTTCTTTAGCTTTCCCTGAGCGTTTTTCTTACGTTTATTTTGAATCTCTGTTATCTCTATTGTTATCTTTGCAGCAGGATATTTTCTTTGTCTTAATAATTTGACGGCAGTGAAACAGTAGTGGAGTTTAGTAGGATTCAGATTTTTAAGAAGTTAAGTGGTGGGATTTGTCAATAACAAATTCCACTAAAAAAAAGCCCATACTGTACTGTACTTCAGCAGAACACCAGTCAACAGATTCCTTCCCTGCAGGTACACTTACTACCATCATTACAGATCAGATGTAATGGAGCAGAAGCTATTGGTTTTCTTAAACAAGGAAGAGTATTTCTTCTTGTATCTTCTGCCAGTGCAAGGGGTAATACGTAAATTCAGCAGCTACATTAGCTGTGCACTTACAAAAAATGGTTTTACATGATTTGTCCATAGACCTGCAATAATACTATAAAAATGTGCAAATTTACTTTTAGAGCTGGAGCTTTTGTTTTGAATTTGGTGGATCAGATTAATGACCATTACATTTCCTAAAGATCACAGGTGTTTTGGTACATGGGACAAAATTACCATTTCTGTTTGCAGTAATTAAACAATGGAGCTTACTAAAAATTCTGCTGTTCTTTAAAATTGCATTATCATTTGTGAATAACTGTAAGAACTCATTTTAGAGCATAAAGTATCTGCATGAAAATCATTGAAGGGACGAGTTTCTCTTTATCAGGTCTTCTGCTTAAGCCACGTAGGGTTTGTAATGTGTGCTGTCCGTTATTATAACTACTGGGTGACTGGCCTCAGGTGGGTCCATTGTGCGCAGGCTGCTGGCTTGGAGTATACTGGTTGGGTATTTAGGCCAGGAGTGGTGTTTCTGTAATATGCGAGCTTTCAGGGTATGCAAATGAGATTTTTGGACATATAAGCGCTTATTTGAGCTCTGTACAGAAAGAGTTATTTTAGTTGGTAACACACTGATGGCTGAAGTTACTAAAAGACGAATATTAGATATGTTTTATTAGGAATATTCCAACGTTTTTACAGCATGCAAAGTTTGGTTAAGGAACTCTTTAATGTCAGGTTGTGGCCAGGAGCTACATAGGCTGCTAGTTTTGTCTCCCTGTATCTTCCCTTGACTAAAAGGTTCCCATTTTGCGATGGTTACCTTCTTTTTACTAGCCTTCCCGTGCAGCTTCTTCAGTCAACCAGATGACAATCAGTAGAGATCACTATGAGGTCTTACAGTCCTCACTGATATTTTAGTAATGCTTTTGTGTTTGGTGGAAATAATGGCATGCAAGGACTTGTCTTGCTGCTTCCTTGGTTGTGGGTTGTTGTCAGCAAGATGTAAGGACAGACCTTCGTCACTTTCTTCATCGCATTTGGACACATCATATGTAAAGGTATTTTTCCTAGGTACCGATGTCAGGATTGATGTCATGTATTGCTTACCGAAATTAGACATGAACCTTGAATCTTCCTCATTCTAGAAACTTACTTCAGATGTGCTTTATTCTTTTTTCCAGTTCAATTCTAGATCTTCTGTTTCCTGAGACATTTTATTGTCTGTGTTATTCACCTGGTAGATCAAAAGAGTTGGTACTTCTTGGGCTCAGGCTGCTTGCTGGATATCAATTTTAACCTTATTTACAAAATTTATTTGTATTATTATGTCTGTTTTCTGTGTGACAGGGTGCTAAAGCATGTTTCCTCAGAGACATTCCCTTTTCTGCGATCTACTTTCCTGTTTATGCTCATAGTAAACTGATGCTTGCTGATGAAAATGGCCATGTGGGAGGGCTTAATCTCCTTGCAGCTGGAGCCATTGCAGGTAATTTTGCAGAATGTTTTCTAGAAGTAATTTTTTTCTTTTAGTGAGTAATATTTAATATGCATTCAGTAGCCCCATATAAAGGAAGGGTACTGTACCATTGTATCTGATTTAATCTAAATTTGATCACTGTTATCCTTAGTGGGAGGCGATGTAATTTTGATGAGAGCTAATTACATTTGCATAATGTGGATAAACAGCTTAATGCAGCTCAGCAACTTGTAGTCAAATTTGATCTGTCTGTCTCAATGGGGTTTTACTTGTTACTGTGCTCTCAGAGTTGAAGGCTAATTTGAATCTTTGATGAACAGAAAATGAGATATCATAAGAGCTAAGAAGAAAATGACTTACGTACCTTTGGATTCCTGAATAACTGAGAAGAAACTTAGTTTAAATGTAATTGCTAAAAATAGAGCATTAGTTTGTAAAGAAGCTGAAGTTAAAGTATCATACTCTGAAATTTACAGTATGTTAAGGCTTCTCAAAAAATGTTTAGTATAAAGAGAATAGGCAGGTGTGATTAAAAAGTTGTTTTTACTAAATGGCAAGTGGTAGAAAAATACTAGATGGGGGAGCTGTAGTGATGGATATTTAAAAATGTGGATACAGATGGCCAGATTCTGCACCACCGAGGATTAGATTGCTAGGATGAAAACCAGATATAGAGCTTGGCTGCACCTGCTCTTTGCCAGTTGGTATGTTCCTTGTACCAGAGGGGAAGGGAGAGACCAGCTAGGAAACTAGTAACAGATTTGTAGCCCTGTTTATTCTCAAGTAATGCAGAGCTGCCAGAACTGGAAAATTATTTAGCTTACTGTACTCATAGAAGCACATATAAATGTTATTATTTAACTTGTATCTCATATTTTAGATTGCAGATTTCACAGCTTCTCGTTGTTTGTTCGATTGGTGTTTCTGGGTCACTCATACTGAGTGATGAACCGTATTAAAAATGTGTGTAAATCTTGTAGGCCTAGTTTTATAGCGTGTACAGTAAGCTGCTTTTCTGAACTGCAGATTTCAAATTCCCCATCTATTCCTGTTATGCATGTGCTGCAGAGAAGAATACAGTCTGAACATATCTGCCTATAAAGGAAAAACTGCATATGTTTTCTATTAGTGTATGCTTGTAGGCTTAACTACATTGCTTCTGTTTTCCTTTAAAACCTCCTGAATTGACCAGCAACACTTCTGAGAGTTTATGATCACCTGTGCAAATCAGTGACTTGTTAAACTTTTAATTCAATGTTAACCAATAGTAGAAGTTCAACAGAAGTAAAAATAAATTTCAAAATTCTAAGTCAGAACATGGTTCCTCTTTCTAAGAGGTTGAAATTTTTACAGTATTCAGAAGTATTCAGAAATATCTCAGATAACACAGTTACATACTGTGGAGTACATTTCTGAAAACTTTCTCCTTTCCTTTGACTAGAAAGCTGAGAGTGGTGCCTTGGAAGTGGAGATTTGTTCTTCCATCACTGTTGGCTAATATCACGCTGTTGGTACTAAGCAGACTTGTAAAACACCTCCATTGTCCTCAGTCTTTTTATGGCTTGCCTATTGAAGTAAGCAGCATCTATTCTCCTACAGAACAGTCCAAACAGCAGTACAGACATATTTCTGTAGAATAGGTGTTTTAAATAGTAGTTTTCTTATTAACACCTTTAACAAATGGATGCGTAGGATACAAGTTCCCAAATCAACCATCTATGTAATTTGCAAAATATGTTGTAGAGTATTAGCAAATACAATACGGTTGCACAACTAATTTTTGTCATGGATATCTCTCATTACGTATATAGCATATGTGTAAATTTAAAAATGCCTCTTACCTATTTGAAACTACTGTTAATGACAGACCACTAGAAGATGTCAGAATTGCTGTTGATAGTTTATTATTTTCTTTACTATCAATTATAGTCTTTAAATTTAGAAGAAACTCAAAAGGATTATCCCAAGAACAACAGTTTATATTAGCATCAAGTGTAAGAACTTGCATTTTTAGTAATGACTGTTTCTTGCAAAAAATATTCAAGTTTGCAGTTGTATTTTTCAGTTAGAAGCGTTTCATCTTTACAAGATTCTGCGTGCAAATTAGATGTGGTTTTCTTCTAAAAGGTGTGCCTGCTGCTTCTTTGGTAACCCCTGCTGATGTCATCAAGACAAGACTGCAAGTGGCAGCTCGCGCTGGTCAGACAACATACAGTGGAGTTATTGACTGCTTTGGAAAGATTCTAAGGGAAGAAGGCCCTTCAGCTTTTTGGAAGGGAGCTGGAGGTGAGAAATGCAGTCTGAATATTAAGGCTGGTCCTGAATTGCAAATTAGCACTTGCTTTGTTAAGGACTCAAATTTACAAGGTCTGATTCTGAAAAACATAACATTTTGTTAAAAATGTTTAGCTTCTCTCCTGAGAAACCTTTCTTTGTTTGACACTATGATTTGTAATACTTAACAGCTCGCGTGTTCAGATCTTCACCCCAGTTTGGTGTTACTTTGGTCACCTACGAACTTCTGCAGAGGTGGTTTTATGTCGATTTTGGAGGCCTGTAAGTCAAATATTTGCTTTTTAGCTTGCACAAAAAACCTGCCAAGTTAAAAAAAAAAAAACCCTTACTTTTTTCATGCATGGGACTACTTAAACTTGGTGACTTTGAGCAGCTGTACTTAAAATTACAGTATGCAAAAAATCCCCCCATCCTTATATAATTGAGAGAAACTTGTGTGCTACTTCTAAACAGATGGGGAGATAAAGAGCCATTTGATATTTATTTTAATACACTACAAAAAATTTGTATGTCCATTGTAGCAAGATATTTTGTCCATTTTCCCCATGTCACTGGAAGTTAAAAGAATTTACAAAGCTATCAGTAAAAACTAACTTCAGTTTTGGCCTTGATTTCCCATTAAGTAGTGGTCTGAACTCACAACTTTACTTGACCATAGAAGTGAATTAATTAAGGTCGGCTTTAACAGTCTTCCATACTCAGACAAAAGCCTTGAGTATTTAGTCTAGATTTTGTAAAGTTATTCAGGATTAAGAAAACACTTTAAATAAAGGAAAGGCTTTTTTTCTTTCTTCAAACAGCAAACCTTCTGGATCAGAACCTACTGCAAAAACTCGAATTTCAGATCTTCCTCCTGTTAACCCTGAGCACATTGGTGGATACAGACTTGCTACAGCTACATTTGCTGGTATAGAAAATAAATTTGGTTTATGTCTTCCAAAGTTTCGATCTCCTGGCATTGCCTCAGCTCAACCAAAAAGTAGCAGCTGAACAGATGTTTCAACCTAACAAAGTGATGCAATGGATAAAGTTCACAAGAGTAGTACTGTATTTTTTCCAGTCAGCTGCATGTTGTTCTAGCTGAACTGAGCTTGCAAATCTAATTACTCCTTTCTAATATTAATAATACCTGCATTTATTTGTTTATTTGCACACAAGGAACTGATTGAAGCTGTGGTTCTATGCCTTGTTTTAACCAGTGGCATGAATCTGTAGCCTAGACTTTGCCTTGCACAGCTTGCATTTAATGTTACTGTACATATTGTACATCTTTGTACAGAGACATCATGGCATCTATACACATGCATTTATATAATGGGTATTGCAGTTCAAAATAGTTTGAAATGTACAGAATGTTTTGAAGGTGTTTTGTTAACAATCATGTGACAATAAAATATTTAAAAACACTTAAGTCAGTTCACTTTGTGTTTATAGAAAAGTTGTCCAGCATGACTTTTTTTCCCCCTCCACAGATTACAGATCAAAATTTAAAGATTAGATGCACCCACTGAATGAATGTACAGGACATAGCCTCTGAAGGAATGCAGTTCACTGCTACTTGCAGCAAAGGTATTAAAATGTGATGTGCTGGCTTGCAAGTGTAAGAGAACACAGTAATTAGAGGAGCACATGCAGTATTTTGTTTTGCAGTGTTACTTCGTAACAAGGAATTCCCTTGAAATACATGGTAATACTGAATGTGTAACAGATCTTACCTCTAGGGTAGCATATTTGAAACACAGTGAGATATTTGCCAGTTATTAGCAGACTCAAGAATCTTTACAGGATTTACTACTCCGAGTGCTTTTTTTTCCAGAATGGAAAAACTTTTTATAACAAAAATTCAAGGCATTCTCTTTATTTTTATATTGTTTTACCGTTGAAAGATTAGGTTATTCTGGGCGGGGGGGAAGACTTCTATATTCTTTTTATATGCAAAACTGATTTTTTAGACTTCCAGTTGAGTGGAAAACTAAGTAAAAGGAGAGGAAAAGGAAAGGCTTGAACTATTTCTGGCTTAATGTCTGCCAAAAGTCGATCTGGTGTAATTTTTAAATGCAAAAATGTCAGAGGGAATAGGGGAGTCTAGATTTCTACAGTCCTAGATGAAAGGTAGTTATACTAGCCATACAGCCAGAGAAGAGACTGGGTGGGTTTCCAGCCTTGCTTACTGAAGTATGACAACCTCTAATCTTTAGTTCTACATGTTTCTTTCAGGGTTAAACATCCTGGAGTACAGTGTATCCCGGGGGTATAAACTGATTTGAGGTTCTGTTATTTTCTTGCTTAGGTGACAGCAGGCCAATAGGAAGAGGTTTAGTCAGCTTATGAAGAAACGGCTTCTTAAAAACTGAACACTACGAACACAGACAAGCCCTCCTTCAGTTCTAGCCCCTAAGCAAGATGCAAAATCTGTTGGTGCTGAATAATACTTAGTGAGCTAGAGGTTACAATACATTGAACTTGGAGTTTGATCACTATTCTGCAACATGCATATATATAACCCTATTAGAAGGCTTCCTGTCTTTATTCGTTTTTTTTCCTGTTTAAAGAATTACCTGTTCTGTGCAGTTTTCTAGAGACCAGCTTCCCAGGAACTCTTTCCCATATCTATGTATTTTGTCCTGCGCTTTTCTAAATAGATACAAAAATGGTAGGTACCCACTGGCATTTCATCTTAGTCACAGCTTGTTGACTGACTTGATCAAGGCCTCAGGAGACTTTACAATGCAAGATAGCATTTTTATTTCTTACAGCTCCAAAACTGGACAGTGTGGCTCCCAGGATGATCATTTACAGTATCTAGCATCACTGTTGGTCTCTTAATGTTGCAGGTATGGGTTTTACAACATTTTTAACCTGTACTCAACTATTTTGTGAGGGAGGAACACAAGCAGGAATGAATACAGAATAGTTTTGTTGAAAATTATTAAAAGGTTGAAATTACATAAAAGTAATGCCATACGACCTGTATGTTTACACCACAATCCACTGAAAAAAAGCCTTATCTACTGGATTTCTGAAAATAAAAGTCTGAAGGAAATGTATTATTAAATGAGAAGTAACAAGCTCAGTAAAAAAACTCTAAAAACAACCAAAAACCCAACACAACCCCCCCCTCAAAAAACGGCGAGACAACAGAACATGCTGCTTATTAAGAATTCTTGTGCCTAAAGGGTAAAAATCATCACATGATGTGCCTGTTCTTTATATAGTTCACATGTTTCTCAACTGAACAGATAGCTGCTGTCGTAAGGTTGAAGAAAACATACAAGACAAATGTCAAATGGAACAGCATGACTTTGCATTGAAAAGAAGGGACTTTTGACAAGCCAACCCCAATGGAAGCCTAAATACATTTCACTTTCAAACCGACTGAAAAAGAGAACCTCCTGAAGACAGAACTGCTGTTACTGCTGCCTGTGTCTCTATAAGCTGCTCATAACAGAACTGAGTTAGGAGAAATAGAAAAAAAGAAAATAAATAAAAACCCCCAAACTTAAAACCCAAACAACAAAGAAACAGTAAGAATACTTTTGGACATAAAGCTGATGAAGGAATATAAACCTATTTCCTACTTTTAAGCATATAAAACAGCTCTTCTTGCAAAATGATAAGCTTGTAGCAGATTAAGAATACCAGAAACAAATCTAGAGTCCTAAGTTAAAGGCATCAATACTGGTTTAGTGCTTAATTAGTACAAATCAGAATATTTACTAAGAAAACCCCAAACAACACTGCCCCCCCCAACACCAGTCTTGATGGGAAATTTTTATAATGCCCTAAGAAAGATGTACTCAAAAAATTTAATCTTTAACAGAAATTCCATTCTGTTTCAAGCCATTGAGAGGTTTTGTTTCAATAAAAAAGTTAAAAGGCAATGAAAACCTCTTTCTTTAACTTAATACAGAAAATTAGTAGCCATTCTGTAGTTAACAATGCAAATCATCGTGCTATAGAAATCAAGTCAAAATTGAGTTCCTTGATCTTTGGAATAGAAAAATTTGACAACAGTAGCCTTTTTCCTTTTGGCTGATTGCCATGGTAGGAAGTAGAGGTTGGGGGTAGAAAACAACCCTGTGATGTGTGTAGTAAAATGAAAGCAGCAGCTCCCAGGAACTTTCTACTCTCAAACTACTGTAGGGACGCAGATTAGGGGTCAGGGCAGCTGACAAGTGCTTATACAATATTTATTTGTGAATCAGTTTCACTTTTTAATGCACCAATTCAAACAAAAGAACTTGGTATTAAATATGTACTTCATTAATTCAGGTCCAATTAGCAAATAAGATTGTAACTACAGACAAATTTTTATTCACATATATTACCCACTACCAGAGTCTGAGGCTTATCTGTATATAAACAATGAAACTTACTTGGAACATATGCATGCATATCCATAGGTAGTTTGAGTTCAAATTAAAGAATGCTTCAGAGATTTACTACCTAATGAAGGTTAGTCTGTGTAATATAGGAAGTTTAGTTTAGAAACAGAACTTTTACTTTTCAGAAATAGATGCTGTTACAAAGTAGAAATTTCAGAAGCCCAATAGCAAATTTACACCAGGTTAGTGTTTAAGCAAAAGAAGTTCCTTGCAAAGTCAAATTTAACTATATTAAAAGTTACACAAATCCAAGAATGTGCTCGTAATTTATATATAAAAAGTGACAATGCAAGATCTGATTTTCAGTGATCTTAATACATTTTCAAAGTCCATAGTTGAATCCATATATTCCTCCCTTAAGCTATTATTTGAACTGACACATGCTTACACTTTTAAGATTTGCATCAAATCATTCACAAGTCTACCACTGTTGCCTGTTTCTAAAGATCTACGCCGGTATGCGGGTTGCAGCTTCCTCTTCTGCGTCAGCTCTGTTAGCATTTATTTCTGCCAGTGTTCGACCAAATCGAGTCCACTCATCACTGCGAGGAACGGCAATTTGCTGTTGACAAAGAGAACATTATTTAAACCTGCTGATAAATAAAAACTGAGCTCATTTTGAACAGCAGAGTGCTTAAATAGTGTTCAGAAGAGGTTCTGATAGAAAAGCTTACCTTTATTTGGTGTAACTTTTAAAATAGTCTGAACATCAAAAGCTCTAACTAATAAAAGAATCAGAACTTGAAAATCCTGTATTTAAGTACGTAATGATACTACTACAAGCTTGCATGATACATCTCCAACTGAGAGACTGCCTCCAAAGGGGAATACTAATGCCACGTCCTCATCCAATCAATTAGTTGCATACTACTACAGTACACATACTTGCAATAGCAAAAGCTTTCCTGTAGGAAGGAAGTCAAGACTGTTTCACTGCAAAATTTTTTGTTCGGTACTTCTCAAGCTATGGTCAGAATTCACATGTGCCACAGTTACAAAGAGGGTAAAATCTCTACAAACAAAACCATTGATTCTTTCACCTTATTTTACCAGCCTTACAATAATGCTTTTACTTTTTGATTGGCTGCCAGATAGCATGCTAAAAAGTTATGCTACAATACATGAAATAGACAAAAAAAAGAAACATTAATTTGAAAATAAAAATTAAACCTTATTCTTCTAATCACAGGGGGGAAAAGTTAAAAGCGAGTTGCTAAATAAGAGTAAAAGTCAAAGTAACTTGAGTGTTTTGTAATGTACTTTGCACAATACATGGTATACATACCTCTCCCACGTCATATATAACTATTTGTCCCTCTGAATCACCTACAGCAATCTCTCTCCCAGAATGCGTCCATCTCACACGGTTCAGAGCAGGATTGCCCTCCACAGTAATGCTTGCAGTTGGCACCTGTACCCATTTAAAATACATTGCTAAAAATGCATGAGGATTCCATACGTTATAGATTACAGAACACACCTAGTCCCTCAGTGTTGGATCAAAAGAAGAACATTTCAACTGAGGCAGAGAACATAGATCTCCAAGACTCTCAGTGGCCTTAAGCTATCACCAGTGACATGACCAAAATAACACATCTTCTGTCCTTTGGCCAAAGTACAAACATCCTCTATCAAAAAGCACATCTGCACTCTTCCCATGAGACAGGAGGCATAGACATGCATGCAGTCAGACAGCAAGGAGGAGCCCTGGGATCTCAAGAAAGATTATGACAGAGGGCAGGGATGAAATCAGCTGCTTTGGCAGGTCAAATCCTGTCCAAAGGCTAGAACTGGGTAATTCCAATTTGAAGCCATAGGCTGCCATATGCTCCTACAGAACTGCTCTTTCTTCTACATGCAGTTTTAAGGAGGTGAAATTTAAGTACTGACTATCTGTTATGTTTTTCCTCTCACCTACCTCCAACAAGTTTAAGTCTCGGTAAAGATTTATACTATAATTAAGTTTATAACTCACACCAGAAAAACCAAACATTCAATTCTCTAAGTTTAAAAACAAATTACAATTTCACTGCAGTATTACTATGGCAATAGTAATATGGCAACAGAACAATGGTGGTGTGTGGGCAACAGGTTTGTTCACAGTGTTAAGCTATAGGCTGCCAAGGCCATATTGGGGGAGGTCTATAATCACTTTCACAAAACAGATCAGCATCACACCGAAAGATGTTTTG
Organism: Gavia stellata; assembly: GCF_030936135.1. Lineage (NCBI taxonomy): Eukaryota > Metazoa > Chordata > Aves > Gaviiformes > Gaviidae > Gavia > Gavia stellata. The sequence goes on along the minus strand of NC_082601.1, from coordinate 23,666,267 downwards.
CACTCTTGTTACAGGTAAAACAATTTAATTACCACAGTTATTCATTATGAGGAGTCATCTGAGTTACAACCCCATAATCAAAGAATGATACCTTATTACGCAGAAACTACTGGAACTACAGAATATCTAAGAACAACAACAAAACCCAAACCAAATCACTATGGTAAACTCCTGTCATTTTTTTTTCCCCGAAGTGTACAAACACTCTTCCAGCAACATTCGACTGTTAACCTGACTGCCTCACCTCAGTATCATTGTTGAGATTCCACAGGTCAAGCCTGCCCATCCCATCCACACAGGCAAACAAGGCAGGGTGAGTTGGAGACCACATGACATCATAAACATAATCTGAGTTGTCTTCAAAGGAGTAGAGAGGTTTGTTATTCTGAAAAAAAGCAAATACAACAATGCAATACCCAAACTCTGCACTTCCAAATTATAAAGCTAATGGGTAAAGCAAAATACAGAATTTCTCAACAGCATTATCAGCAATAATTGAAGTGATTCACATTTTGACATACTTTAAAAAAATGCCTCTGCAAAAAGCAGTCAAAAATTAATGCTATTATTAAAGAGATGCTTTCCAAAGCATGCAGCCTTTTTGCTGGCTGCTACTATAAAACAATCAGTAGCATGCCAATATTGTAAGATTATAAATTTAATGCATTAAAAAAATCTTGTAAGTCAAGCCAATGATAATTCAGTGACAGCACTTCAGACTATTAGTGGGAGATTCTAACTCTGCTTCCTCTGCTGTGCATTCCTCAGGGCATCAAACTAACAAAGAAAGAGGTAATTCTGGCAATCGGAATTATAGATATTTCAATTGCGAGCTTCATGGAGTTTAACTGACATCAGTTTTGGTGCCATCCCCTAGTCCTCCATAAAATTGTAGCAAAACATTTGCCTTCTGCATAATATGAAGTAACTGATTTTACAACATGATTTACATTTGATTACATTGTAATCATTGTTGATAACAAAGTGCAACAGGATGAACAGAATGGATCTGAAGTATACAAGTGATGTACAATCTGAAAGCAAAGCTTTATGTTGTTAACTATAGTTTTGTTCATCAGCTGTCTCCTCTTTGAGGACTGCTGCCTAGGAACCTAGACAGCTTCACACCGTTTGACTTCAGTTTACTGAAGTTTCTTGAGTAGCTTACAATATAGCACCACCTTGTGTCAAGGACTACGATGAAAACCACTGAACTATCTATTTAAGTTACCTTAGTTGTCCAAAGCTTTACTGTCCAGTCAAAAGAAGAGGTGACAAAAAGATGTGAGAAGTCTACAGGTCCAACTGCTGCATGGCAGTTGATACCTGTGATTGGTCCCTGGTGTCCTTCAAACATCTCACTGATTCCAGCTTTGCTGTTTTAGAATATATAACCAAGGTTAATTTATCTTGAAACCATACATCTGCAGACAGATAGCACTGAAATGCAATTTAAATATAGCCACAAGAAGATTTTGCTGCTTTGTATGGATGTTACCCCACTGCAAAAGGCTTCATCACAACAGGATCACAGAAGACCAGGCTTGAATATGGGCCTTAACTCCAACATCTATTTTCTGCTAACCTTAAGTGCCAAAATATACCACAGAAGAGACTCATTCAGCAGGTACCGGTCCAGACATTTAACTACATTGTTCTCCAAGCAATAGCTAAAACTTTCATTCGTGCAAAGAACAAAATCCAGTCCTCAAGAATGAGCATAAAACTTCCCCTGACTTAAGAGAAGTTGCATGTACCTTACGGACACAGAGTTCAGACATAAAACAGTAACAATATATCCCTAACAGACTCCTATCAGAAGCAATGAAAAAGAAGGGGGGGAAGAGATGGGAAGGATGTTAAACAAAAGTGATACAATTTTGGGTATTCTGGAACCAAAAAGCTGTGCAGTAAGGGTGAAGTGTATTTGAAATGAAGCCTGGACACTCAATTATATTTAAGAAAGCAATTGATAAGATACAGTCAGACAATTTCAAAATAGATTGAACAGCAGGTGAAAAGCTAGCCAATTTAAGATTTGTGCGTGATGTTACTGTACAATTATCTATAGAACCGATACAAAGTCTGGAATGTTCTGCTACAATTCAAATGAATAAAACTGCAGTGATCTGCTCTGCACTCATCAACACAACTCCTAGTCACTGAAGGCAGCATAGTACCAATTCAATATTCCAACTTCTGGTTTTAATGAAGCTCTGACTCAGGAAAAAGTGTGCACTGGAATTCATACACAGCTATTCTGAACTCCTTCAAGACAAAGGAGTAAACATGCACTATAAATAATTTTAGGAGTGTAAACCATGCAGGGACTCATCCTTTCACCATTTTTATCTCCTTTGAATAATTAAAGTTTGTATTTACCTGCCGTGACGGCACGCAGTGTACACTGAGCCTTCTTCACTGCCAACAACAAAGTTGTTGACATCTCCAATAGGGAAGGACATGCAAGTAACAGCCACAGCCTTGGACTGTTTGTGAACCAGCTCCATGCTATCCTGTAGTGAAAATATCAGCAACTTAATATTTCAACTTTAAAAAAAAGTAACACCTACAAGGTCATTTAGATTTTTCAATAGTAGGTATTGTTTTTATATTTTACTTGTACAGAATTGGGCAGGAATAAGAAAGTTATTTCTTGTTAAAATTGTGTTCACCACTACCACAAGTGCAACAAAAAATATACAAAATGATCAACAGACAATATTTGATTCCATGAGTGGGGAAATATTTTATCAAATACTTATCAAGCTACCTCAAGTATAATTCTGTGTGTTGGAAAATTGTTTATTAATGCTTTTTAGATTAATTTTTACAATATATTCAACTGGAATAGATACTACATATATCCAAAGTCATCTTACCTGCGGCTGGGAAAGCATGTCCAGACTCCAAGAGCATATTTTCCCATCAGTTGAGATACTAATCAAATTATGAGCATTCTGGGTCCCAACAACATTTACACAGTACACTGGGTGCTAAAAAATGTAAAATACTATCAGAATAAGGAATTTCCAAGTAATAAACAATTCTGATATAATTAATATACAGTAAAATATACAACTTCACCATTTAACAAAGCACAGAGGATTGATCACAGTACGGTACAAAGAATACTCCCCTATAAAACTGATACTTGTTTTTCTGACACTTAGATTTTTATTAATAGCCCAGTTCTTCAGTGATAGCATTGGCAAAATATGGATATAAACATTCAAGCATTATCAATCAAGTGCACTGGACAGTTTCCTAGAGGTTAAATACATCTCAACAGGGAACAGTCCTTGAAGATATTTCACACCCTACCGTGTGAGCAGCAGCTGAAAGTGGAGTTCTCTGCACTGGAGTTCTCTTATTGCTGCGATTATCCCATAGCACTATTTGGCCTGAGTACGTGCCACCAACCACCAGATTGGGATGAAATTTTGCAAATGTAGCTGACATCACTGCTGACTGAAAAAAAACCCCAAACAAACAACAAAATAGACAAAAAGCTATCATTCAACGCTATGTCTAAAACTAAAGAAAATGGGACCACATATCAGAGTAAGTTCTTATAAACCTAGAGTTATTTGATACACTATTTCACTGTCCAATTACTTAGGAATTCACAAACCCTTTTAGTTTTAATTTGTATTAATAAATGAAGTTTTTATCTTCTTTTCTTTCATATGTGTACATTCGTATTCCTCCTAGCATAGTTTGTTCGCAAGCGAAGGCCCAGCAACATACAAGGTTTTAATAATGTTTTGCCACGTTCTGTGGTCATTTACTTAGAGAACATACAAATCCATTTTAATACAATAAAGTTACTTTTGCAATCTGGGCTTTGACAGTAATCTGACAACATGAGATTAAATTTTGGTTCAACTATGTAATTTTTCAGAATTATGGCATTTTGAAAATAAAGGTGACTATCCCAGGCTTGGCATAATGGAAGAGATTTGCATGTTTTTATGTTTCAGAAAACTACTAGAAAACCTCCATCTGCCTTTTTCTTGACACATATGTTTCTAGTTTTCATCCTTGCTCCATCTCCTCAGGCCATCTTCATTTTATTCAGTAAACTAAGCTCTAGTAGTATACAACCCCACTCAATCCCCTTACATACAAACCTTCTTTGTGATTCAACCATTACACAAGAAGGTTTATTGTTTTTTAAATAAATTAAAATAAGAAAATGAGTTCTCAAACAAGACTGAATTCTGAATGATGCCAGAGATTCTGAAACAGAATAATGTTTCTAAACTGAAATCCCTAGCTATCAACATCTGTTTGCAAATACATACGGTTAAAGTGAATGCTAGCCCAATGAAATCATTATGTTGACAACATAAGGAAGGTACTTGTCCAAGTTCATCAACATAAAATCTTTAGTCTCCCAAGACAGAATCATACCTGGCAGTGAAAGACATACTCTGGGGTAGTTTTTTTGTACTTCATATTCCATACAAGGGCCACCCCATCAGGCTCATGAGGTGCATCCTCATTGTTGTTGTAAGAGGCTACAAGTAATTCTGGGTACTGTAAGTGAAAGACTCAAAGTAAGCAAGATGACTAGCTAATGGTCCAGACAATCCTAGAATCTTTGTTTTCTTTTGCCAAAATAGGGTTAAAAAAAACACCAAAAACCAAAAGCCACCTTATGTTACATATAAATGAGAAATTGTCAGTTAAAACTGTAATTGTTTCAAATTTAGCTCATAAAACAGCATTAACATACACATTAGAGTCTTGTCTTTCATCATAACTTGCTTTTAAATGTAAAAACCAGTACTTTTAAGTGAGCTTTTTTTAGTAAAGCTAACAGTTACCTCTACAAAGTAGTCCATAAACCAGGAACAAATATGTCAAAGACTTTTTTCATAATACAAACATTTTGCTACTTTTCACAAAATATTAACAGCTCTGTTTACTTTTTGCAAACTATGGAGCATGTAAGGAACACATTTAGAAATACAGCCTTTATCAATTATACTTATAGAAGGGTCAAGCTCATAGAACTATAAGAATTTACAAAGATAACTGCTTAATGCAAACATTATTTTTTACCTGAGATGACCAGTCCAAACAACTGACAACACGATGCTTTGACCAACGTTCATCAAAAAACTGCCTATTTAAAGACAGTTTTGCTCCTGCTTGAATCTCTCTATAAAGGCAATTAGCAGATATTAATCTTAGTTCACCTTTTCAATTACAAAAATTGCACATTCACAGTGAAGTATTCAATGTTCACATTACCCTTCTTTGTCTTCTAAGTCTCTTCCACTGTAGTCAAAGAAAATGTTGATTTGCTCAGAAAGGGCTCTTTCAACAATCCTTGTGGAGTGGTCAAAGAAACTTAAAAATTCTTCAGAATGCAAAATTTGTTGTTTTTCCTCTTCTGTAAGTTCATGAGGGGCAGCTGGAAAAGAATGATACATAAGTCTCTGAACTGCATACTTTCAGCAATTCTTTCCAAGAAAGAAAAACAGTATTTATTACGATGTTGGAAAATTTTTTTCCCAACATCCATAGATTTTAAATACATTTTTGCATTTTATACTTTGCTAGCTGATTGTTAAAATGTAAATCAAATTAGTTTCAACTTAATGGAAAGAAAAGAAGTTAAAAATTTACTGATGCCTTTCTCTACAGCACACTCAAGTCTTGACGTGAACTGTACCTTCTTCTTCCTCCTCCTTTTTTAATGTTTTTTCTTCCTCAGGTTCAACTAATGGTTTTGGTGCAACCACATCATCTTCATCTTCCTCGTCTAAGGAGAAACATTATGGTGAGACTGTCAATGTTTTTAAAAAGGAACAGTAACATTCCATATGAATCTCGAATATGCTGATGTAAAATGGTATCATTTAGCTTAAAATGGTTATATTTGTAAAATGTAGTCCTCAGGATAACACTATCTCAAACCAAAAGATCATTGGAACACTGTCTACACCTGGATTTTAGTTGCACTAAATTATGTAGTTGTATAAACTGAAATAAGACACATAAGAAATTGCAAAGAATCCAAAGTGGAAATCTCTCTTACAAGCATTTATGATTTCACACAAAACCATGTGGTGGATGCATGTTCTGTGTAACATACTGACACATTAATGCTGCAGAATAAAGAAAAATCAAATGTCTAAAATAGTCTACAGAGCAGCTGCTTACTTGTGATCTGAAACCATCAGAGTCTAATGGGTCTTCACATGGCATGAAGATGGCTTACATTAGCTTTCAGGTTGCTATTCTGAGAGGTAAATTTTGCTAAAGATAATAGCAGGGAGATTACATTTTTTCTGTCATTCTAAATGCAAGTCTCATTATCTGTATCATGTTTGGCAATGAGAACTTTACAGCAAAATGCGTTTTCCCTAATTGCAATGAATAACATAAAATGTTAATGTTCAGGAATACTGACAAGGTTTACAGCACTTTTTGCATTTCTACATTTTATTCTTTGAATACTGTAAACCAGAAAATAACTTTAAATTACTTAGTGTTGTAGAATATGCATTTCCTGGCTCTTCTTCATCCACTTTATTCTAGAATAAGCTTCTGAAAAGACTATTTTTATTGGTTAAACAGCTATGTCATCTATCTATAAAGGAATGGCAGCAGGAGTCTGCTGCATGCCTCATCACAAGTAATGAGACAGTATTCAACAAGGACTAGGCTTGTGTGTTGCAGCCATCTCCCTGACCCATGTTCAAAGTTATCTAACAAAAAAAAAAAAAAAATCATCCACATGCACACACACAAAAAAAAGGGTGGTCAAGGGATGGGAACCAGCTGCCAAGCCATGGTCCCAGCAGCCAGGCCAGCTGACTAGATAGCAACAACCAGATGGCACTGCTAGGATTGTCTCTCTGCTATGAGGTGGCAATGGGATGGCACAACATTTTTCTGCCTGACTGCTTCCAATCATGTCTTTCCCCAATGGCAAGCCTGTGCAATTACCAGCACTCCAGGAGGTCTACAGACAAGCCTTTACCCTGCAAACAAAATACAGCTTGTAGGCCATACCAGCTGCCAAACCACACACATAGTGATAGGTTTAAAGAGGTCTGAAAATCTTTCTAACTCCATAGTATAAGCAATAAAAATATAACTGTACCTGCAGGAAAGAAAGCTTCAAATGACACTGTATAATGCACACAATAATACAAACTCCAACTTAATCAAAATGATAATGACGTATGCCAATCCTACATTACCTGAAATTGAGCGATTTTTACGTTCTGACAAGTTTACAGAACTAGGATAAATGGCATGAATGATTTCAATATATGCTCATACTTTTGAACCAAATGGTGAAGGTTAAAATCTTTCCTTTCAAGGGCCTCAATCAGCCACAAAGGAAAACAGTAATCACTGTCTTTTCAGCCAGCCCAACCGCATTTGTCAGCCCTTTCTCCGTCAATGCAGCCAGAGCAATCAACCTGCCAAACATTCAGAATGGAAAAACAATCTGAAAATACAGGGTATAATGCACCTGCCAGTGAAAATGGCCATTTCAAGAAAAGCTAGTGATCTCAGTGACCCTGCTGAGGAGGCGGTGGTGCAAAGGGGAAAGAACGCGTAAAAGAATTCTTAGTGATCTCCACTCTCTTGCACATTGACACTTCCTTACAAAGCATGCCAATTACAGCTTTTGTGCTACTTAAAAAAAATGAAAGCTTTTTTGGGCAAAATAATCACGCAGAGAAACAGAAAGACACTGCTCCTTTTTAGATGGATTCACATGTACAGCAGACCAGTAATCTGAAAACTGTGTAACTTCTAGCAATTCTAAAGAATGGAATCCTTAATGTCAAATCACTATAGGTGTGAACACTGACTAATTAAAAAATGTAATATGAGTTAACACACATGACTTTAAGAACAACAAATACAGGACCACATATTCACATTACAGCCACTTGGATAAAAATCCCCCTCTTGTTCGCCCTGCCAATTAATCTTGCAGATTTAAATGATGCCTTCAAATTCAGAAATTTGGTTTTGGGTCACCCTGGATAGATTATTCTTGCTTTGAAAGTCCCAAATTAGAAATTTCAGCCCAACCCCCCATTAGTCATACTACACTGATTCTAAGTACCATTTTCAGTGACAGGAGTCAAATTCTTGTCAAATGCAGATGGTCAACCCCTTAGTGCTAAGTGACCTTCTAATCTACATATTTTATTCAAAAGATCATATAGTTGATTGCTCCTGCCTTTTAATGTTTGAAACATAAATGGCATATATTATACAGAGATCTAAATTCCTTCATAGTACTTTCACTGCATACAGCCAGCTGATATTACTGCATTTAAATGCAGGATTCAGCACTTATTTTAATATTCTCAAAATATCAGACTTGAAATTGAACATGTCATCTCACTGTGATTTATCTGTAACTACATAAATCTAAAACCTTCTCTCTAAAGAAAGAAAAGTCATACGGAAACTTTCTCATTAAGGGATCTGGCCAACACCCCCCCCCCCCAAATATACAAGTTCTTGACCTCATTATCCAAAATTAGGATGCTTTTTTATCCGAAACTAGGATGCTTTCTTCCGGAAGTTTACAATCAAAAAAGGCAGCATGAAGCTGTTGGACAACAAAAGAGATGAGGAATTTTTGTTTTAATTACTTCTCCTGGCTCTCCTTTATCTTAAATTTATTTAAAAACAGGCCAGCTGCTGGTATTTGCAAGGAATTGGCATAACAATAATATATTACCCAGCAAACACTGAAAGATGGGACATACTATTTCTGACAAAGTTCCACATCTAGTAAGGCAAGAACCCATGATACGGTGGTATACCGCATTTATTTCAAGTCAGCTATATAAGTTTGGAAACCTTAAAGGCACTGTCTAACTTCATCCTCCTTATTCATTATTGACTGTACCTATTGGCATTTTATGCCATTTCAATTGTCAGCATACCAAATACAATTTTGCATTTAAAAAAGAGACTGCTAAGACTTAAAAAAGTCATAGGACTACGAAGACAGGAAATGGGACTCTGTGTCACATCAGCATATTGATGAATATTCATTATAATATGCTAAGGGATTAACTCCATGTTATTTCTGACAGGCAAACAGGGGATCTAAAGTTACAAACTGAGCAGTAAAAATTGCATAAAAATAGCAGCTACTTTAATAGCAACAAATTTCTTGTCAATAAATGCTTAAAACAGGTTAAATGAACCACTGAATTTTTACTTTGAGTTAACATCAAAATTGTGATGTATTTTGGCAAGACAGAAACAAAAGCAGCGCTGTAAATTAGGCTGCACCTAGCAATAACACTATAGAGTGAAGTTCCAGTTGTCTGAGTAATCTGTTGCTGCAGAGTAGGTTAATCAAAGTTAAATCATCTGTGAAATGGGTGGCTTTTGTTAAGCTGAATGTCTTTATATCAAGTTTTCCCATCTATATTTCACTGTACATTGAAGGCATGTACAGGATAATACATTAATATATAAGGGTCCATTAGTTCTTTTTAAAATATTAAAATGTAAAAATGCTACATTCACTGTAACAGCATCCAAGAAGCCAATCCTACACACCAAATTGTTATTACTCAGCTTAAGTCAGAATTAAGAAGTCAAAAATTATTAATATTTTCATTCTGTGTCTTGGAGACTTTACCAGACAATAATTCCTCAAAGAGTGGAGCTAATGCAATAACACTGTCTGCAGTTAGTTGCGACTGCATATGCACAATATTGTACAGCAGCACTAAATAACAAGTATCCTGTTAGCCCAGGAAAAGCCTTAATTGTGACAGCTGAGCAGAATCATATTCCCCTATATGCCTATCCTTCTTTGGATTAACTACTTCAAGGACTCATAACACATCTTTATTGGACGTACTGGTGATGAATTTCTTTCCATGCAAATTTGAACAATATGTTAGCAAATCACAAAGGAAGAGATCAAACAGTGTAGTAGAGAGCAGTGTAGCAAGAAGTACAGATAAGAAAAAAAGAAGTAGCACCAATGATTACAGTACTCTGTGTGGTAGCCAACATGGAGCCTGCAAAATGTTAAGACATATACCAGAGTTCACATCCGAATTTTACCTCTGTTGCTGGAACTGCTTCTGCTGCCTGCTAGAAAGAAATGAGTGTATGAAGGGAACACAATTTCAAATATATTTTCGGAGAGTAGATCTGAAAATCTGCTGCCTGATAAAGCATGCCAAACAGAGGTTACATAACAGCCCTAATAACCAGTTGACCACACTAACTAAAAACATGTCCACCAAAACTGGACAATAAGGGAAGCAGGCAGCAGTGTTACATGTAGCATCATGGGAAGTGAGAAATGGTGTTAGATAGTAGAAAAGGGAATGGCGGAACAAGGATGCTGGGGAATGGAGCAGCCTAAACACAGGATGTTCACGTTCTGATGGTGACAAAAGTTATTAAAGTGTAATAATGGTGTAGAGATGTAGATGCTTAGGCTTATTAGTTATGAAATAAGGGAGAACAGCACCAAGTATGGCACACCACTTTTATCAAGCCAAAATAAATTTATTTGGTCCTTAAACAAAAAAGATGGCCATCATTACTGTATCACAGAATGACAAAACCCCAGAAAACAGAAACAGGACATGCCAAGAGAACAAGAAAAAAAAAAAAAGGGTGTATTTTCTCCATTACATTCCTCAGAACAATGAACCATTTCATGATTTCATTTCATTTCTTTTACATAATAAATACAGCTGCTGCAGAAATAGTAGGGTTAGAAGACTAACGCTATTGAAAATTCTGGAGAAAAAACCCCAAAAGTGTGTGGGGAAAAAAAAAGTACTGAAGACAGACATGTGTCAATATTTTCAACTAAGCAAGAAGTTTGAGAGCACCAAGACCGCCACTCCTGACACCATTTTTTACCGTGTTTCTCTTCTATATCCTTTGTCACTTAATTGTATACATGGGACCTTGAGTAAAGAGCAGCTGTGGGTTACACCCATCATACAAAAAGCCCATAAAACAAGTATTGCAGATTTACCTTCTGAGTCTACTTTGGATGTGGGCATCTTTCTCTAAGAACTGTGAAACATATTTATTAATTACTACATAACCATTGTGGCACACAAAAGTAGAACTGGTTTTTTAGTTTTGGTTTTTTGTTTGTTTGGGGTTTTTTTAGTTAGTTTTGGACTGTGGTTTGTTATTTTTTCCAAATCAGTGTTAGCATAATTCAACCTACAGCACAAGTGGACCTAAACCTGCAGAATGACTGCACAGTGTATCTAATAAACCTGCTTCTTTTTTTCTTTGTTCAAAAGCACAACTCCAACAGGATTTTAAAATCTCATGATATGATAGTTAAGAAAGCTCCAGTCCACTTTGTTTTATAAGAAAATGGGAACATTGGAGCTAACCTAGCTGAGATGCAACTTGTAGCTGTACAAGGGAGCTGCTGAAGATTACTTGTATGTGTTAATTCAGTTGCAAGCTCAACTTTCAAGTGTACTTTCTAAGATTATCTTTAGTTTACAGTATACTCAATAAAATAAATAAAACTCCCCTCAGATTGTGAGAAGAAACAAGAATCAGTGCCATACATTCGATCTAATTTTAATTTACCTAATTGCACTCTGAAAATTCTGCATATTGCTTTTGTCAATTGTTTTAAAGACTCCAAAATTTTCTTCCCATAATCAAAATCTCTCACCTAGTGACTCTTTTTCTGGAGGCAGCATGTTTTTTTTTTTTTAAAAAACCCATGTCCTATGTCAGATGTTATTGTAAATTGTGAACATAGAGCTTAATTATGAATGTATTTACGCAGTCTTAAGACAGACCTTAAAAAGATCCTTGACACTGAAATGATGAAAAAGCATCTGTAAGTGACTTTTGTGAAGTACACATACATAAAATAATAATGATGGCCCTCAAGAAAACAGTATTATTTTTAAGGTGGAATGGATCATAAGACAACATCTGTATTGAGAGCACTTTCTGGTAAATGCAGAAAAACAGATGACCCATCTTCCCAGCTCCACTACAGTAAACCTCAACCACAGTTTATCCACTGAGTGTGAAACTAAGATCATACAATCCCAGGCAATTTCCACTGACAGCAGGCAGCAAAAGTAAAATTCTTCAAGCACACAAACTATGAACTAAGTCTTCAGATTCCATGAACCTGACAGAGGGGAGGAAAAAAACCTGAAGGATTAGAGAAAGTAAAAAGTAAGGGGGTGGGAGAAATGAAAGCAAGAAAACCCAAAATGCCTATCTGTGCAGGGATACAGACAAAACGAAGAATGGAAAAGAAACGCAGTTAGAGAAAAAGCATATCCTCTGTTATTCTGGCTCACTGAATAATGAAATTTGAAAGATCTGGTTTGTGTTCTGAAGACACACCGATCCCTTATACTGGCTACCCAGAGACAAGAAGGGAAGAAACTTCTCAACACAAAGTATTAATGCAGTTTACTTCCTTTCTTTTCCGTCCCCTTTCCCCCCCTCACTTAATCTCATTCACAGTGTCATTTGCATCTAGTTAAAC